>NC_137648.1:16117271-16345365 GCF_963383615.2 Lipophrys pholis | reverse complement strand
ACAAAAAAACAAAACGTGCACCCACTGGGAATGCAGCCAGGCATGCAAAGCGAGTTGTGTTATGCTGCTGAAAACTGACAGGCAGCTTGATTTGACATTTGGTGCAGTTTGTTGCCACACCTTATTGAAGTTCTGAGTGTTTCAGTTTGGATTTGCCTGCTTGATACTTGATACTTAATCTCATTTGTTGTGTGCTCCACGGGATTGAAAGTGCTCGCTGCTTCACGTGTATTAATCTTGTTCTTTATGGCGATTTGCCAGGAGGGGATGAAGGGTGGGGTCGCTAGTTGATTCAACTCATCCCCTCTTCTGTTGGACTATTTTTTATATATTTTTTTTATCACGGGGGGGGGGGGGGGGGGGGGGGGGGGTTAAAGTGAAGAAGAGGTGCGAGGTCTAACGCAACAAGAGTGAAACGACGAACAAGCAACCTGTGTTTGCTGCCTCGTTCCAAAGGAATTTCTCATCAAAACATGCTATTGGTAATGGTTTGTTGTTCATCCATAGACAACACAAATATCTGCAACAGACGTGCAAGCTTACAAGTGGAAGTTTGGTAGGTATCTCTCTACATACAGATTTCAACTGTCATGCTTGTTACACTTGGTTCAGATCAAGTGAAGTATTACCTTTTCGACGGTGGTGGTGCAAGCAGAGTGGTAAATTTCCCCCAACCCCCTCTGGTTTATTCACAAACACACCCTGTTTATAAGACTTCTCAAAGATTTCTCATTTACACACATATTGCAAAGGTTCAGGGGCCTATTTCATCTTGAGTGAGCCGGGACCAGTGAAGTCGTGGCAGAATAACCTTTAAAATTAAACTTTAATGTTTGTCTTTCTTGTGGCGAAGTGTGTACGTGATATATAAGGCTATTGTTAACCAAACAATTACTACAAACATTTTTTCATAGAATCTCAATATTAAACTAATTTATTTAAACATTCTGGTGCAAAATACAGTGAAATGTCAAAAAAAAAACTTCTTCTAAAACTGTTGCATTATGCATGTTTGTACAAACTCACCCTGACAGCACGACTTTGAGGCTAGTTTGATAGCAGTCGGTCGCTATATTTCACTATGACTCATTTCTCAGCTCAGGTCTCGGTGTTGTGTTGCGTCCAATACTCTTAAGATATTTCTTCTTTGATTTTTTTTACAATTTGCTTGGTTGTTTTGGATTAAAGCCTCATGCGGGCCAGTTGTGGCCCACGGGCCTAAGGTTTACCACCCTGGGTTTAGAGTCAGATAGGGCTGGGCAAAAAAAATTATTTGATCGATCCATCAAATTTGTTGCTAGAAAAGATATTTTCCCCCTCACAGCTTTTGGCCATTTCTTGCGTTCCGTTCAACCATTCCTTGTGGGTTTCCGTAACTGCTGTTGCAGTTTTGCTTAAACCTGGCTTGAATTTGTTGGATGACAGAGCCTCATTTACTTTTTATTTTGGGATTTTTTATATGCATTTTAGTTCTGAGGACAATCACAGCAATAAAGTTGCACTTTTGATAATATATCTGATGGCTGCAGTCATTTTGAAGTGCACTGAGAAAAATAGAATTTTACTTTAAAAAATCATAGATTTTCTTTTTAGGCCAAATCGCCCAGGCCTAGAGTCCTACTTTTTTTTTTTTCTAACAATCAACGAGAGAAAGTTGGACTTGCAGTTATGCTTTGATTTAGGCTCATGAGTCATGTGTAGTTTTACACTCCCAGTTGTTAGAAGTAAACAGTAGAGTATTTTGAACTGAGCTGTGCTGTCAGCCGAGCTGATTGGTGTCGTATCAATGTCTGCTCCATAGTAAAATGCCTGCAGATCTCAGCTGCATGTAAAACAGCAAAACAACCATTACATTAAATTATGCCAGCATTACGGCAATGATTGAGGCTTACCGTTGGCCATAAAACACAGCATAAGTGGAGCCTGCGGAGTAATCAGCTAATGTTCTGCAACCAACAAACAGTAATATTTAATCGGCTGACGGAGCTGGAGGGCTGCGACTGTGGCTGCTGATGTGTGCCGAGGTGCTCTTGAGGGGTAAATGGGCCGGGGGGGGGGGGGCTAGAGCGTCGCCGTGTCTCTTGAGGGTATGTTACACCAGGCTGAGGCTGAGATTCGAGAGGTGGGGTGGTTTTGTGTGAGTCAGGCTGAGGTGAGGAGCAGACCAGCCTGAATTATTGAGAACCAGCCTGGCTGCTGATCACGCCCTCACTTCTCCCCTGCTCGAGGTCTCCCACTGCGAGGAGCCTCGGGTTGAGCGAGAACGCCAGGTTTTTTTTACTCCCGAGCACTCCCGCTTATCTCTCTCGCTCTGCATGTTAACAGTTTTGTTTTTCAATACAAACCATCAAACTCATTAGATATACAGTAATGTTTTTTTTTAAGCTTCACACAAGGTGGTAAATATAAAAATGTTGCTAATATCACAGTGAACCCACTGTTCCTTTCATTTACATGCAGCTTCACACATGTTTCAATAAAGTGCCAGGCACACCCCATGCACTACTGCACACCAACAGTACCAGAGGAATCTGAGGAGAAACTGTGATTCCTTACAAAATGTTTCCTTTTATTATCAGGTCATCTTTCCAACCTTTTTCTTCACTGCCAACCAAACTTGGAGAGAAAAGACAGAAGACCTGTGCCATCGGTTTGGTACTTTAGAAAGTCAAAACAATACATTAGTGATTGCATAGTACCTGTCAAAATACTACAACATGCAGACCTTTGGGAATAAATGATGCAAAACCAAATGGATGAGTGGATTTCACTTTTCCACCACTGGAGCTGTCCCCAAAGTGCTTTACACTGTTAATCACATTCACACACACCAGTGGAGGAAGGTGCCATGGAAGGTGCTCAATCCATCTATTTAGAGCAGTTTGGGGTTCAGCATCTTGCCCAAGGACACTTTGACATGTGGATGGGGGGAATTGAACCTGACTGACTGGTCTACCAACTGGATGGATGATTAAACAGACAAACTGTTGGATGGTTGGTTTTGTTTCATGGAATTGAGTCAGCCACAAAAAAACGGATTCTGGTGTTTCTGTAATATTCCAGTAAAAATTTATGTTAATGATTCATCTCTTTACAAACACATACCCTGTATTAAAAATTGTTTTCCTCTACTTTTCAAATAGGCTTATTCGATTGAAGGTGATAACCTTTGTGTCTCTGTCTCTCGCAAAGCAAGGCCCATAGCTTTTTTATAATACTTTGGACATACACAACACCCAGCGTCCCTCAGTTCTCCTACATGTGGAAGTACACTTCATCACTTGAGTGCTTTCATGTTTCTCCACAAAGTTCACAGTCATAAATTCTCCATCTTCAAATCCGGAAAACCTCAGCAGAAAAGCCCTCTTGGCACCAAATCAAATGTACACTTTTTTTTTTCTTCTTTTTTTTTTCCAGGCTTGCACTAAAAGTTTCACCACATGTCGTCTTGCTTGAAACTGCCGAATGCAAAAATCCACACTTGTTTAGTTTGCAAAGCTTCAGCCTCTATAATGGCTTGTTTGTTTACTGTTTATTCAGTCGGCCTTAAGGGTTTCATTGTTTGAGAAAATAGTGGGTTCGTGGAGCGGTGTCTTGCCAGCTTGGAAATCTTGGATATTTGAGTGTCCTGCCAGCAGGAGGACGCCGCATAATAATTCCTCATTAGAAAGCAAGTTGTCAGAGAGAGCGTCACCAAGTGGATGGTTAGGGTTTATTAAAAGGCTGTATGGCAAGAACATTACACACACGCACACACACCCGCGCACACACACACACACACACACACACACACACACACACACACACACACACACACACACACACACACACACACACACACACACACGCAGGTAGTTAATCTCCAACAGTAAATTCACATTTACGATTTCCAATTATGTTAAATTTCCACAGTGCACTGCAGCTTGTTTTCCAGCTTTATTGATATTTAGGAGGTATATTAATTCAGGGCGATTGGCTGCCACATTCCCATTAAGAAGTTAAAAATGGTAGGAGGTTTGGCAAAGCTGTCCTGCTTTGCTGCCAATAGATTCTCTCCAAGGGTTTCTGTCTCGAGCTGGAGGCCGATACATGCGCGCACACGCACACACGCAGTGTCGAGCCGGTTAAAGGAGAAAGCTTTCACTGTGTGTGTCAGTGCAAGTAGCCTCATGTGCTGATACATCATTTTGAGATTAGTGAATTGTCATAATTTGACTAACTTAATGAGTGTTAATATGGCAATTTTGCCCACTTACTGTTAAAATATAAAAACAATTTGATATTCTGTCGTTGTTCTCAAGACTATCTCTATCTCTGTTGACACTCAACTTGTGAAAAAAAACCAAGAAACATGTCAAATCCAAAGAAGATATTTCTAATAAGAACAATGATGTTTTAAAAAGGCACATGAAGAATACGGCTGAATCTCTGCTTCCTAAACCATGGAACTGAATGCAATCCGATTGCGGCTTATTTTCTCGTCACTTTTGAAAACCTACATACCATAGCGTTTCTCTCCAGACTAATGACTGAAGGACTTTGGCAGCTTTTTTTGAATTGCTAAATAATCGTTTCTAATTCTCACACAGACAGAATATTATAGATCTGGCATGTTAGACACCACTGATGTATGTATTCACACTAAGAAAAGCAAACCAACATTTCAAACACGGGCCTGTCTGAAGACACACACTGAAAGCAAAACTTTCTTCTTGTCAGTGGGGTGATAATGCAGCAGAGATTAAATCTATACGGAAGGCTGAATTACAGCCAGCCCCGAGTCCTGCTGATACTGTTGAGTCAGAGGAAAGATGGAAGTTTGATACTCCTCAGCGATATGGATTAACTTTAGGGGTTGTTTTTTTTCACCACCGCTTCAGTGACACTTTATTTATGTTGAAATAAAATGCCTGTTTGAGTGCTATTGACATTGTTGATCCCTGGTATTTGCTTTGCGCCGCACAGCGCTCCTGATAATGTGTTGTTTATATTTGGTTGTTTCTGTGCTTTAGTTCAAACATACAGTCTGTTTAGCCTCATAGTGTAGTTTTTTTTTTTTTCCATGCATCATTTGTACCAGGGATTTACACCCCCCCCCCCCCCGGTATCCTTTCCTCTGTGTTTTCCTTGCCACCGCTTCCCTGCCAGCATGTTCTCCCTCGCCAGTATCAAAACTAGGCCAGGGTGAACAGAGTCGGCACAGAGCAGCAGTTTGCTGGTGTAGCTGAAATGAGAGATAAAGGTGGAAGTCAAACAGGCGGTGGCAAGGCAGAGCACCGTCGCCGGCTTCCCAAGTTGCATCCGAGAGCTGTCGAGACGTTCGCTTCCTGCCACGTCTCGTGTTGTGACAGAGCATTTGTAACACGTCCGCCCATGGCTCCCACAACTCTGTCACGTCAGATGAAATCCGGGTTTTTTTCAGAGAGGGAAAAAGGTAAAGGAAGAGGTGGTAGAGGGGAAACAGGGAGAGGCAGGTACAGGAGTAATAGCGAGATCTTTTTTTTTTTTCTTTTTTAGCTTGGTGAGGTGGGTTTTTGAGATGTTATTGGGGCTGAAAACACAGGAGCTGCACCTTCATTTGACCATGCATTGTTATTGTTGTCAGTCACAGGTAAGGGGGGGAAAAAAAAAACCCTCATCCTCATCCTGGGGTAGGTGGACGCGGGGGTGGTACAGAATACTTGAACAGGAAGAAAAAGGTTTAGGGAAAACAAAACCAAAAAAAAAAAGCACCTTGAGTGGGGTAAACAGTGATTCTGGATTGAGAAATAAACAACCGTGGTGTTGAAGATGTAGTGGTGAATGACAACCAGGTGAGATCTGAAAAATAAAAATCACGAGTCGTAAATGTTGGCTGTCTGTTCTGGAGAGGCTGCAATTAAACGTGAGACACGTGACCCGAGAGGACAGGCTGTGGGCTCGTTGGCTGCTCCTTCTGAGGCCCTTTCACAGACCACAGGTATTAAACAGGCTTGAACCCGGCTTCAGTAGAGGGCAGTCTATGCAACACAAGGGAGTCTGAACTTTGAAGTAACACCTGGAGTCTGCAAAACTTCAGCCAGAATACTTATCCAACTTTCAGAGTTATTCTAACAAAAGGAGCTCTTCTACTAAAGTCTTTCTCATTATATGACATAATTATATATCTATAAATGTGAGCAGCTCCAGAACACCAACAGTTACATAGACTTGACTCAAAGTAAAAACCTCTAACTAACACACCTGTTGTATAGCTTTTTATTGCCTATTAATAATAAATACAATGGAATAATACTTGCCATTCTACATGTTAAATTCAGATACTAAGAAGTCAGCTTGGCACTTAGTGGTCATGGTGTGTCTCTAATTCAGGACATGACTTCATATCTTCATTGTTTGTCTGCACACATACTCAGAATCGCTTCTGTTTACACGTTGTACATCTTTGTGTCAGTGGAAGTGAAATCTTTCTTCTCCACGGGTCATCAAAGCAGCTTTCAAACTCCCTCCTGTGAAGGACGGACAATAAGTGCAGCCGTCATAAAACAGCCCTGTAGTCTTCTCTTCTCTCTATAGTGACTAAACACAAACGTCAATAAGGGCAGCAGATGTGGACATATAGTCTGTCTGCTTGATGGTGAGTCTATGGATGGACAGAGAAAGAGGTGTTTACTTCCATATTGCTAATAAGTCTGCAAACCCCAAACACAGAAACTCTATGGAAACAGTACAAAATTGAAATAATGCCACTGTGCATGCGCATCACTGCTGTAGGAAAAATTTATTCTGCACATGCACATGTAGATGGACAATAACAACAATGGCGGCCTCCAGAGTGTCATGACTCCCGGTCCATATTCTCCTGGGACTTGTTAGTCTTATAGTTGAGATTCTCCGAAGTTCGCAATCTAACTTGTTTTCTGTCCATACGAATGTATGCCATTGTTAATGTTGATAGCGTGGCCCAACATGAAAACGACACCGTTTTCATTTTGTCGTATCCATGTAAACAGACATCGTTTTTAAAAACACTGTGTAAACGTGAAACTATTCTGAAACGTGAACGCAAAAACTATGTCTTTTCTTTTGACATCTCGTCGCGTCGTAAACTAAACCTAAATGTTTAGGTCACTTCAGTTATGGTTACATTTAATGCTGAGGTCTCCACTGCTGAACCTCCACTGGAAGGCTGTTCAATGTAGATGAAAGACATGCTGCGATTTGAGAGTGTAAGTCCTTATATATAGCTTGCATTAGTGATACCAGTTAGACTTATGGTTTTAATAAATTTACCTTTACAGAAATGCATCTTTTATTTAAACTTTTTTTTTTTAACTCAACTTTTTCCTCCCCCAGAAACATTTGCTCTCTTGATTTTTTCCCATATGATTCACCGGACGTTAGACATCCATTTTTCACCAACAGCACATGTACAAATATCAATGGAAAGTCTATTTTTTAACACGAGAATGCAACATCTGTTTTTACAAAAGTACAAATTAGACTTTCTATTTAAAAGTAATTGCTCCATGTGATATTCATTCAATTACAGCAAGTTATTATTCCCTTTGTGGTTTTTGCCTCCCTTTTTTAATGTTCTGTTACAAATGTATAAATGATTATCGATGCCATATTGCACTTGCCTCCTAAACAGCAACAAAAGTGTGTACATCAAAGTAAAGCCTCCTCTGGTACAAAGAATGTGCAGCATCTTGTTTAATGAGCAAAGCTCCCTTAGAATTTAAAACGTGAGGTGAAATCTCTCTGGGGTAGCACAATTTCAGTTTCGATTGCATATATCTCTGCAGAAGTTCATAAATAGTCAAGCACCAAAATAGGACGTGAGAACCTGCAGTCAGCACTGTTCCTTTCATGCTACAAACCCAGTCTACAAAAAAACCGACTTCTAACAGCTCTACAATCACAGAGAAGTAGATCCTGGGGATATGGTACCACTCTGTGTCCCAGATCATATTGTACACTGTAAAAGGAGAACTTAGTATTCACTGTATGTATATCACAAGCTGAGGAAATGGCCTGACAGCTGCTTATATATATTCCCAGGACAGATGTCTTTACAGTGGAAATGTCCTTAAATGGGGTAATTCCTAATGTCGTGCTTTGAGCTCAAAATATCCTCGTCATGCCGTTTCCCCAGGATTTCCAGACTGATAAAATAAAAACACAGACTTGAATGAGTCATTTTGAGTTTGTTCAGGTGTCTAGTACAGGAGATAGTAGACTCTGGACTCAACCAATCAGCTCCGACTTGGTCTGGCTCACCGCTGTAATGACTACCAATCAAAAAAGATCTGCTCATTAGCTTATACACAAACGCAAAGAATAAGCACTTCTACAAAAGCTCCAGTATTGCAGGTTCAACCTGAGTATTTGTCAATATTTATCTTGATAGATGGGACGGTTATGAGTTTGGAGCATGACCTGTTGCATGAATGTAAATGAATGCAAGTGAACAAATTTACATAAATACGTGTAAAACAATGTCTGGCGGTTCCAGTGAATCAAATGTAAATCGGCTTGCAGTCATTACCAATAGAATGCACAATTCAAATCGTGGTCATGCTCGCTCACTGAGAGAAACAAAGGTGCAGTGTTATGATGGTACTTTCACTATATTCCTGTCAGTCAAACTTCCCTCTGCCAATCAACGCATATTCAGGCATACTCTCTGCTACAACAAAGAGTTTTAAAAGTTATTCTGCTACTAGTTTGCCTGTATAGATAATGGATAAAATTATTTGTTACCATGACAATAGTTACTTATATAAAAATGATATAATATCAGCTATTTGTCCCTCATTAGAACGTTATTTATATATACATTTTGCTTAGCACTTTCAGTCCACGTGCAATGGAAATTGCACATCAAGCTTGTGTAGAGGCCAGAATTTCAAAGTGTTACGCTTTAAATCTCATTTCTTGTCAGATTTTTTTGGTGAGCAAACAGAAATACTCAGCCTTTATTGTGCACACAGTTCTGTTCTGTAGCTTCAAATTGTGTGGGGAATGCAAACCTTAAGACAAACATTATGGTAACGTACAGACACAGATTCAGAATATGTATGCTCACCCATAAAAAGAAGGATATGTTTTATATCCTTCTTTTTGTTCTTCCTTGCAATGGGAACTGTGACTGTCAAACTCCTTTTATCACAAAAACACAAGAACACCTGCTGCGGACTGTGTGAGGAACGTCCTACGAGAATTTCTTGCTCATTTTTTTATAACCCCCCCCCCCCCCCCCTCTAAAAAATTTTTTAATTAATGTGCAATCCTATTATAAAACATTACAATTTTACATTTTAATGTCCTCTGAGTGTAAACAAAGTCTATCCTCTCACAGGCCCAACAGGCCAGATGCAAATATTCTTTTCTTTCAGCTTTTTAAACCCTATTTCTTGGCTACTTAATGAGCACCGCCTGTGTGCAGCGATCTCAAGATCAACCACTGCATCTAATCCCTCTTTAAAGTGGGCTGCCGCCTGAAACCGGTGCGCTGCTGCAGCGTGTGGCGCCCGTAGTGTACACAAAATATTTTACAGGACAGCATGCACGCACACACACACACACACACACACACACTTACACAGCTCTGTGTGGTCTCATTAGTTTGAATCTCTTGGTTTAATTAATCACTATAATCACTAGTAGAGAGCTTAATTCATCTATAATTTCAGCCGAGTGGAGTTGATTAGTGTAGTATTTCCCTCTGGCCCTGTTAAAGTTTTTGATTTCCTTTTCTGCCCCCCCCCTTCCTCCACGGCAGCTCCGCTCTCGTCTCCTATAATGTGGGCTCATCAGGAGCTCGGTGACAGTCAGCTGGCGGAGCACCCTTGACTCCCTTCAGAGGACTGTGATTACGGCGGCTGCCGATGCTCCAAGTTATTGTCGTGGAAATCAAGTGGATCCACTTGTATTTTATAGAAGCTGCCTCTGCACGGCGAGAGCTTTCCACTGGTTCTGGTCGCCTTCATTTTTCATTTTCACATGGATGGACGTTTGAATGGAAATTCAAATTCTTAACTGCTTTAACAAAGGTTTAATCACAGATAGAACTAAAAGAGATAAGATTAGAGTGTAGTTAAGCGCACTAAAACAATTTCTTTTCTTTTTTTTCTTGTGTACAGTGTGCTGTGCAGCACGTGCATGCCACATGACAAACTCTTTAGTGTTTCTTCAGAGTCTGTTGGTTTTTGCCTTCCTTCAAGTCAAGTTTCGTCGCACACAACAATCATACACAGTATAATGTGCTGTGAAATGTTTATAAGTACCTGTTTTGCACCGAAACAACAGTTTTTACTGGATGGAAGAATAAAAATAAAAAATCTAGAACACCCATGATCAAAGCAGCACACTATATGACCTTAATGATAATAAAGAAAACAAAAGAAAATGCCCATGGATCCAGTGAATGAATAGATAGATAGATAGATAGATAGATAGATAGATAGATAGATAGATAGATAGATAGATAGATAGATAGATAATGGCGAATAATAGACTTCAGGAGACAGTGATATTGTTTTTAGAAATTAGAAATATCACCCACTTAAGAAAATACAAACAAAAGAATTACACTACTGATTTGAACCACAATGACAAAACAATCCAAACATACCTACAGAAAGCCAAATACACATAGAGCGTACAGGCCATGAAGCATCAGAAACACACCAGTCATGATAAAATGAGTCAAGGTGCACGTAAATGATCTCTGGTGTGTTGTGAGCGAAAGTTGATATATGATGAGTAAATATTGAGAATTTGTCAATCATAGGATTGTTCATGCTCACGCATATTTTATGACGAGTGTTTTAATCACACAAAATCATCTTTTTTTTTTTTTAGGTTTTTTTTTTTCCCCACAAGTCAAGTCGACCAAAAAGTTAAATCTCAGCCATAAGATTCGTAAGATTTTCTTTCATTTTTGTATATATACTCAGCTGTCAAAGATCACAGGGCTAGTGCCTGTGTGTCCTTATTTTTTCTTCACAGTTCTGTGTGACTTGCCGTTACAAAAAGAGTGTGTGTGCGTGTGTGCGTGTGTGTGTGTGTCCGCACGCCTGTCAGTGTGTTTGAGTGTCGTGATCCTGTGAGCTTTGAGAGCGGAAAAAGCCCAAGCTCCTTTTCCCAGGAGTCATCTGCCAATCATTTTCTTAGATTCAGTGGTAAGGAGGAGAAAAAAAAATTGTGGCGAGGGAAGGAGACAGAGAAAGAAGAATAAAGAGGAAAAAAAGAAAGAAGAAAGTCTCCCTGTAGAATGACTAAATAGACCTTCAGTGATCTGACAGAGAGGCCTGGAGCTGCATCCCAACTACAGTCTGCACAGTCGAATGTCCACAGTGGGAATGCTGAGCTTTACCGCATTATTGATTTTAATCATGCTTTTAAATGCTCAGACATTTAAGAAATATATAATGAAGGACACCCTAAAAGACTGAAGTAAAGATATTGCAAATCCTGTGGATCCCCCCAAAAAAAGAAATCATGTTTTTTTTTTTTTTTTTTTTCTTCATCTCAAGCGTTTTCTTTCAAGATAATGACATAATTCTAAATTTACCCTCGATACTGGCCGCCGCTGACCGAGTCGCAGTGTCGCTCATTAACAGGAATAGATTCCTGACAGTCTCATGGCTGTCTGTACAGCCACTAATGAGGGGTGAAGCTTGATGATGGGAGCTTAAATGAAAAAGGCTTCTCTATATGTGAAATGTGATAATTTAAAAGCTTCCATAGCAAAAAGTCACGTGTTGGACCATACACATCTCTGATTTATTTCCCCCTCACTGACAGCATGGCAGATCCAAAGGCACTCTGTCTTCACCACTGTTTCTATTGTTGTGGTTTATATGTCTTTTATTCAATATTTCCAAATTACAGCAAAGCAATTCGGGTATCTTTCTAAACTCCAATGTCTTCCTGTTGGCCAAAAGGTCAGATCAGGGATTAACAAGAGAATCAAGTATATGTCAAAGCAAAATAATCTTCAACCCACCAAAAGAAAAAAGAAAAAGCTTACTATATTAGCTTTTCCTCATCAGGACTCCCTGTGTAAACCCTTCACATGAAACCTAAACGTTTCAAAAGACCTAACTATTGTAAGATAGCAGCTACCAAAAGGAAAACAAGGGGCACAATTCTATATATCATCTAAATAGCATGTATTTCAGGATATATGTAATTATTTCAGGAAATAAGAGACACTTTTACCTGTAAAGACTTATTCACACTTGTCATGTTCAGTCTGGTGGACATGAACGTGGGCGATGGATTGAATCCATTTGAAAAGAAGGTCTCTGTATGCTTGCAGAGGTAAGATTCTTTTGAACTATAGAAGCTCTATGTATTTGCAGGTTATTGTAATTGATGGATGGAGAAAATCCTGCTGCTGTGTTGGCTCCTTTATACATTTCTAGGTTGTAGGCACAGTCATAGCTGGTAAAAAAATGAAAGTCAAAAAATCCAACAATTGTATTTAGCGCACTATTTTTTTCAGAAAATGCGTCAAAACATCTTTTGGTTTGATGTTACAATCCTCCTAAAAGAGCTTAATTGAGTCCAAGTTGAGTCAGAACAAAGTGAGAACTTATATCTTCACTTTGGTCTGCACCGGGGATTTGTGCCAGGAGTACAAACACCACCTCAGTGACACGCAAAGCAAAATGAACTTTATCCTCTGGGGACCATGAATGTCTGTGCAAAAGTTCGTGACATTTCATTTTGTGGCCGTGGGGGAAAGAAAATTAAAATTGGTCAAAATGCGACCAGAAATTTCCAATGTACCTGATACGCATTGGGCAAATTATAGATACCAACGGGGCAACTGTGGCTTTGGAAATATTGCAACTTCCCTTCCAATCTTGTGGTTTGATCCACCATCTTGCCCCGCCATGTCTCAAAGTCTTCTTTAAAATAACTTCAAATTGCCTCTAATGAAAGTCGAACACATTACATGACAAACCATCGGTGTGTGAGCGTGAATGGGTGACTGTGACATTGTTAAATTGTTAGACTCATGAACATGTGCAAGTCAAGAGCTATCGAGACGTAAAACTCAAAAAGCCCAGTGAAAAGGAAAAAAGCAGGAATTGTTGACGGACGTTAAAAACAGTATTCAAGTTCTGATTGCTTAAACCAGCTCGCCAGTGCATGACTCGCAAGCATGAAGTCTCATCCTTCCCACGGTCCTTGGCGTGGCAGGAAAGATCACACAGTCATGCGGTGATTAACTACAGCGGCAGAAAACGTGCTTCGACAATGACGTCCCGCAGCGGCCCCCGTGCCTTCCAGCCTCTTCCAGGCGCTTGTTTGACATAACAGCAGGAGAGCACGCGGGAGCATCGGTCTGAAAAGTATTTAAAGCGTACATGCTACGTGCATGAGCAGACAGAAGTAGTGGCGCTGCGATGGAGCCCACACAGCACACCTCGACCCCGCGGTGGCGGCGGTGGCGGAGGAGGATCAGAGGTTTCATGAGGTTTTTTTATTTCCTGTCTCGCCGCGCTAGTTAATTGAATTGGCTGCTTTGTGCACATGAGGCGCTGAAGTGGGCGTGCATGTTTAACCTACTGGTTACTGGATATATCACCGCGTCCCTGAATCCAGTTATGTTTCACTTTTAGGGTGAAAGTCTTTGGATATGCTGTATGTCAAATGCTCAGATGTTATGAGTCTACCTTTTTGCCTCTTTACTCTCATAGGAGTCACTGCGTCGAAGGCAGCAGTTTGCCATAACAACATGAATTGACATCCAAGCCCTTTGTTATAACTGTTATATTCCCCCGTGCTTTTCACACTTTCCCCCTCTGGCACCAGGACAGCAAATGATTTTTGCACTAATTTGCCAGGTAGGCTTATTGTTGCAGGCGGGCTGGGGTTGGTGCGTCCGCGGGGAGGAAGCCGGGGCAGCTCCCTGTGCTTGGGTTAGCCTCTCAGCTTGGTCAAGGTGACAGTGATCCATGTCTCTCTGGAGGGCTTCAATGTAGGATACGTAGCACTATTATACCATTAGAAAATACCAGCAGATTGAGAGATGGCGAGAGAGACAGGGATGGCGATGGAAGGGGGAGTAGTGAGAGTCTGATATAGCCTCGGCTTCACCATGTCAAAGCCCTGAGGGATTTCTCGGCTAAAAGATAAGGGGCGATCATGTCGACAGGCTAGTCTTGTTTTCAGGCCCTAATGTGTGGTGAAAAATTGTAAAGTCTTCATTTCATCTGACAGGACAGTTTGATTGAGAGATGTGGCACTGCGTCGGGCAGCAGATCGATCATACCCCAGCGTATTGACTCACTTTAGAAATGTCATCTTCATAAGAGACGGATGACGCTTGTCTTAGTGGCGGCAGAAAACAACACTGATCCATTCCTGATTTGGTTCAGGCGGCAACTCCCAAAATAATTTCAGTAGTTTAAGCTACACCTACTGTACTCACAGATGTTGAATATTTAAGAATTCACAGATTTTATATAAAGATTATAATCCATGAAGTCTGTCACCAGTGCCAGGGTGTATTCGAAGTCTGCCTCATTTCTCTTGGGTAGACATGAATAAAGAATTAAGCTTGGCATAAAATTGGTCTATAAATCTGTGCTGTGTAAATCAGTGGTTCTCAACTTTTTTTTTTTCCTCGAAGAAATGATCATGCTAATATTAGAATCAGGTTTAGAATACATGTAAATGAACTTGAAAGTTGTTTTAAGTCCTTCGTGTACTACTGGATGCGGTTTGTTTTCACACTGCCAGGCATCAACCACAGTATCACTCCTTTGGTAGTCAGATCGAGAGGCCTTTCCACATTACTCGACTCCTTATCGTCCTCAAATGAAGGTTGTATGCTCGCGCAGATACAATAAAGAGATTGCGATGAAGCGCATCCACTGTGTTGCATGGGTACGTTTCCTTCACTTCATGTTAAATGTGTCAAAATACAGTGCAGGCGCATTGTAGGTGGACCATTAGTCTGTCAACGTAATCGTCTGCACACTTCCATCCCTCAGTGATGGCGTTTGATGGGTATTCACCTCGCTTTCACAAATATACCATCTCTTAAGCAGGGGTTATCGTCCTGTCCTCCAAACCATATTCCACCGGTACCCGGTGGGGCCTGCATTGCCTTACAAAAGATAATGGAATATAAAATTGTTTTTATATCCTCTCAATGTGCAGGGGCTGCGTGCAGAAGGCTTTCCCCGCTATTGTTTTAAGGCTCATGAATCTCCTAAATGTCTGCCGGCGATGGCGATGAACGCATCGCGAGGACATTTACACATCGTCTCACCTCATAACCTCCCCTCATTCGACCGGGCGGCCCACACTCCGGTGCTTAAGGTAGCTGAACGGTGCAGCACACTGCCTCAGATCACTTCTGGATTTCCCCCTGTGGTGCTACAAAACAGAATATTTCATCTGTCGGACCCTTTGAGCCTGTCGGTCTACGGTGTGTGTCAAGCTGCTGCGTTTCGGTGGGGGCATTGGTCTGTGAGTACATATGTGGGAGTGCAGCAGATATCACACTGAGAGGAACTTTGTAGGTGAAATACAAACTTTTTTACATCTTCTGGAGTTAAATAGAGTCGTGTGCGATTACGTGGGGTGGCTTTGGCTGAGTTGGGAGAGTGGGTCACCTTTTATTAACAAAGTTTGCTGTTCGATCCCCCATCAGGCCCTCTCTGTATGTCGAAGACGCTGTGATCTCAACACTGAGAAAGTACTTTGTGTTGCCATCACCATCAGTGTGTTGAGCAATCATTTAAAGCTGCTTCAAAGAGGCAACTGAAGAAGTAAAATGTTCTCTTTAGATAAAGTCTATTTTCTATTCTTCCATACATTTAAACATGGTTGTAGGCTGATTGTGTTTCTTTGGTGCAGCTCCTGCATGTAGGCAAAGCAAAGCTGCAACACTCGTTACGTGTTAAGTGTACTGACATCAAAGTGGTATTGATCCTGTCATATACTTTAAGTACCAGCAAAGCAACACGTAAGCATATTTCTCAGACTAGTCATGCTTTGATTTGTCAAACATGAAGATAATGTACCAGTGTACCATGAATATGTTTATATTTCTCATTGACCTTATTCATTTACCAATTAATTGCAGAAATAGTTTAAGCATCTATGAGAAGAATTTGGCAAATCTCTGAGCATATCTTGAAATCATGCCTCCCACACAGCTGGCAGCCGATGTGTGTCGGGATGTGTGAGTCGGTGATTTCAGGGTCCCCCTCCGCCTTGTTGACTGCCGTCCAGGCCGGATGACCTCCGGCCGACCCTGAGCCATTTGAAAATATGATTGTAATCCTTGTCAGGATTTGGCCTGGGTGTCTATTACTACTGTAATCTGTCACACTGGCATCCAATATTCATTTCACGTCCAGGTTAAGCTCCTCTTTCTGTCTGCACCACCCATCACCATGGGAAAGAAGCGAAATGGAGGGGGGGGGGTCCAGTGAAGGTGTTGGCATGACTGAAGACAGAGAGAGAGAGAGAGAGAGAGAGAGAGAGAGAGAGAGAGAGAGAGAGAGAGAGGTTTTGAAAGTGAGAGAGAGCACTGCTTCAATCAAGCTCCTGGGTCGGGGTGAGGAAATCTATTGTGGAACACAAGGTCTCATTAATGCAGCAGGAATAGCTTTAACTCCCAACCCCCTTGTCCCACACATGCACATATAGCCTTGCATACATACACACACCTTGCTGAAGAATATATAGAAACCTGAGAGGAAGGACAAGATAGATGTAAGGAAAGAGATTCGACACATCTTGGTCGGTGGGAGCCATTCTGCCTTACCGGTTCAAAGAAATGTGCGGAACAAAGTTGTCACAGATGATCGTGGAAAATCTGTATTTTTGATTTTTTTATGCAAAAGTGATACTAAACATAAAATATGCCAGTGCTGGTCAAGTAAGTGAAACAACAATCATATTTAACTATATTTAAGTACAGCATGATAACATTTCGTTGTATTAATGTCGAGGGGGAATAATCCTGATGGCATAGCTTTTATTTATGGTAAAATATCATGAAAGAAAATAATGTTTTTATATCAGATATTGAAAACTGGGAGCAGCAAGAACGGCTTTGCTCTGGCATTGATATGTTCCGTGACCAGCTCCTTCCAGTCCCTCTCCATCTGTCTTTGTCTGACTGTTGTGACACAAGGACACCAGAGGAAGGATAGTTCTTGGTTGGGTGGATGCTGCTCAGCCAACTGCGGCTGTGTGTGTCTGAACCAGGATAAAAAAAATTTGTACAGTCTTCTAACAGACATGGATATCAAGTTTTAGTAAGTCATTAATTTATTTCTGTTAAAAATCTATATTAAATGATTGACACCAGTCATCACTGAATGTTTGTAATAGAGCTGATTTCTTATTGAAAGTGAACAAATTAAGTGTTGTAAAATCTCTACATTACTTCTGTTGTTCATTCCAGTCTTGTAATACCTACAAATAGCAAAATAAATCATGTATCCCTGTTATTTATTCTTGATTGAGATGTGTACATACATTTAATTTTCCTTTTTAGTAGAGAAAATGCACAGTTCTAGTTTCCTTTGTGAAAGGCACACAAGTTCACACAGATCGTCACACCAGTTACGCAGATATTGCGAGCGCCTCTCAAAATTCCTTTGTGATTTAATTAATTTTTAGTTTGCCTCTTAAAATACTGCGCCGCCACAAATAATAAACCCCACATGAAGCGGTTAATGAAGCGAAACTACTTAGTATTGATTTTCGGCTCTTCAAATCTCTGAATGTTGACGTCAGCGTGTTTCGGATCAAAAGTGCACTGCGACTCTTTAAATAGAAATTTTAAATAGGAAAATGTACGAAGCAATAGAAAGAAGTTTTTATGTACAGCAGGTAGAAAGTGTGTCATGCTTGGTTTTAAGAGGGTCTCATTGTCAGTGAAGAAAAGCTGTAATGAATGAAATGTCACTAAGAAGCAAAGTCTATTTTGCAGTTTTTGTTCTTTCAGTAAAGAACGACGATTGGAACTTGAAAAGGAAATTGCAGGCTATAGTTATCGTTTGTCAATCGCTAGCAATCAGAGTGTGTTCCGAAGTCCAAAATCACATGAAAAATATAAGTTCTAACTTTTTATTCTGTGTTATTGTTATTTTTTCCACTTGATTTGAGCTAAATAAGAAATCTCAATAAAGTGTTTTCAGTTTGTCTCTTCATCTGTTCTCTTCATGTAGATCAGTGTCAAATGTCTGCTGACTCCTCCTACACTCGAGGGTGGTTACTAATTCCCTTAGCCATTACTAATGCAAAAACAACTTCATGGGTATCTCTTCTTTGCACCAAATGCAGCACTTGCTTCGGGGGTTTGGCTCCTAAAAATATCAATCAAATCTGAAATGTGCACATTCTGCTTCGAAGAGCTTCCACCAACAAAATGTACCGAAATCAAATATCACTCAGATATTGTCTGAGAGCCACAGAGGTTAGAGAAACGAGCACGTGACCTGTATATTGCTGGTATATATCCCACATATTGATGGGTTTATTGAGCCTTTAAGGCCTTTAACCCTCCCCAACTGCTCCCTGGGCACTGCTCTTAGGCTGTGTGGTTAAGGATAAATATGAATAGGATGGGTTAAATGTGGAGAAATAATTTTCCCTTGGAATCAATAATGTAGTCTTCTGATCATAGGACGCAGTGAAATGCCTTTCTAGCCATTTATCTTTTATACCTGCAGAGAGCTTAAGGTACACCTTGAGTAGTTCACCTATCCACGAAGGGTGTGAAGTGTAAGCAAATAACACTCAGCATTTCTTTTCCATCAACTCATGTCATTTTTTTTAAGGGTTTCTTCCTTTCGGGTCACTTTTAAAATGAAAGGTGTTGGAAAAATATAAAATAAAATAAAAAGAGCAGAGGGAAAAAGAAAAGATGAGGCAAGGTAGAGACGATAGAGTGCAGATTCAATTTGCTATCTGGGTTCCAAGTCTGGGACATCTGTCACACAAGCGGATTGCTTTGATTGGTGTGAGCCCATCCATCCAGATGGCTTGTCTGCAGTTAGTAAATTTATATTCCCCCAAGTCCCCTCTTCCATCAGTGGTTACAGTGTGACCAGGCCAAGGCTGTCGGCCATCACGGTCATATCTTATTTTACCCCTAATAATCTGCTCTTCCCAGCTTTCCTGTCTGTATGTATGTGTCGTCCTATCTATTCACCGTTAGTCCTGCATCCAGCTTCTGTGACTGCTGATCCGAGAACAGAAACCAATCAAGAAAATCTCTTTGTGTGAGATAAACCTTTTAACAGGAGGCTGAAGGTCATCACTTGTTGAGATCTAGGAGGGGGTGTGTCTTTACTATTGTGGATCACAATGTGGAAAATGTATTGAGATAGAGGATACGAGTTAGGATTATGAATAGTGGTTAGAAATGTATTTACATGTTCCTCAAACTCTCTGCAAATGTAGAAATATGGATGGATGGATGGATGGATGGATGGATGGATGGATGGAAGGATGGATGGATGGATGGATGGATGGATGAATGAATAGTATGAGATGTTGGTAATTTCCAAATTTCTTCCAAACAAGCAAAGTCAAGTTGATGCCTGTCAAATAAAACACAAAATTATACTAAGATAGCTGCTGCCTGAGTGGAATTAAAACACATTTTGAACTTCTTCTTTTTTTTTTAATATGTTCTACATTTTTCATCAGTTTTTTGTAATCAAATTGCTCTTCATAATCTTTAAACTCAGTTTTTGAAGTCAAAATGAAATGATCTTGAAGTTAAAGCCGTACTGTGGGATAGTGGTTGACGCTTTTCTATTTGGAGTTTGCATGTTCTCCTTGTGCATGTCTGACCTCCACATTCTCTGATTTCCTCCCACAGTCCCAAATAATTATAAAATAAAAATTGCCCTTAAGGGTTAGGGTTTATTGGGTTGTGACCCAATAAAGGAATATAGAAGACGAATGGATGAATGGATTACCTTTTCAGTGAACTATTTCGATTGATACCCTGAAACAGGTGAAACATCAGTATCGTGGTACTCACACTGACCGATTATGTGCTTATTGAACTGTGACAGTTACAAGCTCTCAGGATAAGATAGAAAGATGTCACATTTCGAGAGAAGTGGCCAAAAAATGTGCCTTGTTTGCAGGTTGGCTGTCTTCAGAACCGACAGATCTAAAATGTTGCCTCGGAGTGCATCAGCAAATTGTTCCCTCGAACACGTGTAAAAGGCTTGTTTGGCAGAACAAGTGAAAAACACTTCCCCATGACTGAAACACTACAAATAATGCCGGTCTGCGGAGTGCAGCTGAATGAGATTAGGCTAATTCATTATCCACTACGTTGCAGCACTGCTGATTTTTATTCCTCTAGTCAGTTGGTTAAATTAGCCTGAACAGTTTGACAATAATGGGGACAACGCCAAAGGAATTTAGAGCAGCTTCCTGATGATTTGTGAAATCCACCCACAGCCACATACTTGCTGATATATGAACACCCACCTGCACACACACACACACACACACACACACACACACACACACACACACACACACACACACACACACACACACACACACACACACACACACACACACACACACACACACACACACACACACACACACACACACACACACACACATACAGACACACACAGGCATACAGACACTTGTTCCCTCGCACTATCGCTCCACATCACAATGCTAATAATCGGATTAAGCTGCTGTGTTTTGGGCGGCTCTATGGCATCTCTATTAGTGCCAATTTACCATGACCTATCCACTCCGGCGACCTCGCGGTTGGCTTTGTCATAATCTGCGGTGGCTGCCTTCCCCTCCCCCACTGAGGCCACTTATCATCACATTGGGATTAATAGGAACATCTTGTGTAATTACAGAAATGCTACTGTTGTCGTGCCGGGCGCTGTCAATTGTTTTAATGTGTGCCAAACCATTAATTTCGACATCAGAGCCCTCAGTGGCCCCGTACAGTAAAACACAGGAATCTGATATTGATTTTCATGAGGCCGTATACTCAGCGTTTTATCTCCTTGCTCTTCTCCAGCAGACCGGTGAGGGTATCGATCTTCATAAAGGCAGTATTTTGTTGTTAGGCGGGAAGCGGGGGAGACAGTAATGAAAGGTTTTTAACCTGTGTGTTCAGGGGTGGGGGGGGTCGCTGGACTACTGGCCAGGGCTGCCAGGTGCTACGCACAGCAGATTTTCAGCTGCTCGGCCACAGGGATCGATAAGGATACATCTTTGTCTGATTACAGGGATGTACTGGCGGGCACGGCAGTGTGTGTGTGTGTGTGTGTGCGTGTGCGTGTGTGCATGTGTGTGTAACAGTTATAGCTGACCATCAGTTCTGCCCTATTAGAAGAGTTTAACCTCACATTCAATATAATTACTGTCATGAACACACCAAGAACTGTGTTCACCTTTTTCTCTTACAAGGCTTCACATGGTGTAGCTCATAATATGACTTTTCTATTAAAGGTAGAAAAAAAAAAACACACTACCTTTCTGTGGGCTGAAGGTGACGTATAACATTTTCTGGTTATATATAAACTAAACTTTGACTTTTTCCAAATATTGAGTCTGCTTGAGTTTTTCAACAACTGCTGTAAATTATATGTGAGATAAAGTTTCTTTGACTACACTGACACTTCAGTCTTTGCAGTTTACTTATGAATTAGTTTTCCATCTGCAGTAATAGTTGTGTAATAGTCCACAATATAACACACATTTCAAGTGCTTTTGCTTTGTAGAGTGTTAAAGTGATGAAGATTTTTCTTCATAACTGAGATTGTGAATAGAAGGAATTCATTTCTAATTGTGTTTTTTTTTTTTTCAGGGAGTTATTTATGCTATACATCGTGATGTATAAATTATGAGAATGTGAAACAAAGAATTATAAAAGAGGTAGGAGACTCTACACTGTTGTCAGGATGGCATGTGTAGTTCTCATTATCTTCACTGCTGGACCATTTGAGATATCGTGAAAACTCAAAAAAACACCAGAAAGCATAGAAATAGAGCTTTGCATTCATATTGGGAGTCATTATGATGCCCCCCAGGACATTTGCAGTGTAACCAGACACAATCCACCAGCTTGCCGAGTGCCTTTGTTGACAA
This sequence comes from Lipophrys pholis, assembly GCF_963383615.2. Taxonomy (NCBI): domain Eukaryota; kingdom Metazoa; phylum Chordata; class Actinopteri; order Blenniiformes; family Blenniidae; genus Lipophrys; species Lipophrys pholis. The sequence continues at coordinate 16,323,240 of NC_137648.1, read as the reverse complement.
TTCTACTGTCATAAAATCTAAATAAATCTGTCAATACATTGTAAATGCAAAGGAAATGATGAATATTCCCACTAATAAACAGTACATCTATGAATATGCATATTTCTTCTCTTTCATATTAGATCTAAATTTGTATTTCAAAGGGGGCGCTCTACCTTCAATATTGCATCTTCCTCTCTGAATGAACATTCCCAACAAGCCGCCACAATGCTGTCAGCCAGCCCGCATGCCAAGTGTGTTTTTTAGACTGTCCACACCCCCTAAGCACGCATAACTGTCGCTGATGAGTTATTACACATCTGTCTGTGGATACACAGCGCACCAGATGCTGCAGTTAATGGCACACCTAACCTCCCACCATGAGATGGTATACTAAAATCTAAGTGGAATTTTCCACTGCCAGCCCGCCTTGGTTCTTTACCCCCCCAACCACTGCTGTTCAATGCCGGGGGAAAAAAAAAAGCCTGCAGGGGATCGTCCAGACAGGATAGTAATGGGGCCCTCCAACAGTCAGAAGGCCTGACAGAGCCCTGTTTCATTGTCACCTTGCCTTGGAGGACGGAGAGAAACTTGCAAAGCTTATTAGCAGAATGGCGCCATTTCTCTCTCCAACTTAGTCGATCTCTTCTGCCTCGCTGCTTCGTTAGACTGTCTTACATCAGTCGCCTGCTCCTCTTGCTGTTTCCACACCACTTTGCCACACTTTCCCCTCCACACACGCACATACAAATACACACACACACGCACACACACACATGCACACACTCACAGGGTGACATCTTCCACCTAATCAAGTAGTGGATTATCTTGTCCTGATAAATTGGAGCTTGTAGCACTTGAAAGGTCCTCGTGGAGGAGTGCCTCCTCCCCCTGACAGCTAGATCGAGCCCCCAGGGAGCAAAGAGAGAGAACATTGCCTGGTAATGATTTGTGGTAAATCGGACAAATGTTTTTGGAAAGACCTCTTTCAAGCTTGGGGACTGATGAATTTAAAGCTTGCGAGGAGATTCTGAAAACTGCAAGTGAAATTCTAAGACTAACGAGACCGACTGTTTTTCTGGCTTGAACTTAACACAACAATAAAAGCCGACAAACGTTTGAGATGCTCGTTTTGGGAGTGAAAGTCCTGTGTTGGTGAATCAAGTTGTATGAAACGATACTTGCCAGTATCCCAGATGAAAAGTAACTGTAAAAAAGATCTACTGTATTTTTCTGCACTTTTGCAAAGTATTCTGTTGAAATCAATTAACACAATTAATTTGTTTTCACTTAGAGCGTACTGTTTTTATGACTCCAACATGGGCAGACTGTGAATGACATGACATGATATGTGGAGTTCTGATGTGTGACACTGCAATAAAATCCCTGTGATGACAAGTTAACGCTGAATTGTCAGATCTTTAAAAATAAATCCGCGACAAAAGGCCTTTGCAGCTTCAGATATTCCGATGTGAATTCACGGCTTTAAAAAAAAAAAAAAAAATACAAAACTTTCCTAATGAGGTGTTTGGATTTGAGACCTAAGAGGCCTTTCTCACACTGAGGTTTCTTAACCCCACAAGCACAACACTATTTTCCACCTGAAGAAATATCTCTCAAAATTCAGTCAGCAACATCATCAACTGGAGGCCAAAGTGAGGCTGTGGCTCTATAGATAAAAACCACTTGGGACTTTTGAAGAGTTTGGGTTCAAATATGTCCGTACTCATCAAGTCCACGTAGGACTTCAACAACTTCAGTGGAAGCCTTTCAGCTTTAGTTGTACCTAATCATTTAAAGTGTTTATGTGCAAAAATTATTAAACAGAGATGTTAAAATAGAAATCCAGCATGCTATACCAATTTTAGCAATAGTATTACCCAGCATCCTCAAGGATCTTGCACTGAGCTGCATCTTAAATTACATTTACACATCTTTTCTTCCTCTGCTCTCTTTCTCTGCAGGAGAATCCTTACATGTGTAACAATGAATGTGATGCCAGCACGGAGGAGCTGGCCCACCCTCCAGAGCTCATGTTTGACATCGAGGGCCGTAATCCCACAACCTTCTGGCAGTCCACATCCTGGAAGAAGTACCCCAAGGCACTCCTCGTCAACATCACACTATCTTGGAACAAGACCATTGAGCTGACTGATGACATCGTCCTCACCTTCGAGTCGGGCCGGCCAGAACAGATGGTCCTAGAAAAATCGCTGGATTACGGGAGGACCTGGCAGCCGTACCAGTTTTACGCCACTGACTGCCTGGACGCCTTCACAATGGAGCCCAAAACGGTGCAGGACCTGACTCAGCACACCCTGCTGGACATCATCTGCACGGAGGAGTACTCCCGAGGATACGTGTGGAAGTATGACAAAACTGTGCGCTTTGAGATCAAGGACCGCTTCGCGCTGTTCGCCGGACCTCGGCTCCACAACATGGCCTCGCTTTACGGACAGCTGGACACAACCAAGAACCTGCGGGACTTCTTTACCATAACCGATCTGAGAGTCCGCCTGCTCCGGCCTGCCACGGGAGCTACCATGGTGGACGAGAACAACCTATCCAGATACTTCTATGCCATTTCCGACATCAAAGTCCAGGGCAGGTAAGTCACAAACTCTTCTCAGCTTGTAGTGTTGATTTAACGTTTGCTTACCAATTCGGAAAACGTGAACTGGACTGGTATATTGCACATTTTATGTGAAATCAGCCAACTGCAGTGGAGAAAATAGAGTTTCTTGATACAGTTTAGGGATTCCTGTCAGGTTGATCTAGCAAGGATCAATCATATCTAAAAAAAAAAAAAAAAGTGGTTTGATAAATCAGCACGTTTCTACATAAACAGTGTGACTACAGTACAGGTACCTAGCGGTGGAGAAAAATGGGTTTACCGTTAACTATTGTTTCCAATTAGTGACAGTGGATCTATAATGATGTGCAAGGTTCACCAGTTGTCAGCATGTCTTAATTAACCGAGCTGCTCACGCTTTGCTGAGGCACTCTATTTTGGACACCAAATTCACTCAGCTGTCTATTAGTCCGTGGAAGGCACTAGATGTAGCATTTCAGCCGTCAGGTCACTGCACGTCGTAATTGGCACTTGATTTACAGATCCCGCAGAGGGTCATATAACATGAAAACAAGACGCCATTATACTGTTAGCAGAAAGACCGACAAAAGCTTCCCCCGCTTCCTGACGCTACTACAAGAGTCACTGGGGCATAGTCTTAAGTGAATCTGTTTTACACTGCGGTTTCCCATTTTAACAGATGTGAACGATGTTACGGGGATGACAGAATGGAGATTTAATTAGTCTTGTTTTGCTCTTCGCACATGAGAGAATCATCGTACTGAAACCTGGAGTACTCGAACGTCACTGCAATCTGAGGGAATGGTTAGAAGCGTGGAAGACGGGCTGCCCGGAGATGGGCGTGTGGCGATGAGTATAGAGAGGGAAACTAGCAGTTGTGTCTCAGCAGTTGAAGATTACTTTTCATAACCAGGGCAGTTGTGTGGAAAAACTGAAACACCAGACAACAGCTGCTGCCATTCCCACCCGACACTGATTGATAGATAATTATAGTGTAATGTGTTTGCCGCTGTCTCATTATTTACATTAATATTGTCAAAGGCCCTCAAGCAATGTAATGAATCTCTAATTTGTTGATTTTCTTAATATGCCATTAAAATAAAGTACAACCACCGAACACATCGCTCTAATGCACAGTAAATGGTCAGGCACCCTTGAGCAAAAGGGCCTATGATAATGAATGTCTCACTCGGAAATGGAATTTTTGACTTTTCTCGTGATTGAGAAGGTCATTCAGCAAAAATAACTGGAGGGAATTCGCTAACACAAAAGAGCCAGACAGGGCATCTATTCAGCACATACTGAAGTAAAGAATGCTGTCACATACACAGATTATTTATTTGATCTGACTAATCATGACCCAACTCATTCATCCCTATGGGGCTGTAGATTTGAGCAATGGCTTTGCGGTCGTTTACCAGCCTGCTGTTTTTAGAGTGACGCTCGCCTGAGAAATGTTCCCCACTGTTTACCAAAGGTAACACACAGTTCAGCCATAATGAGATACACTCTACACAGAAAGGCTTCACTCTCTTTTTTCCCCCCCTCCCGTGGCGAATCACTGCTCAGCCCCTTTCTCCATGCGTCGAATACGAGACATAAGCTCCTTAACCCCTAGAAAACAGTTGTGTGAGACTCGCCGAGGGACATTTTGCAGGGGCAGTGAGGGTGAATCCGGCATATTTCACTGTGCTGGCCTGAGTTACCATCCGCCCGGTTCAGGAGGGAGAGTGTGTGTGGATGGAAATACAGTAGTGCAGATTCTCACTGCTTGCTGCAACAGTGTGAGAAAAACAAAGAAAGGAACCTAAGCTCTTTGCAAAAGTAGGTCAACCTAGAAAAGGGAGGAAAAGCACTTTTTTTTTTTTGTGCGCAGAAGTAGTCCTCCTTGCATCTGTAACAAGTTGTTACAAGGAAGCCTGAAGTATCATGCATGACCATTCCATTATGGCTGATTACTGGGAGGGACCAAACCGAAAGCGCAAGGGGGCAAAAATCGATATAGAGGATTTCAAATCAGACCAGGCGTGATGCTGTGAGATGTTTGTGAACAATGCATACTGGCTGGTGACTTAAATGAATTTGACGCCCTCACTGTTTCAGTGTATCTGCAGTACAGATGTGCGGAGAAGGAAAGCATGGAGAGTCGGGAGGATTTTCTAATTATCCACTGTATGACTTTGAAATAATTGCTCTGGCTCTTTCTTTCATGCTTTACAGTAACTATAGCCTGCAATTCCTTTTCCAATTGTGTCTTCTTCCCCCACCCACAGCCCACCCTGGACCCCTCCCCTCCCCTCCCCTCCTGCCTGCCTGTGATCAATATGGTGTAATTAAACCTGAAGAAGATTCAGGCTAGTGAAGGATCTCTTTCTGGCTCTCAGATCATCTTCCCTTGTTCCGTCTGTCTCAATTCATTTCTCTTTTTTTAATGATCTTCAGGTTCCAGGATTAATATATGTAGATAATTATAAGCTCAGTTTAAACACTATATACCTACAGATAAACAGGAACCCACCACCAAATCGTAAAATCCAGCCAATAGGAAAACATATTGATGGAGATTTAGTTTTTTTAATCACAACTGTTGTTTTTAATTGTTAAACTCTTATCAAGAGAATTTTTTTTTTTTTAAAGTAACATTTGATTCCAGAATCAAATTGTTCTATGCTCTATTAGTTTCAAACCTGTTCCCCTTATCATAAACAACATATCCAGGTTGTTTCTTGCTTCATTGAACTTCAGGCAGTATAAAGAACATTTGTTTTGCAAATCCGCCCTTGCCTCTCTTGCCCCTGCGGTACTTGTCATTCACTTGCCGAAGCATATACCGTGTGTGCTAAGGGATATTGCCAGAGAATGGGGAAATAACCTCGGGGTCCACAGTCACACTTTCTGCAGAGTAGACAAGTAGTTCTTTTAAAAGAAGCAAAGTGGTTATTTGAGACACTAACCTTCTTTGTTCTGGGCCCCCTTCAGACTCACTGATGATCAACCAACATATTCAACTATTGCTCCGGTTCAGTCACAGTTTTAATTCTGGAAAGATCATTTGGATGCCAGACATAATGTGGAATGGGCTCCACTTGTCACCTTCATTCACTTGTTACAAATTCTCATGGGTGATGCCAGAAAGAAACCAAAACTCATCACATTTACATTTCAAACAAACAATTTTCTTATTTGATTTCTTCTGATAAACCAGTGAAAGCGGTGCACTTTAGACATCCTTCACAAGAGTTTGATTATTTAGCATAATGGTTCACAGCATATGATCTGCAAATACTTCAGGGGAGTGCCACGGATCACCGGTGTTCAACATTTCAAATGTTTTTTTTTAATGTTCATATGAGTTTGTCCACCAGTATTCAGCTTAATTCTAATGTTTGGACAAATAAAAGAGCAGATATGAATTGTTCATTTTCTGTCTGAGGGACTCCATGGTGAAAAAAATAAAATAAAAGTTGTGAATCACTAAATTAACACGTGTAATTTATTGGAAAATGTGATTTGACGTGAGCTATTGTTGGTGCAATATAAAAACAAATCAGTGACTTCTGGTAATTCTGCTGGCACTATATCAGTATTATTATAGGAAGCCTGTTTCATTGTGTTTACAGTAAACCTTTGATCGTAGTGGTTTACCAACCGCATTATTATTCGCTGTCAGAAGAAACAGCTTCAGAAATGTAATAATGTGGTCTATGGGCTCCATGAGGGAGCTCAGGCATGACTCACTCAAACCTGTTATCAACCCGCCTGTGGTGAGGTTAGAGTCGGGGCGTTGTGGATCACGTTGATGCCAGATTTTGAGAGGGTGTAGGAAAGGAATAAAGTGGTGTTGCATTGATTTCTAACTTATTTTCTTGCAACGATCCATTGTGTAAGACAAGTGCAGTGGAGGAGTTGTAGTAAGTTTACACTGATCAGAGAAAAATGTGTTTTTTGACACATTAGACATTTTGATAATAGCATTTTGTGTAAAATGGGAACTCGACAGTTGTGTTTTTATTGCAATGTTGTGCATTATTGAGGATGAATGATCATCACTAAGGGACTGTCACTGCTGGATTATATTTCTGCATCAAACCCTCAGTGCTATAACAAACCGGCACGGCACCCAGCAGTGCAATAAAGGGAAGTCTTTGATGTAAAAAAAAAATGAAAAATACACCATCTGTAAAGGATTAGATACTTCATCTCTCTCACAGTGCACGGGTCACAGTATTAGTGAATCCTAATTGCTGTGTAGTTTTGTGCACGTGTGCTCTGGATACAGCTGTTCCAACTACAGATCAGCAATTTGGTGAGTGATGGCTCCATTGGAACTCCCCTAAGGGAGGAACAAACAAGAAGTCGATCTGCTTCCTCTCTCTCTCTCTTTCGCTCTCTCTCTCTCTCTCTCTCCACAGTGCTTGGCTTGCTCTTAGACCTGCCTATAGTAGACAGATAATCTATTTGTGCTAATTTCATGTTTCTTGCTGCCCACTTCCCCCTTGAATAAGTCATTCTCCTTGTCTCCCCTCCTTAGTCCTTCTCTCTCTCTCTCTTTACTCGCTCTCTCTATCCGTGCTACCACAAGCATCTATTTACCTCGCACTGCGCTCTGCATTTCAGCCTTATTTCTCGAATCAGCAGTCTGCATTAGTCATTGTGTGGGAGAATGCCGTCTTTGTGGGACAGGCCAAGCGACCAGTCCAGATAACTCGGACCATCTGTTAACATCCACGCCACATGTTAGTTTAATGGCTGTAATCAAATGACCCAACAGCCTTTTTGTTAGTCCAGCAGAAATGAGTTAAGAGAGCTATTTCCGGAGTCAATGAGGCTGTAAGTCAAAATGTGCAATATACGTCTCTGCTGATGATGGCGAGGGGTGCAGGGGTGACTCATTAACGAGGATGCAGGGAAATAGTGATGCGGCTGCCACTCAAAGGCCAGAGTCATCATGGGAAGGGTTCGTTCACATCCATCAATCTGTCAACTTTGCTGCTCACAGTTCCAACTATTGAACTGGTCTAGTTTACACAAAGAGGGTAGTCCAAAAAATGTTGTTCTCTTATCAATCAATCTGCTGTTCTTAATAGAATTTTATATTGCGCTGCTGACAACAGCTATCAAACTTTAATTTCATAGTACTTGTTATGCAAGTACATTACAGATGATTGTCAGTGATAATAAGACAAAAAAAAAAGGAAATACACGGCAAGAAACATTAGAGAGAATATATTGAAATGGATCAAAATAAACTTGTAAATGAAAAATACTATGATAGCATGATACAGTTTGATTTACTGTATCATGAGCCAATGCAGCAATATCAAGTCGTTAATCAAGCTTTTCTTTAATGCACTGCTTGCACTCCCTTTCGAGCTTTGGCATTGTCCCTTGCAGACAGAGACTTGTACAAATTATCTCAGTCCTCTGATAATATTACACAGTGTACTGTAGCTGGATCTTTGGAATTTCATGTTGAGGAAATGTTGTGGAAAATGGTTCAGCATGTCCAGGAATCAGTTTTATCCAGTGGCTCCCAACAACGCCGCAGAGTTAAGCCCCGTTCAAAGGGTCACCAGACAGATTTGAGATGTTGTGATTTAAAGGGCCACTCGCAGGCGGATTATGAGACAAAGGACCCCTGGGAGCGTCCACGTAAACCCTGTGAACATCCATTTAATAGAAAGCCTTGACACTTTGATGGAACTGCTAACAACTCACTGACATCATAGGATTTTTTTGTAAGCTTCAGAAACACTTTAATCTTTTTGCAGTATTTTATGTTTTATATATATATATATATATATATATATATATATATATATATATATATATATATATATATATGTCATAATGTGGTGACGCCCTATGTCTGTATTGTGGTTTTCTGTGTGAATGGAGTGATTTGACCACAAACACAGATTGAAAAAAGTTTTTTTTACCTTCACTTGAGTCCATCCTCCGACCTGTCCTTCCTTACGCTGCTCTGGTTTACTCAACTTCTTACTTCAAAGTGTGCAGGTAAAGATTTCTATGGATTTTTCCCGGGGGGGGGGGGGGGGGGGGGGGGGGGGGGGCTGTGTGTTTTGAATTTGTGAGCACCATGTGCTTTTCTACCTATGTCGGTCTGCAGAGAGATGCAGTGCAGGGTGGGTGGTTGATGACCTGGTGTAGTGCTTCGCTGAAATCTTGCTGTTTCTCTTTGAAGGTTCACGTTTACCTTCGAAGATTTTGTAACTTTCTTTTGAGGTCTGCTCCTCCGTCTTTGACTGGCTTAAAATGAGACTATAGTGTGAACATTCCTGTGATGAGGACTGAGAAATGTTCACCTTTTAACCCGTCAATTCATCCGTCTGTAAAAGTCCCATCCCGTCACTGTGTAAACAGTTACTGGAAGATCTCAGCCTGCTTCCAACTCGCTCCATTCCCTTTGTCTCCTACTTCCGTCAAGCACCTACATCACTCCTGTCTTCTATCCAGGCCATTTCTCTACCTCCTGCCTTTGATCCTCCTTCTTTTGGTTCAGTCTCTTGCTGACGCCCTCCCTGCTTTAGTTTTCCAGCTCCAGGAGCTCAAAAGACACTTCTATCCGTCCGAGCAGAAACTTTGTGTGTCTTCTGCTTCTGTTGGAACACTGCTTCAGAAGGCTTTCAGATCTTTGAAAAGTGTGAAGACTGGACACAAGTGGGTTTGATCAACGGAGTGTCTTTGGACGACCCTCTTGCTGCACATAGACCGGAACAAGTTGTCAAACAGAAATACGATTTATCGTCCACATTTCCACCTGCATTTTCCCTTTTTTGTTTACATCTGCTTTGACAACTTCCTCTTTAAGACACATTCCCATTCATGTTTGAAATCGCTTTTTAAATTTGTTCCCAGCGCTTGACTTGTGTTAAGGATTTTGCTATTCACAGTCATTCACTCAAACATGTGACCATGTCGAGCCAGCTGTCGGGGCATGCTCCCATGTGAGCAGTATTAATATAGAAGCTGGCCTCCCCTATCCAATTAAATAGAGATTCCCAGCTGCAACAACCCAACTCCCCAAGCAATGCACATGTGAACTGTGAAGGTAAAGGAAAAAAAAAAAAAAAAAAAAAAACATTGAGAGGGCAGATTTAAGAAACGCAATAGTGCAGAGATGCTGGTTGAATACGAGATGTGCAGAGACACGGCGGCAGTAGTAGAGCATGGCGCACCATATTTAGAGGCCGCAGATGTCCGCGTTGAGACTTCAGCACACGGCTGCTGGCGACATCAGACAGTTGTCGCCACGTCTGTGTCCTCCGTGACAATGGACACATTTTGGAATAGTGGTACAAAAATACACTGCGTGGTGATAGTTTACCTGTCAATCAAGTCTGGATTCGGATGCTTAATTAGCCTCTGTTAAGAAGAGTGTTTTTAGCTCTGCCAGTGGCGTTGGTCTGTTTGGGATCTGGACCGTTGGGTGGAAGGATGACTCATCTTTGGTCTACAAGGAAATATAAAAAAAAAAATGTATCCATCCATCTATCCATCCATCCACGACCACATGATCGCCCACGACATGGCTATGGTTTTGTTCACTTGTTTTAATAATCGCATCATCCATGATATTTTAGTTTTACTGCTAAATGTATTCTCAAGAAAAGTCAAATATTGTATAAGGCAGTGTTTGAAAAACCTGGTCAGCAAGGCCCAATACCCTTCATGTTTTTGCCCCGTCTTTCTGCTTTAGCACAGCACTCCAGATTCAAATGAATTGGTCATCAGGCTTGATCATCACTCATTTATTTTAACCAGGCTATTAAGCTGTGCGTTGAGAAACAGTGATATAAGGTATTTAATTGTTTAAAGTTTGATTTTAAGAATAGGCTTTCCCCGCACTGCCTTCCACTCTCACATACAGATGACGGGCTGAAAGGAGGATGGATTTTGACTGCTTAGTCTCTGTTTGCTGAATTGCCCCTTTCCAAAGACAATCCAGCTTAAACCTATTGTACTGTATTTTCATAAGGCCCCTGCTCGTTCTTTTTTTTAAGAATAGATTTTTAACACAAACAACAGTGTTTGCTTCCTGCTGCTCCCTGTCTGAATGAAGAAACTGCAGCTGAAGCGGTGTTTATAAAGAAGGCTGCTTATAGAAATCTCTGTGGGCGTCGTTTGTGTGAGGAAAAGCGGCCAGGTGAAAGTGGCAATTTTGTGCTTCAGAGAGAGGTAATGCTTTAAAATTACAGCTTGATTTTTGAAGCAGATTACTTGTGTGAAAAACGGCGGTCCAACCCAGGGTCACCTGGTGGTAAAATACACGATGCGTTTCTTTAACTTTAAACATACAACTTATATTTTGTTCTACTGGATGGATGGATGGGTGGATGGATGCATTTAACTCATCCTATATTCTTGGAGTAGTGGGCTACTATGGCTCAGGGGTCATGCCGAGGGTCTCACAGTGGTGACTTGTTGAATCTGGGATTCGATCCAGTGAATCTCCAAACCCCACACCACTTCTCTAATCTTTAGGTCACTCGGCGAAATATTTGACGAACGTGTAAATAGGAGCACCGAAGCATAGAAAGCCGTTATGAAAAAGTGTTTAACTCCTTTACAATGATAATACATGTCGGCTTTCAGGTGATGCCACTTTGCCATGTTGTGTCTTCTGTGGTTTGTGAAATGACAGAATTCAGGACTGAAAATGTAGAACTGTTTGTGTTTGTGTGATAACTCTCCTGTCTTAAACAAAACAAAGACAAGTTGTTAGTAAATAATGCGAAGCATCACAAGAATTGTGACCCATCAGTTCAGTTGCACTAGTACCATCCACCCTTAACAAAAAAACATTGCATCATTGACACAAGTGCTGGTTTTCGCCAGTCAATAAATAACGTCATAGCGTTCCACTGCGTCGGGATTGCAAGGTTTCCCTAATGTGTTTGACTGTAACCTCCTTTAAAACACAAATTTAAGCGACACTGAAATTGAAGCAAGCATATTGAACTGTGCGTTATAGTCTATTTGGAGTGTTACAATGTGTGTACATACTTTGTCTTGCATTGCTACTTTTTATTCTATCTAAGTAAAAAATGGGCCCATTTGTAGTCTTTGTTAAGTATTTTCATCATTGCAGTCTGTAAAACCGACACTCAGTCGTGATGATATGAACTTATTCCTTATTTCCTAGTCATGATAAACATTAACAAAAACAGAACTGTCTTGTCCGTCTAACACCACAGTTCAGTCATAAAATCAAATAAAGTCCAGTGAGAGCTTTATGTACAAATAAAATCAAATGATAAGCCACTATATCAATGACATTGGACCCTCAGAAGGTGCACGAGCCAATCCCTTCATATTTATCACAGGCGAGAGGAATCAACCGAGTCCAGAGATATGAGGGGCAAAGCAGCGGGTGACATGAGAGATTTTATCATCGGAGATGAGAACAGGAGGCGCCCTCGCCTCGACAAATCTCTCTCTCTCCTTCCCGGAGATGAAGCTGGATTTGCTTTTCACTTTATACGACGAAGTTTACTCTTGAACTCGATACAGCACTGCTTGTTTTCCAGACTGCCGCATTGCTGATAACGCAGATCCCGTACCGATTTGTCTCTCAATGGGTTTGCCATTATTAGTGGACAGCACGGGCAACAAATTGAATTTATGTCTCGGAGTGGAAGACTGCACTTCTGATGTGACCTGCGTGACGAGACAATTCATGCTTCACTGGTGTACTGTAAATGGGACGTGGCAGCTCCACATACAGCGTTTCTGCGGCCGTGTGTCAGGTCGTGTGCACTCCTGAAAACACATCCTCCAGGCAATGTCTATGTTGTGTTCAATCAATCAAATGTGCATCACGGTAAGGAAAAACTCAAAGTCCCACATTTCAACACATATACGCAGATAATGCAGAAAGCATGTTTGATAATGTTACATTAAAATCATGACTTTCCCATGGGGTGCAATGAGCCATTTTCTGGTCCAATTTCTCACAAAGCCTGTTTTATCCTCAAGCCAGAGCGTCCAATTTCTTCCATTGTTGCTAGGAAAAGGGGTCTTGGGTGGAGGAACCCAGTGTATCGGAGGCTTTTTCTAAGATCCTCACCGTCTGGAGAGCACATTCAACATTCATGCAGTGACCCATTTCATTAATGGAGAGGGCTTTTTCGCCGTGTCTCCGCCCAGCCTTCGTCGGCTGCAGCCACCCTCATAATGGGCCTTCCTGTCAGGGTTTCATGACTAATCCCCCTGTTGACCTCTCCTTCACTCGCAGCCCCCACCAGCAGATTGATGATTCGGTAACTGGTTTGAAGGTAGTGGGAAGGAGGGGGTTTGGGTTTTGGTGAGCAGCATCCAGAAAGAAACTAAACATAAACCACTCCCAGAGCTAATTCAAACCCACTTCTAAATCACATTTTGAACCGTTACGCATTGTAAGCATGAAATAGGGGACCGCATCAGCAGATCTTTGATCGTAATACAGATTTAATTGGATGTGATTTAATGTGTTATAAATACAGAGGTTATTCTGAGCCTCTACAGCACTATTGTTTCCAAAGTTTGAACCACATCCTTGACCCTTTTAGCTTCATGATAAATTATAGTCATTGTCTTACATGAATGTGTTTTTTTCTTTCTATTGTCCTCCTCCTTTATCTCTGCTCAATTTTATTTTTGACCTACTCTAAATTTATCCTTTGTAGATAGATTGCTCCGTTTAGCATGGAACTGGATGAGAGCAAACACAGTCGTACTCCAACATGTCAATACTCTTCAAAATGCCCTAAAAATAAAGTATGCAAACTCGCATCACATCCAATTACATCCATCGTCATTTAGCTCAATCCTGACTCCGCAGTTTTATCGTAGCAGGTAAGTTAGAAACTTTGAATTGTTGGCAGTGAACATTAAATAGAACATAAGGAAGTCTGAGCTTTTCTTTCAGTCGGCCATTATCTACTTTCTTGTCTGGCTCAAGAGTTGCCCTTTTTGTGCCATAAATCAATACAGTATTAAAGCACTGTGTTGCAGCCAACAAAAGCTGTGATCTTCTAACAAACGCTTACATCTGCAACTTAAAGACATATCGATGTGAGAGTAGCATATGATGACCTGACACTCGAGGAGCCAACGAACTTAGAGCTGCTGTAGTTCTGACTCTGCCACCAGAGAGAGACAGTTATGACTCAGTGGCTCATAATCTGAAGTACCAAAATGATCTGACCATCTTCTCATCAGTGAGGCCTCCCGCAGCGTGAGCCATATCGGCATGGGCGACATGAGAAGAGCGCCTCGTCACTGAAGAAAACACCATATGGCAGTATTTCCCTCTCACAAGCCTGAGCAGATACAGCATTTCTAACAGAGGGTGAGGTGTTGACAGCGTCGTTGTGCCGATTCTGTTTGTCCAACTTACCTCTCGCGCACGCGGCCACACACACACACACAGTGATGAGGACCTGAAACCTCCCCGAGCGAGATATTTGATTCTGATCAGAAGACGACGGGGGAGGGATGAATAAGGAAAAACGGCCTGATAATGGGATCATTGAGTCATGAAAAGTGGTTTTGAGCGCGTTATCTTTCACAGAGAATGCAATGAATGCCAGAGCTCATTATGTATGGCCTCCGATGGCACTCTCGCCTTCAAGCAGAACAGTGGCGCATAATAGAGCTGCAACTGACAAAAGAAGAGAAGAATACAATCAAACAAAGAAAAAGTGCGGGATGCAGTTTTCCAGACCTTTGCTGGCTTAGCAAAGTAATGTAACTTAGTGGCGCACGATGCTGCCGTGATGATGTGGAGTGATGGATGAAAATGATGTTGTGATAACGTTGTGTGGGGAGCCAGACAGTGTTATAGTGGTTCGCACTCTCGCGTCATAGTGAGAAGGTCGTGGGTTCATTGGGTCGGATGGGCCCTTTCTGTGTGGCATGTTCTTCCAATGTGTGGATCTTCTCCAAGTACTTGAGCTATTTTTGTCTTTCTTTGTTGACCTGTTGGTTGGTTAGTTAGTCGGTTGGTTGGTTGGTTGGTTGCTCAGTTCGTTTGTTCGTTCAACCGATATTTAAATAGATCAGTCATTACAAACAGATTTTTAGTTACAACAATGACCTGGCAAAAAGCATGAACCTTTTAAAGAGAGGGGAGAAGGAGCTAAAAGATCATTCAAAATTAAAATTATCAACGGATTGTTTTTGTAAATAGACTAATACAATAATTGCACAATGTCAATATAGACAACTACTTCTGAATTCATGAATAAAACAATGACATGGCATTTACTGGCAAGCGCTTTTTTTACTTGAAAGGAGTCCAGTGCTGCTAAGCAATTATAGATGTATGTTTATTCATGTCAGAAATAAGGAATAACATCTATGCTGAGTGTGCTGTGGTTTTAACTTAAACATTTGGGTGGTGCATAAGGACGCTAACTACCTCCAGCAACCTGCGACCATGAACAGGATAAAGTGGTCATGGATGGATGGATGGATGGATGGATGGATGGATGGATGGATGGATGGATGGATGGATGGATGGATGGATGGATGGACGGACATACGGACATACAGTATTTGGACCCAATTCAATTCAAAGACAATATAAAATTTCCTTTGGCCTTTTAAGTGTCTTTAAGCTACGGTATTGTTACAAAGTTAAAGCAGCAGATGATCTTTTTCACCTGTTCAGATAATGTGGATCTATTTGTGTCTGTTACTTGCTGATCAGTGTCAGTAGAAAGGCTTACTGTGACTGTGATCTGAACTGGTTGTGTTGATATGCTGCAGATTTTACATCTGTCTTGTGAAATCTTTCCCTATTCTTTCATTTTGTTTGCTATAAAGTTCAGTGATTCTATGTTGAATTTAATAATAGAGCCTCAACATGGCAGGGTTGATATTCCCTTTTTTGCATTTAATAGACAGAAGATCCCAGCCAGGACATAATTATTTGTTACTGTATAATACAATGACCAAAGTATGTGATTTAAGATAATGTCTCTTGTTTCAGTCCATTTTATATTTCAAGCTGTTGTTAAAGGTTCATTTGAAACAAATTAATTATCTTTCTCCTCATGTTCCTGTTCTTTTTCTTTGGTTTTGGGCCTCTCATTGGGTGTGCATATCATATATGATATAGATGAATATGTGAAAGTTGATACAAGTTTATTCTCATCATGATTTATTAAAATCATGAAATATCCACATAGACTATATCACCTTAGTCTATGTCCTGAATATCAGATAAAGCGTATCTCAAAATATCAGACAAATGCTTTTAAGCTAAAGCCACAATTATCACAATCAAGATGCAGAAATGAATAACAATTACCTCTTCCAAGGATATTCCAGTTATTTAAGAAGTACCTGTATCTTCAGACTCCCTTGTTCTCTCACTTCTCTCCTTATATTTTTGCCCTAAAACAAAGACCAGTAACCTAAAATTTCACACCTCCTTTTCCAAGACGTTAAATCACAATTACATCACCTCCTAAACCACCAGCTGCGGCGGCCGATCTGCCACGATGAAGCAGTTTTACACAAAAAAAGAGGATTTTTTTTTTTTTTTTTTCACACATGTTCATTGCAGTACAGGTTCTTTTTACATTAATCTCTAAAGCATGCAAGTCCCTGTGTGAATTTGAAAGCACAAATTCGGGATCACTGCTCCCTTTCTGATTTAAACACACACAAACTGTGTGCCTCTCTGTAAATCTCCTGGTAGCGCCCACTCGCACCTGCACGGCCTCCTCCGAGCAGCTCTCTACATCTCCTGCAGCCCATTAATCACCGGGAGCCTTCGCAGCCTCTCATTTTATACCAGGGAAACATTTGGCTCCATCAGGGCCTCTTGTTTTCAACACATGACCGCAGTCACCATCCGAGCTACTAATGACCCTCGCCTGGGGTTCAAGTACGAAAAGAGTTGCCACAACTGCAAAGAGTTAACCCTACCGCTGGCTGGGAGTCTGCCAGCCTTTACTGTAATTACACCTGCGCTGAGGGTCCTACCCGGGTCTCAGATTGTGGCCCCTGATGGGTGCAGCCGTGGGAGATGTCTGCTCCAGACACTGGGATTAGGTAACAAAGAAGGAGGTTGCCAGAGTTTAATGGTGACATTAGCAGGAAGCAGCAAGATAAAGGATGGCAATTAAAAAGTCCGGATATTTTGTTGTTTCTCTGTTTTTCTGTCTTTGCAAAAAAAAAAAAAAAAATGTTTCAGCTGCTCATCCGTGAGATTGCCTGTCAATGAAATAGTTACACCGGCACTGATTCCCCTTTGTTTTTCCTTTGTTTCATCCCACAAACATTCCTTGTGCTTCAGGTGATCAGACCAGAGACAGCAGAAAAATAGATGTCTGTTAGTACCAAATGTCAGGTTAATAAAGGCAAACTGTGTGGCTGCTGATGAGACAAATGCTCGAAGTCAATCTCATGTTGCTCAAATATACAGACTCCTTTTCACACATATACACATATTGTTATAGCATACCTTGTGGGGTCCACTAATTGGCATAGTGTACTTCCTCGCCCAGGGGTTGGCAACCCGTGGCTCTTTCCCCCTCTGCTGCCGCTCTCTGTGGCGAGTTGTCTGGAGGAACGACACTAATGACGGTCCTTCACATATTCATATATTAGTCACTTAATATTGAATAGTCAAGAGCTACACAACAACTGAATGACATTTTAATTCAGGGCTGAGAGCTTCGTAGTCCAGTGGTAGAATACTCGCCGGGGTTAGATTCTCGACTAATAAAATAGATTTTTCAAAATACGTTAAATTCACCCCCAGTGGATGCTCACTATCGTAGTTTTTTATACATAGCATAGACATAAAAATCAATATATGCAGTGTTATCTTCATTTATATGTCAAAGGGGTTTTGTGGCTCCCAGTGTGTTAATTTCAGTGGGAAACGGGTCCAAATGGCTCTTCAGAATGTTGAACTTTCCTGATCTCTGTCCTTGCCCCTTATCCTAAGCTTATCCATCAACCTACACAAGGGCTTAACCCTTAGCGTTGTCCTGAAACTTCCCCGAATTATCATCCTAAATGTCACCACGTTTGAGGAAACAGGATTATATCTGATGTTTTTTTTTTGTTGTTGTTGAGATGATGACTGACTTGTTGTTGTTTTTTTTATTATAAGATTGTGTGAACTTAATAATTACATATGTGAAAACGACATTATCTTTGATCAGGATCATACCTTCCTATTCAGATTTATTTTAGAGCTCTTTAATATGTTGCAAACCACAATACAAGTGTCACCAAGTGCGAGTGTCATCCTTGTCATTCAGTTCCAGAAGCACTGAGGTAAATGCTGCCTGCCTGTATCAATCGTTCTGAGCCATCCATCTATTGAACCCTCAGCATTACTAATGTATGGAGTTGGACATGCTATCCAAGCAGGAGTCAATCAAGAGGTCTTTACCGCCTCTGACATGCCAAGCCGGCTCAATAGAATCGACATGCTGGGCCTCAATGATACTGCTCTCAGCTAAAGACTGCTGGCGTTGGACCCAGTGACAGAGAAAGCACCGCGGGGCTCTCTGGAAGCTGCAGCACCGGGAGAAGAGGATCGTACAGACAAGAAGGCGAGGCAAGGGGGAGAAACCGGCCTGACTCATCCTATTACTTCATAAGCAACATCACTGCTCAGGGCCTGTAATGGAAGAAAATCCCCAAAGATGCTGCAACATTGATCAGTTTGGGTCGTTAACTAGTCTGCGCCCTGCAAGAGGTCAGACTGCATTTGAACTGTGACTGTATTTTGTGTGTCTGATCCTGTTTCTTGCTGTGTGGATCACAAAAACTGGGAGAATGCAACACTGGTAGGGTCCATCCTCGTGAGGTCGCAAATGCAAGATTCAGTTGGGGCTTGGATTGGGGTTGTGCTACAGATGTTATTGGAAAAGGCCTGAAACTCTGTGTGAGCACGTTTCAGCTACATTATGAATACCCAGAAGTTTGAACATAATCACATTATTGGGAGCTTTCATCATTGTGACAAAAACAAATTTTAAGATGTATTTTAGGGTTAGACTAGACAAAAGGTTGGACATGAGGTAGTCATTTTAGGGTTTAAATCAATGTAAAACCAGGGTGACCAACCAGCTTATATCCACTTGACTTTTTGTCAATCGACAAAATAATGCTGTATGCCCTTTACAAATGGCAAACTCTCTACTATATTTTGAATTTATTGTGTTAAAATCTCCCCTAAATTAAATGGATTTCTCACATTTAGGAAAAAGTACATCTATATACTATTGAGTGCCGCAAAACATTTGATATGTTGTTTTTTCAAAAATTAAAATGAAAAAAAAAACTACTATCAGCATCTCATATGCTGCTTTATACAATCTTATAAAGCAGCATGCTAATCAATGTTTCAAACAACTGTAGAACAATATTTTCCTTGACCCTCATCAATTTTATGTCGTCACTTTGGAAGATATGAAAAAATGACCAAGAAGAGCCCTTTGACCTGTAAAGTGTGAATTTGGAAAGCTTGAAATTTTGATATGTCACCATCTGAAAACAGAATGGTCAAAGCCCTATTTATGTAAAAATGGGAAAACATTCCTCTTTGTTTAACCTTTTTTTTTCCACTTTTAAAGCTCCTATAAATGTTGCTCTCCTCGGTTCCAATGAAGCAATGAATTGATGAACATACATCGGTAATAAATATATTTTTATAATCATAATTTGCTGGCATCGTTCCTTTTTGTTTTCATATACATTTTTATTGGACTTTGTATTTAAACATCCTGCAATTTCAGCGCTACCTGCTAAGACAGTGCATTCAATGTGCCATTGCTAGTTTAAGGCCTGATTAGTTACTAAATCGCAGCACTTTACCAATATTTACTGTTATAAACGGTCTAACGGATTAAGTGCAGAGCATCAACTCCATCGCACAAAATAAACTGTTGTGTCTTCACATGGTGTAATAAAAACCCTGTTTGCGAGGATTGCCTTCCGCGACCTCAAATTATTTCCTGCAACATATTTTGTCTCCACTGTGTCTCGCGCCGCTTGCCAACTTGCACTCGTAAATAAAACAGGGCTGAAGGTGAAAGGACTTTGCATTTGTTTGAAAGAGAATGAGAAAGGAATGCGTATTCGCGCAGCTTCGCAGATCAAAAGGTGGAGGCCGCGCATTTGTGACATCGTTCTTATACAGTAGGAAAAGAATACTCCAATCAGTCAGCCATGCGCGGTGGGTATTATGTTCCTGTGGAATTCAAATTGGGCCGCGTCTGTTAGAGATATTTTATATTGGCAGACAGTTGAACTGTAAATGTGTTTCCTGAAACCGTCCTTTTTTTGGGGGTTTTGTTTTTTATTTCTGGTGCCTCAAGTCAACAAATCGAACCAGAAATTGATGTTTAGCAGCGCGGGGATGCAGAGCAACCGCTGCGATTTTCCTCCTCTCGCCCTCCACTTTACTGTAACTGCTGACTGTCTTGTGAGCGGAGAGGGAGGGATGGGGAGGATGAATATAATTAGGGGGAGGCTGGGAGCTGTGATCCATCCCAAGAGAGCCAGTGCTGAGAACTCACTCCTTCCACTTTTCACAATGCGCTGCCGTCCGGGCGAAAAGAAGCAGAGGAGGCAATTAGCAGGTAACGCGTTAGCAGACAGGCTTATCCGTTTTTAAGCCAATACAGATGGCATCTGCAAGCGACACGTCACCTGGGAAGCACCAATGGTTTATATTACTATAGAGTTATGCGCGCTGGCGAAGATCAGGTGGGAGAAAATATATTGTACAGTAAATGTTGCTCCCCGTGTGTAATTAACCGCTACACTGACAACACTTCACCTGCATGAACACCTCAGGACCATTTTTTTTATTTTTTCCCAGCCACTCCAGCGAATCTATTTCATTTTCGGCCCACATAATTAAGCCGCGAGTCTTCTCTGAACCAGCTGCCCCCTTCCCTCACCCGACCGCCTGCCCCCTTCCGCAACGCCCCCCCCGAGTGTTGTCGCTCATTTGCAGCACACGCCAAATGCAGACCCATGCTAAAAAAAAAAAGGAAACAAAAAAGCCTTTATTAACCGAGCATTTGACCCAATTGGCTTGCGTATGAAAACACCTGGGCGTTAGATTGAAATTTAATTGCTTCACTTAGTTAACCCACTTAAGGACCATGTTGAGTTTAGTCTGCTCAATTTGTTGGGATCAGCAGCTTTGTGCATCGGGGATGTTGTAGGCTTGGATTGTGGATAATTACTATTAATTAGTGGCTGATACTTTTGGCTTGGATGCGGCAGTGAGCGAAACTGGGGGGAAGGCTTGGGATGAACTTGGCTGACTGGAGTTATGCAAAGATACATATATATAGAACAAACAAGTGTTTTCCTGAGAATCGCGGCTTTCTGGTGCCTCGGTTGTGTTTTGTGGTTGGCTGGTATCATCAGTGGAAAGTGCAATATGTCGTCGGCACCCAAGGTGTCAATCAGAATCCCATTACTACAGAGGTCACAGACAAACTGCTTCAGGTAAGCTGAGTCTCACCGGTCTGCCTGGCTCCACCAGAACAAAGAAAACTAATAAATTTGCAGCCAACAATATCTTCTGACTCCCACATTTCAAGGAGAACTTTACACCCTTGTCAGATATATGTTTGGCGCTTTCTCTCACACGAAATGAAATCAAAACTTCAGTGAACTTTTTTAGTTTTTTTTCTTCCCCTGCCTCATCTTTTCTTTTTCTTTTTTTTCTTTTTTTTGCCAGTCTAGCAATTTGAGCTCGCAGCCTCATGGGTAATTTTATGAATACATATCAGGACCTTTAGCTCACAGGCGTTGGCTGGCACAGTCAATAATGCCTTGAGCAATATCACTTTGAAAGCGCCACACAAAAACAAAGACGCCTTGGCCCCATGAATATTTATTACCGGTGCAGAGTTAAAATGACAAACTAAGAAGACGCCAGGGTGGAGTGATACAAAGGCTGATAGAAAAATCAACGGCGGACGAACCACGGAGGAAAAAAGAAGACACAACAATGCGGGAAAGGGGAAACCTGGAGGAGATTTGCTTTTAGAATGCAGTTAAGTTTGCAGTTAAAATGTGCTAGTGTGAAGATGTTGCTGTTGCAGCAGTGAGGGAGCTTCCCTGTGGTACCCACACTCAGTAGCCAGTGTTGATTGGAAGCACAACAGAGCCGGTGGGTATGAGACCCCGCGGGCCTCACCAGCAGCCTCCATTATTATGCCGAAGGCGCTATCATTTCTGGACGCTGATTAAAATGTTGCCGACGCTGAAAGAAGCTGAAGGTTAAACCACAAAGGGCTTCATGTGAAGTCATCATCGCCTACCTGCTCTACTCGCACACACACAGCGAGGGGGGGAAGTGAGCGGGGGGCCGTGTCCAGACTGATTCTGATCTTGTCTTGATTTCAGTCGCACATGGACGTCGGCTCAGCCGGAGCCACTTTTCCTCAAACAATCCCGCTACAACTCGGTGTCGGCTGGATATTGATACCAGAGTCGCTGGAGATTTTATCTGGTGTAACTAAAGGATGTCACAGTTGAGCTTTTCCAAGCCGACTCCTAGAGAGGCTGGTGATAGAATAAAATAGTTTCTGCTCGTTCTTCTTTGAAAATATTGTGAGCTCAGAACTAATACTAATGGTTTCCAAACCAGGGTCAGAAACCACCTTGGGCGGCAGCAGAGGCCTTTTGTAACGTGGTCCAAATGAGATTTTTGTGAGGAAAAATATAATGCTTTCTGAGCGGAGAGGCAGCTTTTGTTCAATGGTTTTCTGCTTTTATACGTTCATGAAAGAGACCGATTCCGCCGGAGAATGGCTTCACCATGATGTTTTGGCCGATCAGAGATCTTTAAGTGGGTCTTCAGCCGTTCTGGGGAGCTCATGAGCAAAGCATTAACGTAGATTAAACTGCAGAGAGGTTGTCTTTGTTTTAACTACTTACTGTACAAATCCAATATCCTAAACTTGAACTATACGCAACATTTACACAAGATCATTTGAAAGTATATTTGTTGGTAATGCCGAGTTGCAAATGTACAATTGATGGATGTGTGGCAGTTATTTTAGTAAGATGTGAAAAAAGTTGGTTAAAAAAGCCAAAATCTCAAACAATAACGTCCGTTTTTTTATTTACAGATTTCCTTCAAATCAATTATGCTTGTATCATTTGGTGGTACGATTATATATCAAAATCAATTATTGTTTTTTTAGCCATTTTATGTATTACATGCCCTCATTCAGCACAGCTCTTTGGTTTGTAGCTGGGTTAGTGTCAGGTTCTGGAACTGCTGAGTTGACGTTCTTTAAAAACAATAAGATGATTCAGAGGTCACGCTGTGGGGAATACCTTATATGTGTTTTCACTCTCCTTTTTCTAAATCCCACTTTCTCTGGTGTGGGAATGAAAGACAAGGTGCTCTTAAAGAGTTGAAACAAGTTGTTGATTGTTGATTGTTTGTTCGTTCACAAGAACAGATAAACATAGCCAGAGCCAGTTATTTACAACCAATCAAATCTATTTGAAGCCACTTGCAGCCTTTGCAGGCGTTGGTGGAGAATCATGACATTTTCTCTTTGATAATAATTCATCTTGTGTCGGCTTTAGAGGTGTGTTGCATCACAGTGAGTCATTCAAAGCAAAGAGGCAAAAAGTCAACCAGTGAAAGAAACGAGACGAGAGATTCGACTCAACCTTTTCAGGCGTACAGATGGTCGTCGTGAGCTGAACAAACCCCCCCCTCATATGGGTCAGTTTCTGGTGGATGCTTGTTTGGATATTTACTTAAGTTGATTGTGCAGTACAACAAATATCAGCGAAGCAAAGCTGTCGCTTCCCGCTCATTGAGACTGTAACTTGAGAGATTGACTCTAAACTCACATTGTTGTGATTTTAGACGGCTGTAAGACTTCCTATACTTTCACAATACTGCTGATCCACAAGCAATACATGGCATTTAGTGGTAATTAGAGGATATTGGAAGTCTCTGCAACCAGCAGACTTGAAACATTATGACCTTGCATTTTAGTTAGTCAGCATCACATCCTTGTATGTGTCACATTCATCATTTCCAGAAAAGTTAGGGTGTGATTCTTTGTTATTTTGGTCAAATTAATATTATTTTACCCCGACATCCCTTCTTTATGTTATACATAACTCTCTAAGAGTCATCATTCTGATAATAACCTGCATCCTCATTGCGGTTATATTGTTTTGATCTCATGCACTTGACAGAAACAATCTGTTACCTTCTGTCCTTTTTACTGACAATCAGTAATGCAAACTAATAGTTTCACACATTGAGATTCACATGCATTCATTTGCATTGACTAGTTATTTTTGAACGTGAACGGGGGTTGTTCATCCGCTACTCAGTATTTCCTACCCACTATACTCCTTCCTCTCCTTCATTCATCAGGAGGATCTTCAGTGGATAGAAGATGTTCTTGTACCAATTTGCAGATGTAGAGTTCAGGGCATGAAGCTGATCCATATGACACCTTTCCTTCTTGATCATCATTTCTCAGGTTTATTGGATTACAGCGTGCAATTGTGCACTTTCTGTTTGTACATCACCCTTTGTGCAGTCTGTAGGGTCCGATAAAAGTCACTTTAATCCCCCATGTTGTTTCGGACATCTAAGAAGTCAACATAATGCGTTGTAAAACATGTCCTATATTCTTTTTCTTCTTTCAGTGTCGAATAAACCATTTATTAACCCACAGGATGATCTTAAAATGCACCATTGCTAAGTATTCCCAATGTTTGTGTGGGAAGTCGTACCATGCTGAGTCAGTTTAGAAATTCAAAGTTTTGCATGCATGAGGCTCATAAATTCACTTAACAGAAAGATATCCCCTTAATATCGTCAAGCCACAGCAGAAAATGAATTTATTGTCGAATGGAGGCTGTGGTGAGCAGAATGTGAGCGAGAATTTAGTGCACCTTTAGGGAGTCCCTCTTCCCCATCTGAAAAATATGCTTCTGAAATCTCATCTCGTATTAATTTGTCATAGAGAAGGTGGCCGTGCCTCTGCTCCATGCCGCCCTCTGGCTAACTCTGAGCTATTCATTGTCGTGCAGAGCTACAAGCCTTTCCATGCCTTCAGTCTCCCAAGTGCTTGTTCCACAATTTAAACCTGGCTTGTTTTGCACAGCCTCTCCCCCTCGCCCCTCTTCGTCCCTCTCTCCCGGACGATCTTCCCTCGCCCATCGACCGTGACCTTACCACAATTATGCATCCTCCAGTGGGACAATTAAAACCGAGCTACCTTCTCAAGTGGAGAAGGGGGAAATTAAAAAAAATAAATAAATAAAAAAAACCAAGGGAGGAAATAATGATGCCAGATTTGTTCGCGCAGCCGCCTGGCTCCTTTTGAACGGGCATCTCTTGAAGTTGAAGAAGCTACTGTTTTAGCCGCTCCGACTGTGTTCCAGTGCCACCGCTTGTCAAGGACGCGCTGCCCTTCAGTCACCAGCAAAACGAAAGCTGTCTTTTTCCCTATTCGTGGCCGGCAAAATGCAGTCATGTCGACGCGCTTTGTCCTTTCTCTTTTTTGTTTTTTTCACCAGTCTTCTCGTCCTGAACACCTTTCTCTCGTCTTTGACAGATGCAAGTGCAATCTTCACGCCAACAGCTGTGTATATGACAAAGAGAAGTTGAGCTGCGAGTGTGAACACAACACCACTGGGCCCGACTGTGGTCGCTGTAAGAGGAACTACCAGGGTCGAACGTGGAGCGCTGGTTCCTACCTGCCCATCCCTAAGGGCACGGCTAATATCTGTGAGTACACACACACACACCACTGACACGCTGGCTTATTAAGAACATGGGTGACATGGCAAACCAAGACTCACTATATGATCCGGCAGAGTAAAATCTAAATGTTTGACAAAATAATGCAGAAACTGTTTAATTAATTAAAAATAAAAGGGAATCCCAATTAGTAATATCCTGCGTGTCGTCTCTGAGAGTTCTGACAACCTGCACATTAACAGTGAGATATTGAGTTGTGACGTTTCAAAGCAAAGTGAAGCAATTAAGAGAGTTTCAAAGAGACAAGAGGGTGAAGAGGAAAAGCATTGGAAACGATCTGGTATCTGTTCCTGGGTGTCAAGGATCCTCTGTTTATTGAAGTATATTAAATGTAAAGGAGGCCTTAAACCCATGATTCTAAGTAAAAAGGAAGGATGACGTTTTTGTTTTTTGTTTTTTCTGGGAACTGCAGTTTCCTCCTTCAGTCTAAAAACACAGGTTGACTCTAAATTGACTGTTTGGTGACACTAAGTGTACACAGTGGTGGGAATGTGAGTGTGTGGCTGTCTCCCTGTGTTTCTTTTGTGACAGTCAGCTGGGATCCGCGATGGGTGGATGGATGGATGGATGGATGGATGGATGGATGGATGGATGGATGGATGGATGGATGGATGGATGGATGGATGGTTGCTTATGTTTCTAGTCACTTTAAGGAAACAAAATTGTCCAAAGCCCAGACCACAATGTGGTTTAACAAAAATGTGTAAAATTGGGAATATTAAAAATGATCGCTCTAAATCATGAAAAGTACTTTATCATCCATCATATGAAGCGAGGCTTGTTGAAATTAGTGATCATAAACCAAACTCACACAGACTGTCATGACTCCCGGTCCATATTCTCCTGGGACTTGGTAGTTTAAGAGTTGACCGTCACCGTAATAGGAATACAACTTGGTCATTTGTCCATATGAATGTCTGCGTACTCGCCATTGTTGATGTTTGTAGCGTATTGTTCTCTGCGGGTTTCATAACAAAAATAAACAACAGCACTAACTCGTAGCCTGGCATGCTAACTGCATTGTTTTCAACGTTTCTGCTGTTTCTGCCGAGTTCAGAGCGATTTCAAAGAGTTGCGTTTTCAGTTTCTCCGAGCACCGTTGCCATGTAAACAAAGGTTTTCAATTGTAATCCAGAAAGCGTTGTCGCGTAAACAAGGGCCTACAAGTGCGTTTGACCCACAGCGTCTCCCCTCGGTGCTGCATTGCAGACGCAATCAATACAGTGAAATTAAGTTAAAACTTTATTTTTGTTATCTGCCATCAGAACTTGGATTAATGGAGTTTTTAGTGTTAGTGGGAGAAACAAGGACAACAACACAAGGCATCACACGTCTCAAATGATTTCATCTCGCCGTCTAACACTAAACACTGGTGATCTCACCCTGGACTGTTAACTATGTTTTCCTTTGCTTTCATGCATTTGACAAATGGTGAGAGACTGCCCACATATTCAGCACACATTCAGATCTCAGATGATTAGGTGAAATATAAACATCCATGCTTCCATTATGCATTTTTTCCCCTCTTGTTGAGAGAAGACATTGTTAGGAATAATTTAAAGCTTATAAGGTGTGAATGATGAGAAGACGATTGTGTGGCAGGATGAGCTTAGTTTTTTTTATTATGTTTTCATTCTAACTATCGCCATTATTTATTGACTAAATGTGTTTTATTTAAAATAAAAATTTGAATTATTATTAATAGTGAAATAAAAAAAAAGTTTTACCCTCAGCTTTTTGTGTTTATCCTGATTTCTTGTAAAAGAATTAAAGGTTTCCGGCTGCTGCCCCCCTGAACATCATCATCTGGTCACATGAGCTCAAGCTTCACCTAAAATGCATTCGATTTAATGTGCAGCTACAGCTTCTGGTAATTATTTATTCCTGTTTAATCCGAAGTAAATGGGCCAACCTCTGTTTGCGTTATGTCTTGTTGAGGCATCTCATATGGGGAATTTATCATATTCCTGATTTAAAGCGCAGGGATTTGTTTTCTTAAACATAAAGCCGATATTTGGCCTCATGCAAGATCCATTAATGCAACACTTTATATTCAAATTCCTTAAAAAAAATATATTAGTTGTGAAAACACTGCTTGCTCCACCACCCTCTATTAAAATGCATTAGTTGCTATGCAGCTTCTCGGGAGCTTGTTGATGATTTAGTAAAGTGCAAAAAATATGAGAAACATTCCAAACAGTGTAACTCCTGGACCAATAAAACACTATTCCAACAAGGCCCGTTGTGTACATTGACTCACACATTAAACCTGCTTTGTTTAGAAGGCATTAAGCTTTTTGCAAGCATCTATATTTACATCCATTTGTTATATTTACCGAAATTATTATTATTATTATTATTATTATTATTATTATTATTATTATTATTATTATTATTATTATTATTATTTGCACAAAATAAAAATCTAATTCAGAATTACATGACATACCATACTGTGCAGGAGAGGAAAGAAGAATAGTGGTTTATATGAAATCCTCCCTATCAATCAATATTAATGTCATGAAAATTAACATTTAAATAATTATCAAGCAGAGAATAATGATAAAGGTGTTTATAAAAAATTAATAAATAAAACAGTCATCTAACCCACACTATATCAACTCAGAATCAGTGGGATACTACTGTATTTGGACAGGGGATAATTTAATGATTTAGCCTCAAAAAAGACAAAAGAGGAAAGCAGTTTAAATGATTTGTCCTTAGAGTTCGAGAGTTGATGCTTGGAGGGACGTCAAAGTGGAAACTGCAAGTCTGTTGGGTTCCTTCCTAGTGTACAACCGACAAAGGATACATCGTCACACAATATTACCCTCAATAATATTTTTGAATGTAAAATCCAGGTTCAGCGCCTGCAGGCATAATCTCCGATTACACTGGGCTGTGATATCTCGCGGCTAATTGAAGACACAAAACTGCAAACAGATTTGGAACAGTTCTGCAGAACGACTGGAGATTCTTGACTTCGGGATGAAGACTAGACTGACATGTTTAAGGCTCATTACTCATTTCTCACCCTTTCTAATTTGCATAAACCCTATTAAGGAAATTCCAAGCTGTGGTTCACACATGCAGTGACTATGTTTGCGATGCTCTGTGACTCTTGCAAAGGAATTGCGAAAAATTCCAGATATTTTATCAATTTAAGTGTCGGGATTTCTTACCTCATACGGATCACGTGGTATCATTTATCGAGTGCAGTTCAGGCACGGGGCACCAATTATGTTGGGTTTTGGCAGTTTGGCTATCGATAATGATCAACAATGATAGTTATTAATTATGTTCGTGAAAATTGAATCTGATCTATATCAGAAACCTCTGGAGCACCACCTGTTTAACAGGAAATGATAGCCAATTCAGTTATATCAGTCTCATAAGATATACTAAAGAGTGAATTAGGAATTTGAATTAATAGTTAGTCAGTGTCCCTGAGAATGGGGGGGGGGGGGGTAGGATTCCATGGGACT
Organism: Lipophrys pholis; assembly: GCF_963383615.2. Lineage (NCBI taxonomy): Eukaryota > Metazoa > Chordata > Actinopteri > Blenniiformes > Blenniidae > Lipophrys > Lipophrys pholis. Next base: position 16,294,370 of record NC_137648.1, on the reverse strand, counting down.
ACAGTACCTCATGGCCCACCTGCAGTGACATGCTCAGGCACAAAGGAGGATTGTCTTTTATCACCAATGAAGCAACTTTTCTTGTGAGATCCCAACAAACTGCCGATAGCCCACATCTAACAGAATTAATGACAGATTTGTCGTTGGCCGTAGCGTTTATGTGAAGTATAAAAAGTCTTTGGCATTGTCTAAGAATCTCGTGAACGTGTTGCTATGTTGCAGCCGGCGCTGCTCCCATGCATCAGCTAAAAGAGAGTGGCTACAAGTTCAAGTGTGCAGCCATTAATTTAAAAGCCTAACTTTTATCCTGTCCCGTCCCCTTATTGCATCCACTGTGCTTTTCCCGCTGGCGCTCCAGGACTCTCAGCTGTCGGCCAGTGATGACTTATTCGCCGTCCCAGAGGATCCACGTTATGAGACTTAGGGAGGGTTAGTGAAATGGCCATTCCCAGTTCTCAGATTGACAGCACATTATTAAAAAAAGGTGGCACACACAAGTGCTCACCCAAACCTGCATGCACAAACTTTAATACACACACATTCAGCACACACACAGATCTCCCTTTGCCCTGCAAGTGATGAAAAACAGTCCGGGTATAAAGTGCATTATTATACTTTGTCTTGGAGGGGGAAAAATCCATAATGTAATAACGCTGTGAAAAATCTATAGGAATGCAAGGTTATCCCTCCTGAATAGAAAAGAAAATGCACAGCACTGACAGAAAAATGCACCTTGTGTTGCTTTGTAATTTTCAGGCCCATTCAACACCGATTGCAAAAGTCTTCTTTCCCCTCTTCGTGTTTCCCCCCTAAACCCAGTGAGCATATGGCAGCTCTGCAGAGACGAATTTGTCAAAGATGAAAATTTAATTAAGATTTAATTTCTTTTTACTATGCCCATCAAGTCGTCTGATGCGATAAGGAGGTCGATGAATCACCATCCGGGGGGGTGGGAGGATTTTCGGGGTTGGGGTGGGGGGATATGTCGTCTCACAATGGCGCTGCATCGGGAGTGCATAAGAAGAACATGGTTTTAAAAAGTGATGAAGAAAGAAAAGGATGGCAGAGATTGAAGGAGTGGAAGTGGGCATCACTCTCTGTCACAGCTAACTCAGCCTTCTGGGGTGGCTCTGTCTCTCTCACTTTCCCTCCCTCCATCTTTGTCCCTCACCCACCCTCCGCCGCCCGCCCCGCTCTCATCCTCACTCATTCTTGCTTCCTCCCTCTGTGGAGACAGAAGGAGAGGGATCAGTTTGAGAATTAACCGTGGCAGTTCATTTCACTGTAAGGCTGGAAACACTGAGGGAAATAGAAGCCAGCGGCGGCGGCGGAGGAGGACAGTGGGGTGGGGGTGGGGGTGGGGGGGGGGGGGGGGGTGGGGTGGGGGTAGCATTAACTGGTGCCCTCTGAAAAGTTGATTTCAAATAGGGAAAATGTATCCTGAATGGGATATTGTTCACTTTAAATGTATAACATCAGTTTGGCATTTTTTCATTATTTGCCCCTGCATGTGTGTGCATGAAGTATGAAGGTATGTATGAACAAAGAGATTAGCCTGCTCAGCTGAAGTCCCGGATGTATAGACTGTCAGTCGAAACTCAAAGATGCAGGAAGCTTCGGCTGCTTCAGCTTATCTCAAACTCTTAATCTCCAGAGCTCATACTAGCTGAGACTGAGAGGAGTCGTCCTTTTCTTTCTTTTTTTAATCCTCTACTGGCCCTGTGTGCACTCCCACAGTTCATTCTCTGTTGGAAACAAACCATCCAAAGGTACTTTCACACCTGCAGTATTTAGGTTGACCCAGTTGAGGGTAGATGTGACCAGGAAACTCCAAACGCCAAAATCGGCCTGGATAGGTGCTCTTACAGTAATTCTGGCACAGCTCTTAGAGCATATTATCAACCACGGTCAAAGAAAACAACTACAAATAAAAATCTGCCATTCAGCCACTTCAGCATGGTGCTCCCCGTGTCATCATGCTCAGTCGTCATGGAAACGTGAGACCCTGCCAGTCGGTGCAATGTGTGAATGCAAACGGTACTACCAGCGATATCTGACATTTACAGTTTGGTGGTACAGGTGCTTTCGCACACCTATTTCTGAGCTTGCAGTCTGCTGGTCGTCTTGCCTCCTAATTGCCAAGCTCCCACTCCATTTACCACTTCATAGGTGCACCGAGTGCAAGTCATTTGACACCAGCATCATGATCTTGCTGGCTGCTGCCGCTGCTCCTGGAGCAGTTGACCAAGGCAAGCAAAGCCTGTCCAAACTGAGCCTGTTTTTCCTCCGAGTCAATTACACATGCAGCAACTTCATCGTTTGACATTTAAGTCAGACTTAAAGTGTGCACAATATGTACATGAAAGGAGGAGAAAGTTTGAGGAAAGTTAGCTCTCACAAATTAAATGTGCCAATGGGGGTATTTTGTCATTTTTATACCGCTTCTGATTCTGGGTCCAGGGGCATTAAGTAATGCGCCACTCCCCAAAGACTACCACCCCAAATTCTCGGCATGAAATTTGTCCCAGTCTGCCCCAAAATCATGAATGGGCAGGTGTTGGTGCCATCTGTGCAGAACCATAATTAGCTCTGCTACAGTTCACGATCCTGCAAATTATGTACAAATCTGTTTTACAGCTTTTAGATATTCTGCTAAAAAAGAGACCTTCAGTGGAGATAATATCTTTAGAAACAGCTTCTATTGTGTTTTTCTTATCAACAGATCTTATTTATTCGGGCCAGTGCAGGAGCTGACGTGATGCTTTATCGCTGATGAAGATGAGCACAGAAGTTCATTTAAGACCAGACTCAGCAAGACCTTTTTTGTCAATGAGAGTATTCACTCATTTAATCATCTTTCAGTGTGGACTTCGACAGGTTTCTACAGCCAGTGTTTTTAGCAGTCTAATACTGTTAGGAGTGGATTTTATAAAGTTGTTTCACTAAATGATGTCGATTTCCAATGTTTACATGACGTTTCAGGTGAAGTTGCCTAGTCGTTTCAGAAAGGTTTTCTGTTTGCACGACAACGTTTTGAAAACAATGTCCGTGTTGCTGGATTGCCCTTTGCATTTGTTTATAGCCAATCCTTGGACTTTCATTTTGCATTGTGGATTTTTATACCTTTGCCTTGCGAAATATTGAAGTTATATTTTTGGAGGATTTTTGTCTCTGCAAATGAGTCTCCGACTTTTGCTGCATCACGCACAATAAATCAGAAGTGACATCCTTTAAAAAAAAAGAGAGAAAAGGGCGAAGCAGTGCAAAGATCCAACCCTTTTCTTGTGCCTTTTCTTTGGCTGCGCCAAGTCTGTGGTACCGCTTGCCTGTTCAAGTTAGTACCGCCCAGTGTCTTGTCCCCTTCAAGTGCCTTCTGAAGACATATAAGTACACCCTGGCTTTCAATTCTAGTTGAACGCTGACATGTTTGCATATGGCATCGTTTATTTCCTCGCAGATCATGGCTTGTTTTTCTTTACGAACATTAAAGCACTTTGGTCAACCTTGGTTGTTTTTCAAATGTGCAACATAAATAAAGTTGACTGGAATTTTTTCTTGGAGTCCAACTCTGCAAAGGCAGCTGTGGCGTTGATCGTTGGCTCATATTCTGATGTATTTTGATTGGGTTATGATTAGGATAAAGGTTGCTGGTGGTAGCTGTGCTACATCCATGAGTCTGCCTCACTATACGATACAAAACTGCAGATTTGGAGTCACAATGTTAGATGTTGTCATGATTTCTCGTCCTAAATCTGAAGCAGCTGAAACCGACAAATTGAAAAATAAATCCATCTGTTCATATAGACGAAAGTATATTGTGCTAAAGTTTTTGTGTCTGTGTACGTGAAAAAAGAAGTGCAAAAGCACTAGTGAAAGAAACGCTTGTGGAGAAGCGAGAGAGACCATTGGAGGTTGTGACCGGTCTCTACATGGTGACATAAGCAGTGGAGTTATGTAAGAGGAGTATGGCCTTGCTGCACCATAACAGCCTTGTGAATGTTCAGACATTGAGTCGAATTATAGCTGTTATGACAGCCATAACAAGCTATCCAACCAATCACCTGTAGCCCTTTTTTATAGAATAGAATAGAATAGAATGGCTACAACAAAATTAAAAGATCACACTTTAGTTTGCTGATGGTTGATGTGGAAGTCTATTGTTGTGGCATGTTCTGACACTAATGATTGAAGGTCTTTTTTTTTTTGCCTGCGTCTAGACTCTTTAGCAATCATAAGAAGGAGGACGTAAAAGTCCATCATTGTTTCATTTCTCGGGGAAATGTCTTTTCCTCTCTTGATGACGCGTGACGTTTCTGAAAATTAAGCCCCCATTTGTTCTGTCTGTGTCGTGATAAAACGAGTAGATTACCTTGTCAACGCAGGATTACGAGACACTTGTTCGGATGTAGCTGAAGCCAGTCTCCCAGTTTATGGATCTCCTTTGATCAAAGCGGTGAGAGACACAGACGTGCAGTGGATTTCTCTGACATGATTCATCTGCTGCTTGGAACGGAGATCAGCAGCAGCCCCCGCCCAACTAATCATCCCCAGATTAGCAAGATAAGAAGCTCTGCCACATCTGGAGGTGACAATCACAATAATAACAAATGTTATTTCAGCTGCTTTTCCCTTCTAATGAACGTACTTTAATGCAAAAACACCAGATACCACTTCTTTCCCCAACTGGGAGGTGTTGATGGTGGAAGTGTGGACACACACACACACACACACACACACACACACACACACGCACATGCACATGCACATGCACATGCTCTGTGATTGATCTTTACTCTTGTGTAGAGGGAGTATATGTATTTCAATGTCAAGACGAACTCCCACTGGGAACCATAATACCACTGTAGAATACATCTTATACTTTTGTGTGTAAACACAATTAATGCATATGGGTCACTGGGATACGATCCTTATACTACTCAGCATTGGGTAAGACCTAAACACATATGAAAATGCCTGTAGAAATGTTTTTTTACACGAAAATTCATACTAAATAGGTTAATAAAGCACAAATTTAAAAACACCATATAGGGCAATAAAACCCTAATTTTCGATTTCAACAAACTTAGTTCTTGATGTTTCTGGTTAAAAAAAGTAAAGTCTTTTTTTTTTCCCGATAAACTAGATAAGTAATTATGCCGTTTCTCTTCGAATTTCAATAAATTGAAAAAGCCGAGTGAAAAGGACTATATGTATTGAGTTTGTGCCATATGTTCATGCGTGTTCACACACCCCTGCTTTGTGCAGGTGGATTTGCTTCACCGGTCTCTGCCTCTACTTTCTACTTTCTACTGCACTACACATCACCCACTCATTAATTCTTCTAGTCAGGGTGTGAACTGCCGGTGGCAATGGGGAGAATCTACCCCCATGTAGTCGACACGTTTCCTCTTCTGTTGGATTATTTTTAGAGACTCACAATAGTTAGAGTTGCTTCAGCAGTGGACTGTACTAAAGCCATCAAATTATTGTATCTTGATGTATCAGTAAAGCATAAATAGACTTTGGAAGTTGGAAGATATCCTGTGCTTTCCACTGTTGTCACATTAAGTTTTTCATTTTCTGTTGGTGTCAACAGAAAATGAAAAACATTACTCGATGCATGCGAGAAGCAGGATTTTACTTCATCTATAGAGCTGCAACAGTTCATTGTGGATGGGCCGTGCAGGTAAAATGGTGCCATAGAAACTATTAAATTCAAACTTTAAAGGTAGTCTTTGTATATGTGATAAAAATGTCTATATTTTCACAATAATAAAACAACTAATAATTATTACTGAAAATGACTACAATATCAACATAAAGTTCCTTTTAATGAATGACACCTTCTCCTGTCGTTGTTGCATTATGCATGATTTCCATGCTTGGCTTTGAAGCTAATTTGATAGCAACGAGGTTGCTACGTTTCATGACAGCGTCACTGATATCTCAGCTCGGGTCCCAGTGTTGTGTTGTGTCCACTATTCTTAAAAAAATTGTAAACATAAAAACAAAGCAACAACAACAATGTTTTATTTGAAATTTTTACGATTCACTCGGTGGTTGGCCAGATTGGAGCTGATGCAGGCCGGTTTTGGCTCACGGGCCTTTTGTTCGACACCCCTGCTCTAAAATGTATATTGTCCTAAAGTATATCTTTTTAAAGTGAATTTATATTTTACTGTGATTTATAGTTTTATAGTTATAGATTTTTAGTTGCTTGAAATTCCCCCATTTTCTCCCCCTTTTCTCATTTGTTTTGCAATCATGCGTTACATCCTTTCACTCTTTTTTACCTCGTTTCCACACCCCTGCCACTTCCATCCTCTCCATCCGCCCCTTCTTCTGGCGTTGTTTCATGGTTGCTTCTCTCTCTCTCTCTCTCTCTCTCTTTCTCTCTTTCTCTCTTTCTCTCTGTCTCTCTCTCTCTCTCTCTCTCTCTCTCTCTCTCTCTCTCTCTCTCTCATATCCGACAACACCCCCAACCACCCCAGAGACCGAGCTTGTTTACTCTGTCTTTTCCACATCTCGGCTCTGTGCAGCTGTGACGGTAATCTTTCTTTCAAATATTTGTTTCTTCCATTCCCAGATACACCCCCCCGCCCCTCTCTCTCTCTCTCTCTCTCTCTCCTCCATTGCTGCCACCACCGACGAACGCCTCATTCCATCCCTGAAATCTTAAACTGTGCTTCCCTCCAACCGGGCTCCCGGGCACTTTAAGTCTTGCCACCTTTAATTCACATCTACACATGGAAACAGAGCGAGCGAAGCCGTGCACTCCGGCGAGGCAAGCCGTAATTTTGCTCCTGAGGAATTCAATCAGCTTGCAATGCTGTATTCTTGTGTTTTGGCAGCTTTTTCCACTACTAACCAGTTAGCAATGCCTGTCACTATCACCGGGCTCTGTATGGCCAAAGAGCTCCAGATGATGATGGATTTGCTGTAAAATGATGGCAGCCGGGAAAAATAATTACCAACTTTGCCTGCGGTGGAAATTCAGCTGATAAGCTCCTTTCCGCAGACGTCCCGGTAGTGCCAAAAACAAACAGGTGACACACACTGAAGGTCAGGAGAGGAATGGATAGTGACCGAAACAGTGTAATGACACACGCGCACGCACGCAGTCATCCACAGAGGTATCTGGGAAGTGTGTGGAAAATACCAAGTCAGTAAATGAACGGCAGATGAGCTTGTTCAGCGAAGAGAAAAAGGCGTATGCCGACGATTTAAAGCAGGAAAACACTTTATTATGGTTTTCTGATAATCCATTAGTGAGGTCTCAGATGGTTGACGGCGTAACTGGAACCGATCCAGTAAAGAATCAACAGCAAGCGCTAAGCGTTTACCCCACGCTGCCCGGTGAAGTCCGATTTATTGAAAATCAGTTGGTGAGTCGTACGCTATTTTCATGTCTCCTGTTTCTGTGTGTGCGTCGCATGCACCTGACCCCACACACACGTGTGCAGATCATATTCGGAGAATCACACTGCCCTCGGAGATCATGTTCGACGGCTAGTGGCTAGCAGCCGCGATGCCTGCGCGGCACATAAAAATCAATGGAGCACGCCGTCAACATAAGCAGCTCCTAATGCTCTTCCTGTGCGATAGGACAGAATTAGATTGCAGCCATGCCCTGTAATGGCGCGGCCAGGCAGGTGAAGGGGATTGAGAATGACGGTGATTGAAAATTAATCGAATGACCCGACATGAGATCCCTGGATCTCGCCCCACAGGTTGTTCGCAGGGCGGTGAGTAATTGCACTGACAGGCTACCGGTGTTCAGGATCATGACCTGAAGAGAAGGTCATCTGGCCCTGAACTCACTTGGTGACAGCTGAGTGTAATTTGTCAAAACAGTCGGCATTCTGATTAAGGCTTTGGTGTATAAAAGATAATTTATATTGTAAGTGCAGGGTGCACTATGGAGTATGGGGGGGATTTTCCCCCCCTCTGGATAATTCATCAACTCTTCTGTTGAATTATTTCTATTGCAGGGAATGATAAAGTACCGCTCATGCTATTGGCAGTGAAAGTCACGTGATTAGCTGTAAAATTCCTGCAGGAACTTTTTCTTAAATTTATTTTGGTTTAAAAAAAAATTTAACTGGACTAACTTTTACACTTGTCGTTCCGTACACCTTATTATTTCAACGCAAATTGTCTATTCTTTCTGTCTGTTCTGGAGATATTTATTTTATGTTCCCCTTGTTCTTTTATTAAGATGATTTAATGTAAAGACTTGATGAAATAAGGTGAGCTTGGGGAAATGAAAGCTACATCGTCACACCACACGCGTAAACTTATAACAACTATTTTACAGTGTGGAATTCAGTGATGCCAAGTGTTACTCCTGATGTCAACATCTGACTTTGAGCGGCGTGATGGACTTTCGCGCCCGTCGCCTCCAGTCGGCTGCAGTTTGTCTGACATTAAGCTGAGGACGAGCGGCGTCATGCACAGCTGCTGCGTTGAATTTCCTCCCTGCGTGAACACCGTTATGAAGAATGTCCCCCCCCCCCGCTCAAACTGTGGACTTGCAGTTTTTTTTTTTGAGATGCTCACTAATGGAGGTGTGCGCCACAATAACAAGAACAAGTCACCCCTCTCTGTTTTTTTATTTATATCCCTTCCACTTAATGCAGCAGGTCCCCTGCTAGTCCTCCAAAACTGGATGCAGATAGTGCCTGTGTGTTATTGCTCTGTCAGCTACTTAACCAAGCCCCTTTTTAGCACTGCATTACTGTTTATTTACAGTTCAGTCACTGAGCTGATACACTTCCACTTTCATTTCCAGGTCTCTTAGTATTCCCGGCTACAGCTTGCTTCCATAAATTGACTTCGATGTCTGCCTACAAGTTTTTAATGTCTCATGTGTTTGATACGGCCATGCAGAATGATTAGATGCATAAGGATTGTTCAGAAGTCAGAAGAACTTCTTTGTGATTATTGTTTGATATGATAATGACAATATGATAATTAGGAAGGCAGCATGTGACAAAACAATGGCTGCAACTGTTTTGCAGTCGTGAACATCTGTGAAAATGATAATAAAAAGTGATCAAAAGAAATCAAATTACATTTATTGTACAAGACCGAGTTAGAAATGGGCTTGAGAACATCTATAAGATTAGCGAAACAATAATATGTTTGATTCACAAAAAATAATGAATCACTAGACCTTGTCTTGTAGTAGTTTTCGTTGAGTGCACAGTTTTTCTCTTTTTAAAAAGATTCTCCAACAATCCCTGACACAAACGTGCTTTGTTGAAGCAAAGAGGACTTACTCACTTACTGTAAGTATTAGAAAGTCAGGAATAGTACAAAAATTTGCACTTATATGAAAATTTAGCACAATAAATTCTGCTGTTTTCTTGGATTTCCTTCAACCTACTTTTGGACCCCGTTACCACGACAACGTAGCAAGTGAAGACACATCGTTCTTGCACTTTTGTTTCAGAAACTTTTTGCTTTTCCACGGCAACATTTTTGAAAGCGATGTCTGTTTACATAGAAACTGCAGAAATGCTCAAAATTCTGTAGTGCCTGACCACACGTTGGCGCTGCTGGTTGTTTTTTTGTTTTTTTTCGTAATGAAAACACATGCACGCAGAGAACAATGCACTGTAAACATCGACAACGGCGAGTACATGGACATTCGTCTGAGACGAAACATATGGAAGTGCAAGGTACCACACATTGTCATACGTTTCATTCAGTTAGCCTCAATAATGATCCGAAGGAAATTTCAAAGTACAAGGAAACTAAATCTTCTGTAAAAACACAATGTAGCTCTGGTGACAGTGAACCTGCCCTGAAACCTGTGTGTTTTATTCTATCATTATTCTACACATTGTAGCAATGTTTGACAAGATGGTGACGGTTATGTCCCATCTCCACTTACTCACTTAGTTTAGTAATAAGTTCAAAGAGGAAAAACATAGAGGGGATCCTAAATCTTCAACAAATAAGGTTTGAGTCACTTAACATCATTTATTTTCATTGCATTATTGTGATTTAATCAGAAAGTACTAAAGAAGTAGTGACCTTTAAAGGTAGGAATTTCAAACCTGGACGGAGTCACTGGTGCACTTTGCTGCAGTGTCTTTCTCTGCTAATTAATGCCATCCATCCATCTTCTTGGAAAAAAAAGATTTGTTTCTATTACCTGTAAAAATAGATGAAAAATACAAGATTAAGCTTAAATCTTATGTTCTATATCCTGCAGAGTCTTGTCATAGTTACTGTTGTGATGAAACGCTAAGACTGAAAATGGGACATCTGGCTGTTATTTTCATATAATCCACTGTGATCCATTAAAGACCAAGACACAGCTGATGAAGTAATCTTTCATACATTCAGATAAACTAAGACTCAAGTAATACTACACCGAAGTTGTACTTGTTGGGATGATGATCTGTTTCTAAGTTTCACATGATCTTCTGCACATGTGAATGGGGGCAGAGCGACACCCTCTCCCATGCTGCTATACTGGGAACCTGTAATGCCATATTAAACTTCACTCTGCAATCAGGATGATTGTGACTCTGATTGTCCTTGCCTCGTCCTTCCCATCCCCCCCGGTTAGCATCTGCCCACCAACCACCCCCCCCCCCCCTTCCGGAGGTCTGACATCCATTACACTCTGTCACCGCGTGTCAGCGCAGCCTCTCTGCGCGTCACAGCTCTCGGGCCGGTCGCAGACGTGACTCCTAAATACAACCAGCAGGCAGAGATCAGAGGGAGGGCGGTCTGAATGGCAGCAGTTTGATCAAAGTGCATGTACACAAACACACGCTCGGGAGATCCTCATGTTTCCCCTGAGCACTCTGAGATGCTTCGTGTCGGCTCCATTAGATGAAAGAGCCGACCGAAAATTCAGCGCTGCGCTTCCTCGTCCATAAGTGTGACAGTGTGTGGATGACGAGGTACGAGAGAGAGAGAGAGAGAGAGAGAGAGAGAGAGAGAGAGAGAGAGAGAGAGAGAGAGAGAGAGAGAGAGAGAGAGAGAGAGAGAGAGAGAGAGAGAGAGAGAGAGAGAGAGAGAGAGAGCACTTTTTCTTTCATTTTCTCTTCTCCTGTGTGGAAGAAATGTGGGCGAATGCCTCGTATGGCCCAGCATGCTTCTCTTCCTACGGTGAAGGGGTTGTTTGTTTTTGTGGGCAGGCTGCCTTATTGAGGGCAGGGGGTAGAGCGAACAGGAGGAGGGCCCCTGTTTAAACGGATGATTAGAAAAAGTGGACTTGGCATCGACGTCCTGACAGCAAATTCCTCTGAAGACGAATCGTGACCCAAAAAATACACAGAACAACTAGAAATATGGCGCCTGTGTTTTTTATGACTCCGCACGCCCCTCATGTTGTCTGGTCTTTTTGGGTTTTTTGCACTCACTGTCCTAAAGCCCTGGTTAATCAACAAACCAAGATGTTGTTGGTTGGTTTAGATAGTGAAATGATTGGTGAAAGGAGCCTTGTGAGCACCTCAGTGTCCTCAGATCCATAGCCAGCCAGCGTCCCGGTGTGGGAGAGATCTGGTCACCATGGGAATGAGACAGACTGCATTATCTGCTCAGTGGCTGCCTGGCTCAAGAGATTGCTCAGCGGTGGTCGTACAGACAGGCAGGCAGGCAGGCAGCAGGATCAGACTTGTTCTCCTTTGGCAAGTTTGTCATCCATGTCACATGTGCGTGTTGGTAAGGATTCTGCGTTTCAACTCCCTCACAACACAAACACTGCTGGCTGATGTTCACTAATCACAAAAAAAAGAGATTTTCACAGGCCTGGTGGGTTCACTGGAATATATATATATATATATATATATATATATATATATATTTATTGTCAGTGATGTTTCTACCTTTTATGAGCTAAACCCTGTGGGGTGGGAGACCATAACCACAACTTACTCTGGGACATGAAAGAAAAACAAAAATCACAGGAGAAAATAAGAGCTATAAAGTTTAACAAGCAGCAGACAACATCCTTAAATCGCAGGAAATACAACTAGTGTTGTTTAAGTAACTTTCAATTAGTGCTTGAAAAGTAACTCCTGTGGTACTTCTAATTTACTTTCTCAATTAGATGGCCTGTCTATTGTCCACGTTATTGCAGAGTCGCTGCACTGTGTGCGTCTGTCTGATAACTGATTATCTCATCAAGTTCATTAGTTTGTTTGTAGAAGATGCTTGGTAATCTGGATCCTATCCTGTGGTGAACGAATCTGATTTATTTACTTATGATGTGAAACAGCGACAGAATAGCTGAAATAAACCAACATGCAGAGAGCAAGCCGGTCGATCTCAGAAATGTTGGGTAATGCCAACAGTAAGGCTCTGTTTTCAAGTGAAAATGCAAAACTTTTGTTGCGTTCTGAGTGTCTGTTCATGTAACAGCAGTGCTTGGAGCCAGTGAAAATGCAATTTCTTTTGAAAACCACCCCCAAGGTGGAACTTTATGAAAACACTCTGACTTGGTCGCTATGTAAACGGGGGGGAAATGCAGCTTTTTGAAAATACTAAATGAACAAAAATCACAGTGTTTTCCTGCAGTGTGTCATCTCCTGGGACTACTTGGTAGTTTTATAGTCGAGAGTCGCCTGTAATAACAATCCAACTTCGTCGTCTGTCCATACGAATGTCTGTTTGGTCGCCATGCTTAAATCTGTAAAACTTATTGTTCTTTGCACATGTGTGAGTGATTTCATTACAAAAAAAACCCAGCAGCACCAAATCCTGGCCTGGCATTCTAACTACATTGTTTTCAGCTTTTCCACCCTTTCAGCCTAAAAGGACATCGTTTTCAAAATGTTGTAAACGCGAAAGAAACAAAAACACAATTGTTTTGACTAGAAACGTTGTCATATAAACAGGGTCTGAAGCTACTCGTTGGATCCAGAGCATGATAGAGAGGAAACAGTGAGATTTAAGCGCGTACCTAATGAAGCTTGGATCAGAGTGTGTCATAGTGTAAATATTTTCTATATTCCTATTTATCATCAACATTTTGCATGAGGGAAATTACACGTTTGGGGAACTATAGAACTCTTGCATCCAAAAAAAAAAAAAAAAAAGATATGAGTCGCAGTTATTGCCTTCAAGTCTTTGTTATGATTAATGGACCATCCTCTTCTCTTTTTCTCTTGCAGGTATCCCTAATAACATTGGTCCAGTCAGTAAGTAAACAATCACAGAGCAGCTATATGAATGCTCAATGCTTTGCTTTGCCTATTGTTTCATTCTTCACTGTACATCCCTGAACTTGGTGCCAAGTGTTCATTTCTGATTCCAATCTTCTCCAAAACAATCACTCAACTATTGTTGACTAACCTTTTTTTTTTCCCCCTTTGGGTTGAGGGTAAGCAATTGCTTGAGGCTATATTGCCATGCGGTGGGCATATTAATTTACTTTATCCAGACCCAACTCAACCAGATAACACTTGCCTGGCTCTGCATGCCAAATGTCATTTGTTTTTTTTTTTCCCCTCTCTCTCCCATGCATTATAAATAAATGGCATCTAGACTTTATTAAAGTGCCAAGACCTCTCTGGCAGTGTAATGTCATAGGAGGTCATTTTAATATAAGCCGCAAGCGCCTCGGCTGGTATTATCTTCGTCAACCAGTAGCCCCTCAGGAGGAGGGGAAAGAAGAGAGGTGCCATGTCTCAAGTTACCGCTGCCTGGAAGGCTGTGTGATGCAGGAACCATAGGACTGTATTGAACAAGTCAAAGTGCATTCACAGCCGGGCTCAATTCACCCTCAATCTTTTTTTTTTTTTTTTTTTTTTTTCATTGCCCTGTTCCAAGCAAGTATCCTCTTTTCCCGGGGCAGAAAATTGATCAGCGAATTGCCCTCGCCCCGGCCTGATCGTGGGCAGAAACTGAATTCTTAAAAAGGCATGATCATTTTTGATAAACTATCTTTACTGATGAAATTACCCATTAAATGATGATGAACAGGAAGAGAAACCACAATCCCCTGGAGGGGCAACAGAGGTGAATTCACTACCTCCATCCAAAGTTGACAATGGAGCTTTGTGGATGCGTCCTCATACATTTGTAACTTTAGGATACATTTCCAGGATTGCTAAACGTATGTAGATTTAATAATCAATATTCTTATACTAATGGACACTCCAACTTTCTTAGAAATATGCTGAAGAGGAGGCCAATAAGTATCACTTTTTCCCCATCAGCATATTCTAAGCAATATGTGTTACAGCAGGTGCATCTCAGAAAGTCAAAGTACCTTTAAGCAAAGCATCTTAATTTTAGAACTGTTTTAAATGAACTCAGACATGTCATCAGTTTCTTTGTCTTTAGTTGGATAATTATGGCTTCAGCTAATAAAAATCTAAAATTCTGCAAGTAATTCTTATTGGGTCAGTCCAAAAATAGATGATCAGGAAAGTGTACACACTGAATCCTTTTCCTTGAATTCCTGCATTAATGCTGTGTGGCATGAGGGACTTCTCATGTGGTGTCAAAGCCCTGGTTGCTTTGATCGAGACCTTCTGTTCATTTGTATCGCAGCTTGGGCGTCTCTCAGCTTTGGCTTGACCAAAGCCCACAGCCAATCAGGTAAAGTCAGTCAGCCGGCCAATCAGACCTCAGTAATACCACAAAGCAGACTGCTCCAAAACCACCTGCTCGACCTTATGTTGTCTTTGGCCTTGCTAAAACGATGACAAAAGATGGTCCAGTACTCTGGTTCAGGTGGGCTTTGACCCTGAATCAGCTGTCAAGCCTCAGCCTCTCGGAGTGAACTCAAACCTAATGATGCTATATTTTTATATTTTGAAATATTTTAACTGCAAGCTATAATAATACAAATAAAAATAAGTGACAGTCTAAACATGTTTAAGTCACATGTATTGAGTCTAAGTTAGCCTGAGGTCCGCCTCTTCTACTTTAAAGCCTCTGGCATGGATCAGTTCACACTCGCCTTTAACTTTTTGGAATAATGAAAACGATATTCCACTTTCTGTGGTATGTTACTGTCTGAGATGCACCTCTGTTTATTTGATTCCCTTATTAGTGTTAATTTACAAAGTGCTGCCAACAGCCTACTTATTTTGACTCACAGTCAATTGTATGCTGGGATGTTATCAAGCCAAGATTTCCCAGACTTGCCTTGATTGATGAAAACAAGGCAATATGAGGCCAGATGACCACTGGGCAAGTTGCCCGTAAGGCGCTGTGTGCAACACCGGGCGGAAACAGATTGTTCCCAGGTGTTTTTTTAATCAGGCTTAAGCATAGTAGCTTACACAGGAAGTGACCACTCTCTGTAAAGTCTGATGCTGTGTCATGAGTCAGAAATGGACATGTGGCCAAGAAGAACAACCCCCATCCCCTACCCCCCACCCCCCACCCCACACCCACACACACACCCAACCATCACTTGCCCTTAAAAAATCTTCCTCTGCTTGCCTCCTCTTCACCCCATCCCTGAGTATTTACACTTTCCGTCCATGCATGGCATGACTCGTGCTTAGTGTATGTATGTGTGTGTGTGTGTGTGTGTGTGTGGGCATGCTCTTCATACGTCCTGTGTATGCGTACAAACTTACTCACCACTGCATCAGTCTTCTACCTCCCATCCGAATTGCAAGGCCAGACCATGTCCAACGGCTGTCCTCAAATCCTTTACAGGGCGAGTGTGCATGCTGATAAGCGTGTACTTGTGTGTGTCTACGTGAGAGTGTGTGAAGAGGAGAGGGGCTAGAAAGGACACTGACAAACCAAAGTCTTCACTTCTCATCCAGATTGGCCCACGGGGATTTAGATTTCTCACGAGTCGCTGTCTCGTCGCCGCAGCCTCCCACAGAACCAACGTAACACTAAAAACTAAACATGCTGACAGTTTTTTTTTTTCTTTTTTTTTTTTTTTTCTCAAGCCTACTGAAGAGGATGGGGCCATTTTCATTTTCAATGTGAGCTCAAATCGGGTTCACGCATGCGTTATGACTAAAGAATAGTGTGAGAGAGATTAGAATGTCCTTGGGATTATTAAAAGAAGTGCAAGCAAAACTATTTGTGTGGGGGAGAAGGAAAAAAATAAATAAAATCCCATGCGCTTCCATGTTGTTGTTTGAAGGTAATTGAATTCCTTATTGACTTTTCTCAATTCGATTTCAAGTTTATTAAGCCAGGCAGAATTGCCTAATGAAGACCATTAAAGAGAAATTAATATTAGAAGAAAAAAAATTCTGGCCCCTGCAAGATTGCATTTCATTGTAAGTAAAGCATTGATTAAAAACTGTCACCGCTCATTTCGCTCGCCTTACCTGAACATTCCCCATAACCAAATAATTAATGGAACCCAGATGTGAATTACATCCAATCAATTGCCAGCACAGAGTAATTAAACCTTACCTTTCGATACCAGTTGGACCTTTTCAATCTGGACAGTAGAATTTGCTCATGTGTGTCTGTATATTTTTCACAGATGAATGAATACTTTTGTGCGGTTGTCACGAATCGATGGCCCATGTCCTTGCCCATCAGATGTTCTTCTGAGCAAATATTTTCAGTACCAAATTCTCGACAAGACAACAAACGATAAAAAAAAACAAAAAAATATGCCGAGAGAAAGAAAAAAGATTTTTAAGATAGAAGCCTTGATTTTAAGTGGTGATGTGGTGTGCCTGTTTTCTTAAGCTCTTTATTTGGTAATCTGTCGTTTTCAAGGACTCTCATCCAGTGACTCATGTGGCTATAACCCACTGGAGATGTACCAGTCGTCAGCGATGCCAGAATCCCCACGCAGGATCAGTCGTGAAGCATTTCTTTGGGGGGGCGATTAAATGTTGTTGTTTTTTAAAGGAGATGGGTGCATGCTAGCCTTGTATCTCAATCTCCAAATGATTGACTATGGCTGCTAAGTAAGTGATTGTCGCTGTGTGTATACATGCTATATCACAGCTAATGTAATATAAATTCCCGATACATTAAATGATTCATCGTATTCTCCATTCGCACAGTTAGGGGAACAGACACCACTGGATGTTAATTGCCTGGGATTGCATGATTCATGGAGTCAATAGCGAAAGGACAGAAAGATCAAGTGAAGAGATGAAGGGGCACAGTGAGGAAACCTATCCGTATTCCTCCCCTTTTTGCTTGAGTCCTCTCCATTTCCAACCGCAAAGTATTTCCCTGACACGGAAATACTGACTTGTATGTAATTATGAGGTTATGCTACCCACAGCAGTCCGTCATTCCAAGCCCCAACACCTGCCATTATTTATTCATTGTTATTCCTTCACCAGAAATACACTGTAATTAGATATTGATTACATAGTCGATGTGATGAATTAAACAAAATGCCCCCTAACGTCTTCACTTGCTATACATAGTTTTGACTCCTTTGCATAAATCATGACTTAAATGCTGGGTTTAGCAGGGTTTTGTCATTTCTTTTTTTCCTTCCATTTTTTCCACTCATCATTGCCATCACCATGTACATACATACATACATATATACTGAAAATCCCATGGAAGACACACAAATTACATACAACGTCTCTCCGATGTCCTCCCAATGGGTCTTTGGATGCATTCTCTCTGCTCGTCCATGTCAGCCCTGCCCCCCCTCCACCACCCCCCCATTGTATTTGCTGTTCCCAATGAACTGATTTGAGTCATGCTGGACATGTTCGTGTCTCCAGTTGTGTGTGTCAACTATCTCGTAGTCCCCCCCCCCACCCCACCCCTCCAGTCGATCTGTTAAAGTGCATCACACAAGGACACTTGAATAACTCCTGGTTTCTCTCAATTGCACGCAGTTCGGCCGAATGTGTCATCCCTAGGTGTCGCTAACCGAAAAGAAGGTAGGCATTCAAGATTATGCAACACTTGAATAAACACTTTTTCCACAGATTCATTTACCTCAAAAAGAAAAGAAAGAAAAAAGAGACTCTTTAGTAGCTGAGAGTATTTTGAGAAGCATCTTGCCCTTCCCCGGGCTTCCTGACAAAACCATAAACATATTCCGAGTCCGCTCGCTGCGCTCAAAAGGAGGAGGTTTGTGTAATAATGGGACACTCGTCATGCAAAAGGCTGCAGCGCCACACTTTATCCTCTCAAACACTCAATGTTTGTACTGTTTATTTATACATAAACACTTCATTCTAATTAGGTGTAAAGCTTCCAGCGATACTCGATTACATATTAGCTTATGAGGAAGAAAAGCTGGAGAGGTATCGCAGTAGTTTGTTTTTTTGTTGTTTTTTTTTTTTTTACGCAGATGTTGGGCGCAGTTTAATCCTTCATGCAGATATGATGTGCGGCTTCCTCGCAAGCACACAAACTCTCGGCTCTGTGTTTCCATGACTGCAGTCAAGCGCACAGAGTCGTACGTATCCGGGGCTTATGTCGCCTGGTACAATGACAGAGGCTGGGCCTATTATTTCTCTTTCACACTGTTTGTTTTATGACCGGAAAGGAATGGAGGGATTGATGTGTTCACTGCTTGCCGGCTTCTTTAACCACGCTACCGTGCACAAATTTATAGAGTGAGAATTCTTGGCTGGCTGCCACCAAGGTGGAGAGTACTTTGTCAGGGGATAGTTTCTGTCTGGGAAAACACACACACACACCCAAGCACAGGCTTTTGAATTATACAAAGCACTCGCTAATGAAATGAAGTGTAGAGACCATAATATTTGAATTGTTCGGCATCTAAGGCCTCCGTAACAGACGCTGCCACATGGCGCTAGCTTCCCTCCGCAGCGTCACACCTTATTTTCAGTGCCATCATTCATCATCATTACGTGTGTTTTTTTTCTTTTTCTTTTTCTTTTTTGTATAGTTCAGATTTTCTTAGTTACGATGTGTTTTGTTTATTTGCAATATCACATTTTTTTTTTTCGTTTTTTTTTTTTTTCTTGTTTTAATTTGTCTAGTAGCTCCTCAGGTTGCGTTGTCCACTGCCCCCTCTGTCCACGTTGCAAACAGCAAGCGAGGTAGGATCTCTGGAGTTCGTGGAATTGCTCCCTGACACCCCTATTCCCACCCCCCCACCCCCGGATGACACCCAAGCCTCCTCACTGTCTGAATTGGTGTTTCTGTTCACCCCTGAACCCTTGCAACACTTACCCAGTGCCGGAGCACTCCTGTATCCGTATCTCTGGCTCAGTCTCTGGACTGATTGCTTTCACCGTACAACTGCACTGTGGACTCTTGTGTACAGAACGATTTCTAAACACTATCAAAGTCCCTTGGAATCAGTTATTTTTCTGTGAAAAAGAAGTGGGTGTTTGAGACTCTGACTATTTTGGTCGGTTGGGTGTTTCCAAGCCTTTCTTTTCTTCCCTATGTGTGCATGATTTATGACCTTAGCCTATTTCTAGAAAGGAGAGATTATTTGTCTTCTGAGAGTATGTCTGTGAGAGTGAGGCATCTAATGTAAAAGATCTTTGCTCACATTCAGATAAGACGTGCGCTGATTTAGGTGAAAGGTCGCCCAGACGGGACTTGGGTCCCGAGCCTTTGCCAGGTTGTTAGTGTCCAGACAGCGAGAATTGACCTCAATACAGATTCTTAATAACCGCAATCCCTTGGACGGAAGCCCCATCCGCTAACCCCGCTACTCTGGAGCGAAGCTTAAGGGTCACATCTGTCTGCCGCCGTGACACAGTGTCAGTGGTCACTCAGCGTGGCGGACTGATCCTCGGTCGGGGAGAGCTGAGCTTCCTCGCTGTACGCCTCAGGGCAAGGCTGCCAGTGACTATCACGGACTGGAGCAGGTTTCGCAGTCCCGCTCTAACTCCATATACTGGACATCTAATCAAGCGTGACACAGTGCTGCATAGTAGGCAGTGACACACTGTCCTAAACCCAACACGCTGTACTGCACACTCACACTTACCGACTGCTTTCAGAGGACGTTACCCTGCGACTTGGGTTCTCTTTGCAATTACGTCTGGAATATTTGTTGCGTGAATTAGGAGTGTCCTGAATCTACAAACCTCATCTGAAGTTTCATGTCATTTACCAAGATAAACCACGGCATAACAAAAGCTCACTTGCACTAAATATTTTTGGGATTACCCCCCACCCCCCCGCCACGCCATTGCCAGTGGTTGAGAGACTCCCATCATTCATGGTTTGACCTGCCTTATGCTGTGTTGTGTTCCCCAGTGTGATCGTGTCTCTGTGCCATCATTTTGGAGTCTTCCCCGCCTGGTGTTTGTGCTGTGCTTAAAGTGTTGTGACCTCCCGACGTTCTACTAACGCCGTGCTATTATATGTGATGCCTTTTTTTCTCTAACTCTGGCTGTGCCCATGCCAGACTAATCATCAGCGACCCGACCTCTCATCACCCCTCCACCGATCTCCTGGTCCCCCCCTCCACCTCGCCAGCGTCTCCATTTCTAACCTTGCATGCCATGTCGCCTTGCTCAGATTTTTGGCTAACCCTCCCGCCGGCCGTCGCGCTCGCAGCAACAGCAACAATTCCAACATTCGCCACCGCGTCTCTTTCTCCTTCTCTTTCTTCTCTCTCTCTCTGTCTGCCTCTTTACCCCCTTCTTCACGTCTCCTCTCTCTCTGCAAGACTGCGAATGCTTCGGCCACTCCAACCGATGCAGCTACATCGAGCTGCTAAACACCGTCATTTGCGTGAGCTGTAAGCACAACACTAGGGGCCAGCACTGCCAGCTATGCAAGCTGGGCTACTACCGCAATGCCTCAGCAGAACTGGACGCTGAAAATGTGTGCATAGGTCAGTCCCCCCACCCGGCCCCCCCCATCACTGCTTCCACACAAACACTTTGTTTGTTTGCCTCTCACCTCCTGTCTTCGACTCCTCACCAGAGAAAGTTTCGTCCATCACCACTTCACCTCATCGGCACACCTTCCTGTCTTCATGCACTTCGGTGATCTTACTCTTTTGCGTGTTTTGCTTTTGCATAGAGGTGTCGCTCATTAACATCCCCGTCAAAATGTGTGTTCACCGGAAGGTGCCGGTCACTATGTGCTTGATGGTTTTTTAGTCCTTCTTTCAGGAAACTGAATCTAAATCTTGCAGATTGGGGTGGTTCAGTCTGTTTTCCAGAAATTGACACAGCAATGCAGAAGATGTTATAGCTGTGAAGTGAACCAAAAAGGCAGAAATATAATGTCCACAGTTGAATGCAAAGAAAAAGAAACTTTTGAAAACCCCTATCCGATTCATTGCTATTGTGCTGATGGGTAATTTGATGGATGGCTACTGTTTACCATTGACAATTTTCTCATTTAGTTTTTTGAAATAATTCGATTTTCGATTTACTACATTGTCTAAATCAGAAAGAGATAATTGTAAATATATTGCCGGCTAGTTTGGTTAGCTTTACTATGTTCATTTAAAAGAAAAAAAAAAAAAAAAAGTGAATGTACTATGACTTCAAAATGCACACTACCATTAATACATTAAAGCCATCGACGTCTCAAACAATTTGAGAGGGCTACTCATTGTCCAAGTCAACCTTAATAATATCCAAACCATTTCATTTTAATGAAGAGTTAAATTAAGATGTTTCTAAAAACAGCAATTTCTTGATGTAAGCCTTCACCAGCAAACAAACAGAAGTCTCCTGGGTGAAGGTCCACAGTTTAATCCATCCCAGTCACCTAAGTATGACCCCAGTTTCATCCCTTAAAAGGATGCTATCAATTAACAGCATTTAGTTTTTTCATGAGGTAAATCACTACTCATATGTTCAAATATGATTATTTAAGGCTTTACTGCCACTTTTATAGTCATGATATTTCACCAGGTGCTTCTGTTATTTTGTTCATGACTGCTAGCCGTACATTCATGAGCCACATCATTTATTTTTCCGAGGTGTAAAAATGACATCCCATATAGTTCTTAAAAGCAATAGTCTGGCTCCCAGTTGAATTTTGGAGCCTGGCGTGTGGATCCTGAGTTCACAGCACTCGGTGCCAGGTGCATTCAGAGTCCTTGGGGTGGGGGGTGGGGGGTAATCTGACAAGCAACAAGAGCTCTGAGAGAAACGTTGCAGGGAAGTCACACCGCCAGTCAGACGTGCCACGCAAGTGCATATGTCACATACATGAAGTGGCCTCGGGAGTAGCAGCTGAAACCCGTCACAAGGCAGCAAGGTGTTACTGCGTGCCAAATTTGCCATCGCCCTGCTCCTTTTTCTCACTGACCCCCCTCAGTTTGTCACTTGGCGTCACCTCTCTCCTCCCGCCTGACCCCTGGATGTCACCGCCGTGCGGCCAGCGCAGCAGAAGGTGCAATGTGATGGTCAGGGCCTGTCAAAATAGGTGTCACTTGGACTGCGGAGTGCCCCCGTTGCTCCAGTTTAAAGCTGGAAGGTCAGTGGAGTGTGGGACACCAGAGACTTGACAGGTTATTTTAATATCAAATTTTTAATCGAGAGTAATTCCAGTCAGTTAAGTGCAGAATAAGAACACTCAGTATTTCTGCCCATCAGGAAAAATTAAAGGACCTATTACTACAATGCCCATTTCAATGTACTTTACCCTCATACCTCCTTCATGCATTCTCTCTTTATCTTTGTTTCATGCCATTAATCATCTGAAACCTGCTCATCACACATACTGTCGTCTCTTTGCATCTTTCTCTTCCTCTGTCTCTACGAATGACTCAGTCTGTAAAAGGAGCATTTGCAGATAATCTTACTTTTTCCATCCAATTTCAAAGCTACTGATAACGCTTTGCATATTTGCTCATTGCATGGTGTAATGTAATGGATAAATTAATTGTTTAAATATATATTGATTACAAATACATTGTAATGAAGAGTTCATGCATCTAGAACAACTTTCATTTCCCTCTCACTCTGTCTCCATTACAGTTGAAATGGTAGCATTTTTCATTTTCCTGTATGAATCTTTAAAAATATTCAAAAAATAATGCAGTGCCTGGTTACGTTGACTGCTCGAGGACTGCGGTCCGGCGCTGTGAAAATCTTAGACGTGCCGGGAAAGTCAAAGCACCACCCTGTTCTCCAGCCTGTGTGTGTATGTGTGTGTCTTGTTTTTCCAGAGTGTAATTGTAATCGCTTTGGCTCAGTCAGTGATCGCTGTAATGGCACAGGATTTTGTATATGTAAGGAGGGCACTACAGGGCCCAAGTGTCAGGAGTGTCTACCCGGATATTTGTGGGACGATGGCTGCAAATGTAAGTAGAACCACAACTCCCTCCCCACGCAGCTTCCTCCCCTCCTCCCTCCCTCAGCTCTGTCTCTCTCTTTTATTCTCTCTCTGATGTCTTTTCTGTCTGTGTGATTCCTGAGCTTTGGCTGGAAGATTGTGCTGCACATGCGCAGGAAACGCCCAGCTGCCTGGACAAATACACACCTAACACCCAACACCAGCTCAACCAAAACACACCTAAGCCAATTCTTTTTACCTGCATTTTCACACTTGCTGTGGCTGCGCTAGCGGTGTTGAATCAGCAGGTGCCCTTTACGGCTTAAATAGAAGAGGGATGCATGCTGCTCGGTAACTCTGTTATCCAGGCGTGTCGCACACCAACAACACAACAGCTGAGTCAATATTGACTGCTTGACTAGCTGCCCGTGATCTGTTTGAGTAGCCATCACCTCCCTTTGCCTGTCCACAACAGGACAATGTCATCCAACACTAACATTTCCTCCTTTTTTTTTTCTTTTTTTTTGTAAAGGAGAATGCAGGTCATTTTGAGTTTCAGATCATTTATTACTGTCGACCGTTTATATTTCCCCTGGTCATTTTTCCTCTGCATGTCTCCTTTTTTTTTTTTTTCCTTTGCTTTTAAATGTCAACAATTTTTCATTGTTTCTGTCAAGTTGTTCTGTGAAGGTTTGTTCAGACGAACCTACAGGAGGTAGATAAAATAAAGAGCGTGTTGGACATGGATCCTGCTGCAGGTATACTATGGATCAATCTGACAACTCCAGTCAAAATACTCAATCACCTCCGCCCCTGTCATCATTTATATTTGGCCCCTCAGTCACCTTTGTATCAGATTATTCAAGATTCATGTTTTAATCGGGGCTCTTTCCAAACCTCCTCTAGTTTTACGTTAATCTCTGTACTCGCTAACAAAGGCGTCCCAAATACGATACTTTGACCATGTTTACTGACGTTGTTTTACAACTGATTCCTTGTGGATGTCTTTCTTTCCTTTACTTAGCGCAGGTAATGGTTTTATTTACTTTCATTGAATCACTAATCTAATAAAAAAAGACAGTATATGAGAAAAAACACTATAATTTTATCATGATTGCTCATTTCAAAAATAAAATGAGGTATATCTACAATAAAGCACGAAGGAATAAATGTTGAAAAGGTGAACCGCTTCACCCTGAGACAAATACAAAGCATCGCCTTTCAAGTGCTGCACTTAAAACCCACTGCTGACCTCTGGAAGTTAAAGACGCCAAGAGCGACAAACCAAACTCAACAGACTTTAGTACATCACAATGCCAACTACTTGTTTAATGGGTCTAAATTAAGTATATTCAGTTACATTTTTTAAATATATAATATCGGTCTGCACACATAATAGTCACAATATTCTCAAAGACATTGAAGTATCTTCCATTGTGCACAGGCTCAATGAATTAATATATTTAATAAGAAATTACGTGCCTTTGACATGTGGAACTAGAGTTGATCAGCACAGGAAAAATATATGCTTGTGAAGGCAAAACAAATTCTCTTTAAAAGCACAATATGTGATGTTTTCATTTAATGAAAACTCAATGCATCCTGAGATATTCAGCCGAATAAAAAAAAAAACACAGATATGATGTCATTTAAAAGGTATCTTTAGGGTTTGTTGTTGGTATACCTTCCAATGTAAGCAGATTATTGTATTTCAGCCTGTTTGGTCTTGCAATACAACTTTGCACCACAGGGTGGTGTATTGAGTCACTCAAAGGAGAAGCGCAAGAGACATGTAATGCAATATTGGCTCAAGCTAAAAAATGGCTACGCGACACGTCATTTACCCACTGAAATGTGTGCATAATATAACTCAGCAGCTCACATAGCAGCTGAACACTTTCTCTGTAATATTTTTAACATCTCGCTCCAAATTGAGACCAACCCTACTTTACTGAACTGCCGTAAACAACCATCAGCAACATATGAGTAAGGTGTGAATCTGCTGCACTTTCACTTGAATTCAGCATAAAAAACAAAATGAGTCACAGCTACTTTTTTTTTTTTTTTAGACGTTCCTGTGACAGAAGAAGTTCAATTAAAATGCACCGTTTTTGTTTGTTAGTACTAAATTATTCAGTGTGCGTGTAGTGTAAATACACAGCGTCAACATGCACATCTGTTTTGAGGCAAAAAGCCCGGTCTGGTTTACATCCCGTGTCATTTGGAGATGAACGCATGTTCGAATCATATGAAGAACCACACGACGGCAATAATCAAAGATGAAATACGGAGGGGCATATTTTTTGTTGTTAAAGCGTAGCCAAAGAAAACAGATGGGGAGTCACATCCAGAGAGTGAGAGCACGGAGTGGATCAGTAGTTTTATTTGTCAGATTAGTCACGATGCAGTGATCAGACAACCAAATAAGCATGACTGCGTGAAGTGTTTGTGTGTTGGCAAAACGTCTGCAGCGGCGTCGTACCTTCAACTTCCACTCCGCTGTGAGAGAGAGCGAGAGAGAGAGAGAGGGAGAGAGAGAGAGATCTCAGAGGGTTAACTATCACTGCAGCACTTTAAAAGCTCCCAAAGGTCAACCTTGCCTCCAGATGTGGTGATACAGATGCAGATAGCAACAAACCTGCTTCCTCTGTTGTGGTTTTTACATGTGGCACGCATGTATGTACAAAAGAAAGAAGAAAACCAAGTGATTTAATGACAGTAAATTGATTTTTGTGACATTTAAGAATGAATTTACCTACTTCAGTAATACAATATCTATTCCACAGAGAGAATTACTTATGAAAAAGCGTTATCTCTAATATAATTGACAGAAAGACATTATTCACATAGCTAATATGATATAATGTAATATACCATCAAACCAAGTTAGCTTCGGGGAAGGTCCTATTTCCCAGTTTGCAGCGTTTACATGACAGTAACAAACAAGCAGCATGGCCGCCTCCTGTGGCTCCCGCTTTATTGCTGCTGTCAGAATCCAGAAAAAAAAAAAAAGACAAACAAGCTCATCTTCACATCCAGATGAAGAGGGATGAAATGAAGCTCGGGAGGCATAATTTGTTTTCACGCTTCATTTATGAACTTTTGATGGTGATACATTCATTTTCTGTCATTAACGTCTCGCCATTATAGCCGGTGTTAAAAGTAGTGTACAGTAACAAATTTAGAATTTAGTTGCAAGCAAAGAAAAGATGTATTTGCTGCCATGTTGAGCAAAGTCAGACCTTCTTCTGGGAGCTTTTTAAAATCCTCCCACGTTCACAGTGGGAAGCTGCAGCTTGGCACATTCAGTTTTGTGTACGATCTAATGTAGTGGCAGGTGTCAAATATCACAACATCATAACCAAACCCACTGAGTTTGTCGTGCTAAACTGATTTAACTATGGATTTTTCTCCTATTGTCGTCAGTTATCTTTATCTTGAGTGTGGGAGACAGGTTCAAATCCTGGTTGTGGTAGAAAAGCCATCTGGTGTGACACTACTTAAACCGAGTTGCAATGCCTTGCTGACCTCTGGGATAAAAGTAAAGAGACCAAACAGATTAGCAGCATTTCAATGATACATGGGCCACAACATAGATTGCTCACATTGCTTTAAATCCTCAGAGAACTCTTTCATATTGAACACATGAAGAAATGCCTGCAGAAGGAGTTTCCATTCTTGCGTGATTCACCGGCTGAGAGAATCTGAAAACTCTGTGACCTTGACCTTCCGAAGCATCCCCCGCTGCTGCAGTATTGATGTGCATGGGCGAGAGTCTTGTCTGCATGCAGACTGAAAAATGCAATTAAAACTTAAATCTCTCATCAAACACATCAATCTCTCAGACAGACACACCTAGTTCACCGGTCCCCTCTCTAAATATTATGACTCATATCAAAAGCAAACGCAACAAATCTCGTCATTTACTGCCCGTGCCGCTTCTGTTTACATGCGGTAATGCAAAAGCGCTCAATGGGAGAAATTCAAAGTCGGTAAAGGTGCGCAGCTCTGAGGAGAGCTTCCAGGCTTACCAAACAGGTAGCACAAGGATAGTCCGTATCCCATGATGCCTTGGTGGGTTGTTTTTTTTATTTATTT
Organism: Lipophrys pholis; assembly: GCF_963383615.2. Lineage (NCBI taxonomy): Eukaryota > Metazoa > Chordata > Actinopteri > Blenniiformes > Blenniidae > Lipophrys > Lipophrys pholis. The sequence continues at coordinate 16,267,151 of NC_137648.1, read as the reverse complement.
ATTTTTTCAAAACTCTCCGTGCCCTCAGGTGGTCATTCCTTTAAAGTGCTACAGTACCTTTAATCTCCCTGAATCTACGTCTTTGACACAACTTGTTATTGATGCTTCTTTTTTAATAATCAATACCTCTGTTTCATTTCAGACTTTAGCTTTGCTTAATTGGCGGCCGTCGAAGCGCTCTGCCTGCAGGGTTTGGCCATTACCTGAACTTTGCTTTGAAATCATTGCAATTTTGAGCATCATGCAGAATTCATTTTTAATGTAATGATGTGGGGAAAAAAAAAATCTGTCTCAGTATCTGTATGTGCTCCTAATGTGCTCAGAGCTGGTCGATTTTGACACTTTTGACTGATTCTAACGTCGTACCTGCCAGACAAGAAATGAACAACAGTTGATGAAAAGTGTTAAAGAAATAAAATAAAATCATTATTAGTTCTGGCCTGCTATAAGGACATGGTGCTTCTGAAGCCCATCACATTCTGTGCTTTTCCTTCTCTTTCACGTAGGAACCACATCGACAACGTTTTCAAGTGAAAATAGAAAACTTTTGTTGCTTTTCGGGTGTCCGTTTACACAACATTGGTGCTCAAAATCACTGAAACGAAAATTTGGCACACTATTACTGTTTCAACATATACCTGTCTCACGGTGGTCTAATCTCATCTCGTGCTCCTAATAGTGGTTGGTGAATTCTGCTTCGCGGGTGGCCGGAAGAAAGATCAAAAAGTGACGTATTAGTGACAGTTATCCCTGGTGACTTTGGATTGCAAGTGGATCGCATTTTTAGACGAAGCGTTTTCACAAAGTTCCACCTCGGGAGCCATTTTCGAAAAGTTGCTTTTTCAGTGGCTCCGAGCACCGTTGTCGTACAGACACCCAACAACACACAGAAAGTTTTCCCCCCAAAAAATCTGTGTACCAGATGATAATTCAGTTCTAAATCGAGGTCGAATTGCAACCTGAGGAGAACCAGGCTGCTCAAAATAGAGCCAGAAAAACCTGCACACCCGTTGATATTTATTCGCAGACCAGCATAAGTGGGTTCATCCTCGCAAACGTTATGCACTTTAACTGGTGAAAACAAAACACGTAGTCCTGACAATTATCGCTGAGGTATTCCTTCGCAGTGTCCCGCCTCTTCACACACGTCCTCATAACCGAGTGCAGAAACAACACACGCCGCTTCAAATCTCCTTCGAAATAGCTCGTGACAGAGAAGAGCAAAGAGATGGACAAGATGAAAGGTCATTGCCTAATTAAAGGAGGCTCTCCTGTGTACTGATGGTATCAAAGCCCCATGATTCTTTAATTAATACAGCTGATGGCCCTTCCTTGTCATCTTAGAGGAGACGTTCTCATTATCAAGTTCAGCTGTTGCCTCGCGGTGAGGAGAACGCCGGTGAATGAAGGTGTTCGGCGTCGACAGTCCTCACATGTCGGCTCATCGCCGCAGTTTGCTCCGAGTGGCTGGATTGGTCTCGGAGATGATGCTATTTGGGGGGAGAAACGGTACAAAGATAGAGTTCAGATGTCTTATTTTGGATCTCGTTGCTGTATGGTAATTGGTGAGCTGTGGCCTGAAGCTAAAGTTACTGAGCCAAACAGCAGCTCTCTCCTCTCCGGCAAAACAGACGTCGCACAAATAGGATGCGCGCAGTCGATGTTTCCTAACAAGCCTCCCATCAAAGCTCTATTTGGCTATTCCAGAGAGACAGCATGCATCCAATCTCCACTATTAGGAGAGGGGTCTTACATTTGTTATTGTGATATTTATGTCCCATAGAGTTCATAGATTGCTCACCGCATTGTTTTCCACTCCCATAAAGGACTGCGATGGGCAGAAGTGGCCCCTGTGTTTATCACTGTTTATTTGTCTCTGTTGGTTTATTAGTTTGTGCAGCGCAGCTTTGTTTGCCTCCAGCTTGCTTGACAGCTTGCCTCCGCTGGGAATAGAGTGGCCTCGGTGTCCCAGCTCTAAATATACACCAATTTTCACCTGACGTTCAGTTTGTCTAAAGTCAGTGCTGTTTGGGGAAAGCCTCGCAGGCTTTGAGGCAAGTGTGAATTTCTGTGTGCTAACATGGCTGACTTGATGGGGCTTGAATAAAGTTTGGGATTAAAGAAATGGACTCGGTCTTGTTTAAAGACTGAGCGTGCCGCTTTAAAAAAAAAAAAAAACAGACTCTCAGATGCTTCTCTGCATGTCATACTGATATAGAGGGACTTGCAGTCTTATAGAGGCGACATTTGAAATTGGAAAGATGCTGCACAAAGTCAGAATATGGAAAATGTGGATTTAATGTCAGTCGGAGCCATTTTAAACACAAAGGGACTTATATCGCTTTCACAACAGAAAACTTAAAGCCACCATTTGTGTTTTCTATTTCTATTTTTTTGTGTGTTGATTACAAAATGTCCTGTAGTCACTGGTGCAGGATGCCAAATTTTTGGGGTGGGAAAATTAGTGTTTTCAGATTGCCCAGATGGTGGTTTCAACATGTTTTTCCTTGCAAACATACACCAAGAATCAGGGTGCGATTTGTGATAAAAGCAGGAGAATAATAATGATAATGACAATTTAATTGTGAGAAGCAGGAAAAATCAAATACTGCTGCACAATACATAGTAAACCTCTCATTACGGCAGTACGCAACTTGACTTAACTCGATTTAATACTTCACACATGTTTAATATTAAAAACAAAAATGACTGATTAATTGTGAAAATTCAAGGCGAGAGAACGAGCGCCGTTATTTTGACTCAAAAAGTCATCAGCATCAACTACATCCGTTTTTATGTCATGTTTAGAAACAAGATCATCACACGTTCGCCTGACATTGTTGAGCATCAGTTTCAGGTGCATCGATTGCAGAGACGCCATCATCCGTCAACACAAGCAGTTTGTTGCTGATGGATCAGGAATTGATAGTGATATCTTTTAAAAAAAAAACACACACACAAACGATAATGCAGGAAATCAGAAATTCAATCAATGTAAATGCTGCGAATCAAACTGTGAATTTGATTCATTATGCAGTAGAGGTGATCGCTCCACTTTACTAAGAGAGAAAACACATTTAATCCAAGAGCTTCTCTCGATGGTAAAAAAAATGAATTAAGCAGAAGGTATTTATACACCACCACCCCCACCACCACCACCCCTAGCAAATCGCACCCTGCCAAAAATACTGATTAAACTATTTAATTCTGCTTGTAAATTTTGATTTAGCTTTTTTTTCTTTTTTTTTAGAGTTTGATGGGGAGATTTGTGCAGGTGTATGACATCAATCTGAATGACCATATTCTCCTAAACAGTTCAGGAACACTTTACTTGAAGAAGTGCTTTTTTTTTTTTTTTTTTCTTTGGAAGCAGTTTTGTCTTTATTCTGTTTTCTGCATTCACATGCACTTTCAAGTAAAGTGTGCCGGAGCTCGTGTCGTGTTGTGTTTGTGTGTCTCCTGGTTCTAACTCCGCTCTCCTCCCCTCTCGCCGCAGCCCGGGTGTGCGACAACGAACTCCTGCGCTGCCAAAACGGCGGCGTGTGCGTCGGCAACGTCCGCTGCAACTGCCCCTCGGCCTACACGGGCCTGCTGTGCGAGAAGCGCCGGTGCGAGTCGGAGCTGGGGGGCTGCGGGGGCCCCGACTCGGGCCAGGCACCGCTCGCGTCCCCCTCCAGGTTGCTGCTGTTGCTGCTGCTGGGCTCTGCAGTGCTGACGGAGGCCTCCTGCAGGCCCTCGGTGCTTTAGAGAGACCCATTACCTGGTGGCAGTGACGCCCCCGCCCCCGCCCCCACCCTGGCCCCCTGACCACCTCCACCTGAACCCTCTCATCCCCTCTTCCCAATAATCAACAACCATTTAAAAAACAAAAAATACAAAAATAAAAGAAGAACCATGAGCTTTCTGGACTGTATTGTACTGAGCTTCTCCGCCGCCAGACTCAACGGACACTCGCGCTGACGATGAATGGAATGTGCCAGACGAACGAGTGCAAAGACTTTTCATTTAATTTCAAAGAATATATAGAAATACAAAAACATATACTTCTAAATAAAAAAAAGCAAAAAAAAGCCAGATATTATTAAAAGTAACTGAGCGTTTGCCTAATAAGAGTACAATGAGCAGTGAGCCACCCCCCACCCCCACCCTCCCCTCCTCCTCCTCCTCCCCTCCCTCCCCCTCTAAGCCATACCAGGTACACGAGCTCCTTCCACTTTGAGGAGGGGATAAACTGAAGATGACAGACTCCATCACTTCCTCTCTTATTGCCACGGCAACAACAGCTGCGACCAATCGGCTCTAGCGCGGGCCGATGGCGGCGGCCGCCGATCCCCCTCGGGACGCTTCTGCGACTCAATGTTGGCTGAACTGACGCCGAAGAGAAGAAGAAGAAGAATCTCGTACAACTGGCCCCCGGAAAACGTTTCGCACGCAGACGGAGGCGACGCCGCACCCAGGAAGAGATTCTTTGCTGTCAGTGCGTTGTGGATCGAAGGAAACCCGTCCGGACTGCCACTCTGTGACACACACACACCTCGCCAACGTTGATCCCGCTCTATCTTTCTGTCTACACCCCCCTACCCCCCTGCACTCATCCTCCCTCCTGTTCACCCCTGCCTCCACCCACCCCACCCCGTCCTCATGCTGCCACTGACCTGTGCTTTCGTGAACGTTACTCTGTAAACCCTCGTTGGTTGGAAGATTCTTTTGTCCGATGTTAGTGATGCACATGTGTAAGAAGCCCCCCCCCCCCTCCTCCTCCTCTTCCTCCACCTCCAAGAAGATAATCCAGTAAAGCTGTCTGATTCTTTTTTTTCTATCTTCGAGCCACCACGCTCCCTGCGATCATGATCAGAGGGGTAGTTTTCACCTCAGCAGACGAGAAGCGCGTAGAAAAACCATCATTGTAATTGCAAGTTCTTTTTTTTTTTCTCTCTCTCAACAGAGCAAACAAAAAATAAGATGTAGTCCTTTTGTATCTCTGCCGAACTGTGACTGAAAAAAAGGCAACCTTTAATGTATCTATTTAAAACATCCAAATGCAGAAGCAATTGTTTTATTTTTTTCCTCTTTTTTTTTTTTTTCTTTTTTTTTTTTTAAGAAAAACAAAATTCTATTTCTTTCAATTCACTTGTTTTATTTATGACTTTGAGTTGTGCAGTTGATTTTCTCCTTTGTATTGGCAACGTGCTGGCATCAAAGAATATCAGTTTACATATACAGTATTAATAAAGTGTAACAAAATCCCACCAAAGGACATCATAAATGTTTTGTTCTTGCTTTAACACTGGAGAATTTAAGTGAATAAAAGTTTAAAAAATAAACGGCGTTGATCACTTTTGCATGTCAAATAAGTCCATAATCACAGTTTTGAACTTGAACATTTATTTGTGCCTTTTTATTTTTCTTTTCTTTTCTTTTCTTTTCTTTTTAACAAGGTTGATGTTTTGGTGCAATCTCAATTCAGAGGGAATCATTTCAGAGATATCTCTTCAAAACGACTGTGCTGTTTGGTAGCAAATTGGAGTGAAATTAGAGACAATTGTTGTGTTGGTTTATTTCATAAATGTATTGGAATTAAGTGCCTCGGTCCCATGCGGATTGATTGAATTTGTGAACAGCGGGCCAACTGAGCATCAAAATAATGCACGCTGGGTAAGATTTGTAATAATGTGTTGAGAGTTTTTTGTTTTTAATTACAGTTAAAAACAAATAGCACAGCAAAAAAAAAAATAATTATAATAATATTCAGACTTTCACCAACAGAAGAGCTCCTTCCAGCTTCTCATCATCAAACTCAGACTTGAAATATGCTAATTAACGTTTTATTGGGACTCATTGAAATTATTCATGACTTCTATATCAGGTTGTTTTTGGTTTCATTTGTGAGACTTAAATTCAAATCATTCCTTATATGAACTAAAATCAGACTTACCAGATTCGCACATATATAATGATCCTAAATAACAAGACTAACAAGATATAGAAGATGTATATTTTAAAAGCAAACATACTGCCACTTAGAAATATAGACGTCACTAAATATGGTCGCATGCCTCATAAAGGGTTAATCTCTAATTTCTGAATTTTGGAAGAAAGTGGAGTAAACAAAGTAAACACACACACACACAAACACACTCACACACACACACACACACACACACACACACACACACACACACACACACACACGGAAAACATGCAAACTGCACATCACAAGCCAGATTTTTACCACTATAAGGCGAACATGTTAATGTCTGGTTCTTTAATTGTATTTAAATCTATGCTTAATGAGGATTTTTTTTTATATCTTAAAAAGAAAATTGGATTACTATTTCACTTCATCACTTCCTATTTTTCAGTACTACATTTAATTGGGTACCGTTTCCATCAGAATTCTACCTCGTTGTCCAACTTAGTTACTATTTGTTCTAACAGTATTACTTCAGACCGACGAATCTGATAGGAAAAGACAAAATTCATGTGTAATAGCAAATGCTTCAATAACGGCAAGAAATGTGTACGAAAACATGGAGCGAACATATCAGGAATACCATCGTGTGGAAGCGGTGTTGTATTGTGTTGCTTAGCAACAAAGAGTGCTTTAGTGGCAGCCCTGCTTGTGTTGACACTAAACTAAACATTCAAGAAGTAGATGATTGAGTTATTTTTTTTATTGTTGTCCACCGATATTTATAAGAAAATCACAGCGGCGAAAGTATTATTGCTTCAGTCCGTTCCGTGGGGGAACTTTTAACAGCCAGTTTCCGGTTTGAAATGTCGGGATTTTCAATTTGTTCCTCAAAGTGTTACCAAAGAAGGAGAATATCCTTTTGTCCATGAAATCTCGGAGTGCGTGAATATTTGCCTCGTGATCTCTCTCATTACAGCTACACGGTGTTCTCCAAGAACATAAAGTCACAAAGAGACCTTCTCAGGCTTTTCTTTTTCGATGACTCCAGGTGTATTTTCATGATTTCACAACTTTCATTGAGATGCAGAAATGAGAATTATACGAAACATCTTCAGTTTATTGTCGATGTGCTTTGTACCTTTGTTGCTTTTCATGATCACTGTATTAAATCCTATTTACAGGTTCAGATCAAAAAGAAGTTAGTATTTCGGTTAAAGCACTGTGTTTGTTTGCCATGTCTTCTCATGTAAAACTGCACAAGCGTGTCTCTGACTTTCAGCTTTGTCTCAGACTGCTGACGCATTAGACAAATTAATCCACGCCGTGCAACAAAAACCCCGGCGAGGCCACCCTGACAAAATGATGGCGTATCAGCTCTGGTGATATTTCCGTGCTATTTCTCTCGAATTCAATCTGGTAAAGATTTGTTTCAGTGGCGTGCATTGTAGGAGGCACCAAATTAAATATTTACAACTATCGATGTCTCCCAGAGAGCCGGTGTTCAAAGTTTATATAGTGGCTCTTGTCAGACACTTGACAGTTCATCCATAACCTGAAATATTCAAGCCACAGCTCCGGCTAAATAGACTTCATAGTTTGTTGTTGTTTTTTTAATTCATTTTTTCTAAGTTTGACTCAGACGAGGGAGAACTTATAGGCCCATTGATTGTTCTGCTAATGCCTCATTAACGACAGCTTGTTGTTTCCTGGCATATTGACTCGTGCATGCCACATTAATTGAGTCAGATATTTCATATTCTCGTTTGTGTCTGATCCAGAGCCGCAAAATCGCCTCGAAGTCAGGAAAACACAGTTTGATTGAAAAAAACAACAGTTTTTGGTCTTCATCCCAGATTTTTAAGATTTTATTGCTCTGTTTTTGGTTTGTTTTTTTGTAAATGCAAAACTTTAAGAAAGAGTGTCACAAATTTTTTTTTATCATTTAGGCCCCGTTTACGTGATCTTTCAAGTGGAAATGCCTTATTTTTGTGTTTTCATTTAAGAAAAGATTTGTGTTCATACAGTATCGTTTTGAATATGATTTCTGCTTTCAAACCCTAAAAAACAATGTAGTGGGCACGCCAGGCCACAAGTTGGCACTGTTGTTTGTCTTCATACAGAAACCGCACAGGCATGCAGCAGAGAACAACTATAGACATTAACAATGGGAGCACACAGACATTCGAATGGACAGATGGTCGAAGTTGGATTATTATTCCGGGTGACTCTCAACTATAAAACTACCAAGTCCCAGGAGAATCTGGATTGGGAGTCATGACACTCTGGAGGAACACATGGTTATTTTCTGTCCACTTGCTCATGTGCAGAAGAACTATTTACGACAGCTGCGGTGGGCATGCGCGGTAGCAGCGTTTCAGAAAAGCTGTGTTTTCCCCCCGTTTACATGGAGGTGGAGCCCGAGCAGCCTCAGAGCCATTTTCAAAAAGTTTTGTTTTCAGTGGCTCCGAGCAATTTTCTATTTTTACTTGAAACTGTTGTTCTTGCGGGTCCTAGAGGGGGCCTTAGAAGAAGTGTCACAAATGTATTTTTATGGTTTATGATTTTTAATTTTTTTTTTTCAATGTGGAGCATATTTCTCCATTGGGGTTGCCGGAGAGTTTAAGAGGTTTCAGGGGGACGCCTTTTCTCAGCAGAAAAATTTCATTTTATTTTTAGATAAAAAGCATGCACATTGAAATAAACAGAGGATAATATGAATAACTATCTAATTAGAACATAAATACTTTGAGGGTTTTTTTTGTCAACTCAACTTCAAGTGTCATTGTTCTCATATTTAAGCACAACTTTGCTCCTTTTCATATCAAATGTTTTGAGCTGTATTTATAATATTCTTTATTATTTATCTGCTTTACATCTCAGGTTATTGTTTGGTAAAATTAACCAAATGTCTGCTGTTGATAATGATAATTGTGGTTAAAAAGTAACGTAAACTTTGAGTAGTTTCTAAGAAAAGTCATTTTTAATTACCGCATTTGTAATTGAGTAAAATTGAAGATAAGTAACAATAGTTGTGCTTAAGTGTTTCCACCTTCGTAAATAAACAAATGTGTGTTTATAATCAGAAGCGAGACCAAAGTCAGCTGAAGATAATTGTGCTGTAGTATGATAAACAATTTGAGGACAGTGTAAAACACCAGCACTTATTAAAATAAACTGAAATAAAGTTTCCTCAGGCATTGTTGTGTGTGTGTGTGTGAGAAGCGGGCGACCCCCGAGACGCCCTGATAAATTCAGTCAAAGTCACTTGTTTGTCAAGGTCCCCTGCAGTGGCCCTAATTTTAGCCATGTGTTCAGCCCAGGTGTCGATGCACCATGCTGCGTGGTGAATTAAAATAGAGTCGATGTCGTTCGGGGAGAGGACTCCATCCTAGAAATCTCACCTCCGCAGCTGTTGGCTGACCTGACCATGAAGCATCGCACAAATACCTCGGAGCAAACCATCTCCTGCCACTGGATTACCCCCCACCCCTACCCCCCATCCACAACGCGCTTTGTGGATATGAGTGGTGAGCAGTGTTTAAAGGGGCAACGAGTGTGTTATATATTTTTCATTATTTGTGCCCTGTAGCAAAAACTGTGTGACAGTTTTAAGCAGGACTCAGAGAAAAGCTTTCATTGGTACAAAAGGTAATGGATGCATCCGTAATTAGGTAAAACGCTCCTGTCATGTAACAACTGCTGGTGTCACTTACAGGCCACGGGGGACGAGTGTTTTCATCGGATTCATACAGATAAAGAGGTGAGTGTGGATCCAGCGATGCAAATCTAAATCTGTGAGTCTCCTGTACATTGTTCCAGAGAAGCTTTTCTACAGGGTGAGGGAAGAGATAGCAACACAATATTGTGTAACCACTCTTTCATTTGTACTGTTTGTCACCGAGAAACACAGTCATAGACAGAGATCAACCAGCGACGAGGCACGTACAGTAACTCTATCCCCTTATGTACTGCAGCCACCAGGTGAAGACACTGACACTCTCAGGCGAAACACATCAGGGCAAGGAGCAGCAATCAGACATGAGGAGGGGAAGTCAAGGAGCCTGAAATGAGAGACGGCGTGACACTTCTAAAATAACACGAAACGAGACCGAAAATTAACCTGAAGGCTTTTGACTGAGAGGCGACCACAACGGCAACCGAGCCACGGCCTCGAAAGCACAGCTTCTGGTGGAAACACAAGCGTTGTCTAGAATAATCACACTTACATCAGCAGGTGGAAGTTGGAGGGTGTATTGCGCATTAGCCACAACTTTTCTTGAAGCAATTGTGCCACTTATCATCACTTAGCATCCACTTAGCGCCAGTCAGGATCACATAAAAGACAGAGTTCGTCGCTTCAACGGCTAACATTTAACTGAATTGCCAATTGGCACAGATGCAGCTCAAAATCTGTTGTCAGATGTACTTTTATTGGTGTTGTTTATCTCGAAAGAATCTCCACAGAGCTGACATTGCACCTCCTCAGGGGGACCGCTAGCGGCTTAGCTGATGATACTTCGAAGATTTTGTCACAGTTAACACTTACTGTATCAGCTGCGATATATCTGAGTTTGGGATCCCCTGCCCTGAAACTCAATTCATTAGGAACTCATTGCAACATCAAAAAGTGCATATGGCCAAAAAAGTAGAACCTTTCCAAATCAAGCCCAGAGAGATTACTCTTCTCCGTGTATATTTGGATTTTCAGGAGAAGCAAAACACATTTTGACAATCCACATCGGCACGTTCAAGGTCCATATAAAACAACCTCGAGAGCAAGAATAGCCTGAATTGAGTCTCCACTAAACCACATTTTTGCATTGCTGGAAGCAGGAACTGTATTTAAAATCAAGGTAAAAGAATTTTTCATATATAAAACTGCAGCATCTTACATGGATTATTCTAAAAGCCTAAATGATAAGAAATAGTCTCACACACACCATTACAGCTTCAATTAATGAAATGTCAAGATGGATCCATGCTTTCATGTTTTTAATGACGTATTCTGATCCTGTCATCGGAATCTGGCAGCAGAAATCGAGAGTCATCAGATGGCAAGAAGGTATTTGCTCAGAAAGCTGCAGCTCACTGGATATTTTGGTTTGTTCAGACCATTCTCCGTAGGCTCCTGAAACAGTTATGCAGAGAAAATCCCGGTAATCAACAAACACTCAGCGAGTCTGGCAGCAACAAACATCCCAAAGTGTCTTAAATCACCTTTCTTCCCGACTCCCACACTTGGTTTGAAAGCAATTTTGATCATGTCTGTGTTCATTGAGTTCCTGTAACTGGCACATTAGCTGTTTGCATAAAAAAATGAATAAATAAAGTCTATAAAATAATTCCCAATGGATTCATCATCACGCCATGTGAACCATTATTGAACCCAGCAGTGTTATTATTAAACTACAATAAATAAAACACAACATGGACCATTATATGGGAATTACGTCGGGTTGTATATATTTCTGCCAGCTGGTCCATCATATGTTATGGCCTTGTTTTGAGAAAAGAAAATACTGAATAATGACGATGGATAAGATCGGAAAAATCTGCACGGTGTCTAAAGAAACATCTCACATGTCAAACATATTTATTTTTAGTGTACATCCGTCTGTCCTTCAGATGTTTAATGACTGCTGCCCTGTCAGAAGGGCGCTGAATGGAGGCCTGAGCAGAAATGCATTAGGTCGGGTTGAGAGGTATTGACCTTGCCCCGCCACTGTTATTCCCGCTAAGGTTGTGATGTGTTTGTTTGTGCGATGATCAATGCACTTATTGAACCGCACACAGCACTTATTGATCACTGTTTCTTTTTTCCTACAGTGTGGGCGCTGAGTGGTTAGTGCTTTTTTTTTTTTTTTTTCTTTTCTTTTTTTTTTTCCACAGCCCAGTTTTCTCCTCTCAGATACCAGACATACAGTACGTCCACTAATGGGGAGTAAGCTGCTGCTCAGCTCGGAACCTTCACAAAGCTTGAATGAAACTGTTAGCCTTTCATACTCTCTTTCTTTTTCCCCCATTAGAAATGGTTATTTTGTGAAGAAACAAAGTTTTCTTTTTTTTCCCCTTTGGCCCACATCTTTCCTTTTAAATCACACTGGCATTAGCAGGGTAATCTCACTGCTTGGCTAACTAATGAATACTTTCAAGGCTCCATTTTTCAAAGGTACAGATTCCTTTGGAGACCAGGACACCTGAGAGTTTCCACAGTGATGTTACCAAGGTAATATGTCTCCCTACGAGTGATTAAGCGTTACAAATGTAGGATTCTTAACAGCTGCAACATACCGCTGTCGCATTTGTCTTGGGGGAAAATGTCAAATAGTCACTTCCTGCAGTGTTTGAATTCACAGGTGAAGTTAGGAAGGCTGACTGTGATGATTACACTAGAAATATTATTGAAGCGAATCAGTGGCGTTTATACTGGGAGTTCTGAGAAAAACACTGTAAATAAAAAAAGTGAAAACACCAAACTTGTGTTGCGTTTTTTTGTTTTTTCTGTCTGTTTCTACGACAACGGTTAATGGAGTCACTGAAAACAACTTTTTGAAAACAGCTCTCAAAGTGGAAAAGCTACAATTCCGTCTCCATGGTAAATGCAACTTTTTCCAAAACGCAGCTACTGCGCACCTCGGTCGTAGTATATAGCTCCTCTGCACGTGCACGAGCAGATGGACAATAACAACAAAATTTCCCTCCAGAGTGTCATGACTCCCAGTCCAGATTCTCCTGGGACTTGGTGGATTTATAGTTGAGAGTCACCTGGAATAACAATCCAACTTGGTCGTCTGTCCATACGAATGTCCTTGTACGCCCATTGTTATTGTTTAGTGTGTGGTTTCACTGCAGAAGCAACCAACAGCACCAACTAGTGGCCAAACATGAAACATTTTCAGCCTTTCTGCCATTTCTGTGTAAGCGGACACCGTTTTCAAAACATTGCCATGTAAATGCAAAACTTTTCTGAAACTGAAACGGAAAAAACCCGGATGCGATTTCATTTGAGACGTTGTGTAGTACTTCTTCATGATCTTTTGACTTCCATGCAATCCAGCAAAGTGATACAGAAAAGAAACAGAAAATATTGTGCATTAGTATAAAGATCAGGGTTTGAGCTTTATCGTGAAGCGTCATGGTACTTAGGATCTTTGACACTCCTGATGTGTCTGTGCAGGGGCGTGCTTGAAACCATCCTGGCTCAACACACCTAACGGATATCAAATTCGACTCTGAAGCCGAGGAGAGTTAGAAGTGAAGGAAAAGTCCCATCTGAGGCGTCGCCGTGGAGAGCTGCGCCTGTACCTGTAAACCAGATGTGCAGTCAGTGGTAACTTTTCAATCCATGAGTGGAATTACAGTAGAGTTGAGAACGAGTCATATTTATGGAAGCCTGTGTGGGTTGACATGACACGCGCTGAGTGAAGAGGAGAAAAATAAATGAATATCTAAATGAATATTAATGAAGAACAAAGTTTGATGTTATGCTAATCACGAAGCTGCTTGCCTGCTCTCTATGTAGAAAAAATAACAATAATGTGTGCAGATAATCTATTATGGATTTTGACATTTTCTTTTGTATGTATTGTATGAGAACATACATTCACTCTGACGCCTGATGCGATCTCTTTTGATTTACAGCATGTGCCTTCATAACATTGAAATTGATATAATGGGACTTTTTTTTTTTTTGCATAAATAAAGCAATAGGTATATTTAACCAGGGATTTGCAGATCCATCCAGGTGTTTTTGAGCTGTTCTGGCTAATTAGTCCTTAAGCTTCTGCTGAGGTTTTCATTACCAACGCACCAACATGAATTATAATAATCCCCCTCGTTCCTCCTCTTCATGTGCAAGAACAGAGTGAGGGAGACGTCAATCAAGCGCACGCCCCCACAAAATCTAATCAAAAATACCTGTGCGGGTGGAGCAAAGGATTTCACCACAATCACTTTTTAATTCCAAAGTCCTGATGTTATTTTGAGGAATGCGTTTGATTAGAACGAGCTTGTTTGGTAGCAAAGTCCAACAAAAGTGAGGCGAATGGCCAAATATAGAAGTGCAGCGATTTGACGCAACAGACTGTTTGTTGTCTGTGTCGTGCTCTTCGGCGCAGTGTGTATAGTAGCAACCTGAGTACACACTGGCTGTTTTCCACAGATGTAGTGTGTACTGTGTACAAACAAGAGTGTGCAACCGCAGCGTCAACACTCTCTATATACATCCGTATGCTGATGGTCTGAACAAATGTAGGGTCAAATAACAAGTCATAAAGCACACACGGAAAATAAATAGTTTTTCTGTATTCATGAAGCCTCTCAGTATAAGAGACATTATCACTGCGTCTGATAGCCGCTTAATTAAATGAAACAAACATATAAAAGGCAAGCTGTTTGTCATATCACTGCCACAGAATTTAACCGTAAAATTGCATTATTCATGTCTTCTCAGAGGGGCACTTTTATTAATTCTCTATGTGTGTGTGCATGTGTGTGTTGCACTAATAAGACCAGAGGCATCTGTCTCTCCAGGAAAAAAAAAAAAAAAGAAAAAGCCTGATCCAGCTCCATGCCTATGGCAAAACACCTGATGTAAGAAAGCATTCTCGATGTGTGAGACTCACGGTTTTGACTTTTAGGAACCACACTGAGATAAGACACCAGTTTCTGGACTGGCTGTGTGTTTTTTTCCCCCCACTCGGTTTAATGAAATTGTCTGCCATCTCTTGACGTGTTCATGCCGTACGTGAGGCCAGCAGATCCTGATTTAAAAAAATAAATAAATAAATGAGGCCGTGCTCGACACATCCTGATATTTCCATTTGAAGAGAGAAGTGAGGGAAATAGCATCACTGGAGCATTGTTCACCTTCAAAGAGGCGGGCTAATTCCTGCTATCTTTGATGCTCCTGCAGGTACAGCATGTAGTGGGAGATGGGAGTAAAAAGGTGATGATCTGAGGGATGAGAATGAGGCCTCATGCAGCTTTGCTAACTACAAATGAGGGCCAAGATGGTCATCTGTGCCGTCATTAGGCAACATTCCCGCATCTTCTCTTTTATTGGGAGAACAAAAGAGCATCTCTGATGCCGTAAAAATACAGTTTGTTCCACTGCTGGCATCCCGGCAGCTTTAATAAGGAGCGGATAATCAGACGCATTGTGGTCCAGCCCTACTAATGGGAATATCTCTGCAAAGGCTCTGGCGACGAATCAAACAGAAGCAGTTGATTGGATGGTGCAAAAAAAAAAAAAAAAACACAAACATGGCGAAAAAGTCCCTGGGCCTGGCAGCCGGACCGCTGGGCAACCTCCAGGGTTTGGATAGCACAGTATGGTGTTTGGCAGGGCCCCGGCTGCTGCAACATGGAATAGTAAATGAAAGCCTCCCTCTCGCCTGCCTCCCGGTTGCTGGAATCAAAAGTGCCCTTGAGTGAGCCACATCTCGTCTGCTGTGTGTTAGCGTGACTAACTACCCCGGGCAGCTTCACACGAATGTGGGACAATGCAAGAAAAGAGATGACTAAACTGCTTCCATGTATCATGTGTAGGTGTTGGGGGGGGGGGGGGGAATTTAATTGAGAGGCTCATGTTGCAGACGTTGTAGAGAAATATTAACCTGAGTGATGCTGCCACATGTGAACTTATCTTTGAACTTCACAAAGTCTTCTTACGTCTTCTCATTATCCAGTGTGACTGCAGGAAACTTATGTCCAACCAGCTGAGGATCCGTCCTTTGTGTGGCTTACCGCTGATGAGAAAATGCACTCAGTCACCCGGATTGTCGCCTAGGAAGAGCTTCATTAAGACGAGACAGAGCATACCTTTTGTCGCTTTTGTGTTTCCCCAAGGACACAAACAGGTGTGAGTGAAATAATTACATGTGGCAAGTTTGCGCTTAAAGTCTTCCTCGTGGCGTTGGTTTGCTGTGACTTCAGTGAGGATATAAATATATCTGAGCTTACCGTATTGACAGTTTCCATTCCTGTTTTTTTTTTTTTTTTCTAAAGGAGTGTCAAAATGAAATTACATGAAAAGAAACTGCACTGCTGTGTTTGGAATTTAAAAAAAAAAACCTACTTTGACCGCTTTAGTGGGATGAAGCTGCACATGCATCTGGATGCTCAGATTTTTACACAACGTAGATCTTTTTTAAAGAAAACAACAACAAAAGAACCCACTTCACGGTGGGGGGAGACTTCCAGTCAACAGACACTGGGGGTCAGAGGGAGAGAGGCCTTTTACCGGCATGACTTTTTCTTTCTTTTCATTTTCAAGAAGAAATCACAAAAGATTTAATAACGAGGAGGGAAATGTTTAGAATTGAAGTGGAATTCTTTTGTAGCTATCATGACAGATTTTTTCTTCATTTTCAGTCATTTTAAACCGTCATTGTGGACGATGGTTGAATATTATCTCACCTCAGTGTACATTCGCTTGTAGGCTGAAT
Source organism: Lipophrys pholis (assembly GCF_963383615.2). NCBI lineage: Eukaryota > Metazoa > Chordata > Actinopteri > Blenniiformes > Blenniidae > Lipophrys > Lipophrys pholis. The sequence goes on along the minus strand of NC_137648.1, from coordinate 16,250,789 downwards.
GCAATGCTCTTCGCTCCTGTCCGTGAAATGTTATCACGGATGTTTCATGTGTGACACAGTGGACTGATTGTAGTTTATCTTTATCATATTACCTCTCATTGCTTTATGCTTTTCCAAGAAGTTACCGAAACGGTATTTGTACTAAATTCAGCATTTTATTTTTAAACTAGGAAACTGGGACAATGTAAATGTTCTAACCTCGGCCTAAACGTAGTCTTTGATTCAAGTAAATTCAACAGTATATACACACACATACATACACAGCTTGCGTCAATAGCACTGGACGTCGTCGCCCTCCACGAGTTAAATTCTGAGCCCTGAGTTCGCCCGACGCTGGAATAATGCGGCAGTTTGCACCCTAACGAGCCGATTGATCACCACAGCGGCTGAGACCCGAGCAGGCTGCACGAATCCCTGCACCACGCGGAGGAAACGTCTCCCCAGTCAGCCGTTGTGAATGAACTTTATTCAAGTCTACCTTTCTCTGCATAGATATGTATTAAGTTAGTCTCCAGCTGCTTGTTCTCTCACTTTATGGCTCCTTGTGCTTACATTAGCTGTGACTACAGAGACTTGTTAAGTGTTTTAATTTGGGTATGGGCCGATTGCTCGTCTTCATGTTGTGCTGCTGAGAGTTAATTGCTTTACTTTATGTTTATTACCATTTGGGCATGTATTTTATGAGTGATTAAAACTGAACTCCACTAAAAAGCTGCAAACTGCCACCCGTGAGCTTTTGTATGCGACGCCTTAAGTCTGTTTTACTGAGAAAAAAAAGCATCACGCATCACGCAAGTGTGGACAATTTGACCCTGCTTCTTTATGTCAAACACTGGATGCCATTTCACTGGTAATACTTCATAACCTGTGAGCCAAATCCATCCTGTAAGAAGTTCCAATCGGGTCAAACTACCAAGCAAATGTAAAGAAATATTCTAAGAAAACCCATTTAAAAGGAAATTCATAAATATGTATCCTAATCGTAGTGTACACAACGCAACGTCGAGACCTGAGCTGTGATTCTTCCATGAAAGATATCTACCTAATTGCTATCAAACGAGCATTATCCTCAGAAGTGAGTTTATGAGTTTGTAAAAACTGTTTTAATATAATGTTTTGATGTTGTGAAGTTTTGGAGACATTTCACTGCATTTTGCAGCAGAAGGTTTCATGAAAATTGGCTTTATGCTGAGATTATAGTCATTTCCCATAGTGATTGTTTGGTTTTTGCAAAAATACAAAGATTTTCATCACATAGACTCTGTGCCACAACAAAGACAAGTTTTAAAGTTTGAAGTTAAATGTTAATATGGCACAGATGTTTGGCCCACTTGAAATGACCGTAATATTTTTCACAAATTGAATGGTTACGTTTTTTGTCTTCTACTCTATAAATGCCTTAAAACTTACAGATTTGTCAGACAAACTCAATTAATAAAGGTTGGAAATTACTGGAATACACTTCAGCCACAATGACATAACTCCAAAAAGAAAACAAGGGCTTTAAAAGGTCAAAGGTCAGTGGTGAAAACAGCTGGAAGAGCTTTTTGAATCCAGTTAGATTTATGAGTAACCGGTCATTAACACGATTAACATGACTTTGTATGAAAAGACCAATTCAGAGAGGCAAGGCTTCTCCGGTTTGTTAAACCCTAAGTACTACAGTACATGATAAAACAACAAACTGGGCAGAAGTTACACATTTTGAAAACTTCAGTATAACCCGAAGCTCTATCCAGCAAGAAAGAAATCACATGTGAAACACTTTGCCGTCTCTTCAAGGCCATTTCAAATTGTTTTGGGCAACATGGAAAAATTTTCTCTGGTAAAATCAAAGTTTGACATGGCATTTGTATTTGGATCTTAAGCGCTCACTCAGCGTTTGTGGTGCTGAGAATGCAACTCAAGGTTTGAATATCCAGGTTCAGCTGGAAATGATCATAAACTGAATGCAAAACCTGCAACAACAACAACAAAAAAGAAATATCCACAACTTTCACAATCAAGTTTGTTGTTTTTATCTAGTTGCCACCATATAAAATCTGTCGGGAGCAGCAACCTATAACTTAGAAAAGTAAAGACAACACAGCTATTAGCGTTTGCTTTATTCGCCATTTTCATAGTTTTGGATGCTTTAGTTGTTTTAGTCATTTTAGCTGTTGAAGCCATTTTCGTTGCTTCAGATTGTTTTCCCATTTTATCTGTATCCCTTAGTTGTTTCAGCCTATTGAGTTGTTTTCAGTGTCTGAGGCTCCGTTTACACAGCGCTTCAGGTCATAAACACATAGTTTTTGCATTTTCGTTTCAGAAAAGTGTGGCGCTGACGCAGCAATGTTTTGAAAATGAAACGCTGAAAACGAGGTTGTGTTAACAGAAGCTTAGCTGCTTTAGCTGTTTCAGAGTTTTGCTTTGTTTTTTTGTCATTTTTGCAGTTTTATCTATTTGGCTTCTGGTTTATTGTTTAGTTGTTATTTTCCTTATGGATTAATCTTACTGAGGGATGTGGCTGAATACCCAGCATTCATCACCCTCAATGTAAACACATACATAGGAGACATAGTGAGATGGATTGGGACTTTTGACCCTTTTTCAAATTTCCCGATATAATCTGTTTCACAAGATTGTTTGCTGTACGAGGGACTTGTGAAGGCAAATCAATGACACATAAAGAAATCAATTGAGAATTTAATGTGACAAAGAGCAGCATTGTGCCATGTTGGGTCACGTTATCCTTTATGTCGCTCTATTGGTAACATCAGCTGTGTTGAGAAAATAAATCTGTATATAATGTGACAGGAGAGGGAAAAAGTGAATACACAGCAGTTTACCTAGATAACATTTCTTGCTTGTTCTGATGATGTAAAACTGTAAAACAACCTTGAACCTATAGATAGCGGTGGATGTTCAAAGTAAAAAAATAAATAAAAATGTTATCCTCTGTGGAAGCAACAGAGAAAAGAAATGACCGCCTCACGCTGAGGATTAAAAAGACATACCACACTGATCACTCAAGTTACTACTTGAAAGAATTTTAAGGCGGTGAGAAATAATGGGGATATTTGCATACGACCTTGTGGGAGGTGTTTTCGGTTTGAGACAGAAAGGTGCTTCTCCGCGCAGGTTTCCAATCAGACAGCCTGATTAAACCCACGCGGACCCCCCGCTGCACCAGGGCGCCGCTGCTCACGTTTGCGAGCGCACGCTCATTTAAAAATCACTTATCACAGTGAATGAGTGTCGGTCAGGGTCTGCGACGATCTGCAAAGGTGTCCGTCACGGGGGTTTCGTCGGTAATCCCTACACAAAGCGCACTTCTGACGGTGTTACTATTTTCCCCTGGTGTGTATCAAATGTCATATTTCTGCACGGGAGAAGTAAGCTTCAAATGCTGGAGGAGCCCGCATGGCTGAATCGCTTGTGTATGATATGAATTAGCTGGTGCTGTGAAAGTGGCTCAGTGGCTCAGCCCACAATGTATACAGTCCCTGCTAATGAACTTCCCCCTTTATGCTCCCACCCGCTGTCATCCTCCTTTCACTCATCCTCTCCTCCCACCCCCTCCTCTGCTCGCCGTCTCCCTACGTTTCGCCCCGCACTTTCCGTCTTTGGCAATTTGGCCCGGGTTCGTCTCGTCGCCTAACGGATTCCTCGGCAAAAGTGAAAAATGACATTTTGGGTCGGGGACTTCAAGGATGGTCAAGTTAATGAATGGCCACCAGATGGCCCTTATTAGGCTAATGTGTTCCCCCTCTCCGCAGCCCCGCTTCTCGCCTGGGGACTGAACTCTCTGGCAGCCTGTGTATGCATGTGTGTGTGTGTGTGTGTGTGTGTGTGTGTGTGTGTGTGTGTGTGTGTGTGTGTGTGTGTGTGTGTGTGTGTGTGTATTGTTGAGTTAAATCAGGTTAACTTCAGAAGAAGATTGAAGGACGTGGCATCGCTACTTTAACTCGGCTGCTGTATATTTTTTAAAGGGGTCCGCCGCGGCGTCCAGCTGACCTCCACCAGCCCCTCCCCATACGACAGCCTGACTCCAGCCTCCACGTCACGCCTGTCTGTGGTTTACATGCAAAAACGTAAAAAAAAAAAAGGGATTCAGAGGATGAGCAGCGAGGCCTCTTTCCCCTCCAATCTGACAGCCTGTTAATTGCCTCATTTATAATCCCTGCTCATCAAAATGAATAATTGTTGTAATGCACACATCTACCACAAAGACCTTTGTTAAACTCCAGAATTATGCTAAACATGGCAATTAATTGAGTTTAATTTATTGGATCATCGCCGGTGTTTGCTGCCAATGGGCCTTTGTGTTTCCATAGGTGGATGTTGTAGCTAGGAGGGCTGATACGCCGGAGCTGTCAGCGCGGTTTCAAATGAGGGCTGTTAACTGCTCAACAAGTTACTCCGGGCCTTAACATCTTGTCTCCGCGGCTCCTGTGATTCATTACTGGGAACGTCTCTCTCACAAGTCACATCTCTTGTTTTGTGAGCAGAATCTAATGAAGCACGTGGCGTCTGGATTTTTCAGCTCGTTTATTATTATTTTTTTCCCCTCCTCTTCTTCTTCAGTTCCTTAATGATCCTGCATCCAGATAAGTCATTATTTCAAACTGCGTGTGATCCGTGGCGTCAAAGCCGCCACAGTCTGACAGAATGATTTTTTTTTGGGGGGCGCACACGTGCAAAGATGCCGCGATAGCTTCGAGGCGGGGGGAGACATTTATCTTCCCTTAAACATCGCGATTGGAGTTATTTCACCTGCAGACCAGACAAAACACATCGCAGTCGTGAATAATGAAATGTCAGCTGTGAAGCTGTGACCTCTCACACGTGGAGAGTGAAAATCAGACCTTTCAGTGAAAAAGCAAACAAACAACAACCTATCTATCATTAGAATGTTAAAGTGGTGGTGAGAAACTACTGTGAGCAGCATTTCTGATAGTGTGAAGTGTGATCTGACTCTGCACTCACCCTCAATTTTTAGACATTCGTTCTTTGTGGCCGCTACTTTAGTGATTCCGGTCACTGTCAGTTCTCTCAGAGTCATTTGCAGCTGCAAAGTTGAAACCCTCTGCAACGAACAAATATTCCATGGATCATTGGAAAAAAAAATAAAAAATCCATAGTCCTCGTGCATTTAAGACAACAACAATTATTTAAAAACAAACAAACATGGACATATGGTATATACACTATTTATAACCACCCCTGCAATATAAACAAATCCCCCAGTCTATAACATTCAATCAAGGTTGATCAGCCTTTAATCATTGTTTGAGTTCTTTTTTAAAATGCTGTAAAAGTGGAAGACTCTCTTATAGTAATTGGAAGACTATTCCAGCTTCTTAACCCTTTCACTGAAATGATGTTTTGTCTAGTGGTGGTTCGTCTGAACGTCACAGTCTCCTCTCGCAGCTGATCTGGTTTGTTGTTTCGTCTAATAAATCCCTCTAAAGAAGGAGGGGCCAAACCATGGAGGGATTTCTAGACGACACAAGCATGTTACAAATTTCTGCCTGTATTTCTAATTGCATATATAATTGCAACAAGTTCTTTAGATTTTAATTAAGCAGGTAGGTTTATTTCTTGTGATTGTCTTTCGTCTCACTGACCGGGAAGCGTTTCCACGGTTGCACAGAGCAGCCCCTCTTTAGTGATTCAGGTCGGGCATGAAAAGAATGAGTGTAGCTATCAGGTCTGTGATCCAGCACCTTAAATGAAATGCAAGTGAATGAGAAATTCATGCGCGAGCCCGGTTGCCACAGCAGACTAAATAGGGCAACAGCATCATCATTATCCATCACGGTGCAGATATAAAACTGTAATAAGGGAGTAGGGTGACCTCAGGCGAGGCTGGCTTTTTCTCGCAGTGGCGGTGGTGGCGTGGTGCCGTCGGTGGAGGTTGGGACATAACTGCTGACGCCACCACATTCCCGGGAATGACAAATGGGAGCTGAATACATCTGGAGGTGCTTCAGGGGACACTGGGGAATGGGCACGTTGCGAATGGCACGATTGCCAGTTGAGGTTAGGACGGAAAGAGAGAAGCAAAAGCATAAGAGTGACTTAGACTCAAAGACCCCAGAATAGAAGCTTCGCCTCCCACGTCTCCATCATCGCTCTGCCACGCGAGAGGAAGCAGGGGTCTGCGTACCGCACTAAAAAACCAACTGAAGGTGTATTCTATCAACTGGCTGTGCCTCGGGTCGCGGTGGGAATGTAGGAGCGAGCACAGGAAAGTTCACGTTTAAACACAAGTAGAGGCCGTTTGCTCAAACGTGCCGCCGCGCACAGACGTCAGTGGTTTCTAACTGTCGAGAAAATGTGCAGTGAAGGACGTAACCACATGTAAATACTTCACCACACCGAGTAATACCACTGTTAGCATGAAAAGTTACTCAATGGCTTGTGACCAGATGGCATGTAATGTGCAATAATTACTTGAATTGTAATAATTGCAAACGCTCAAGTATATAAAGCTTATTTATTCACATTTGCTGATCTAACGGCGCTCTTTCTCTTGACCTTTTAAACCTTTTCCAGTTGATTTCATGCTTCAGTTTTAGCTTTTCTTTTCTTTTTTTTATTTTACACTTCTTCTTTTTAATGCGTTTTCAATTGTTCACCTTTTTACACTGTTACAGTTTCTATTTATATTCTTATTTTATGGGTACGGCCTTTTATATTACGTGTACTTTGTGTGATTTTCTAATGGAGGAGGGGAGCAGCACCTATTCTATTCTATTCTATTCTATTCTATTCTATTCTATTCTATTCTATTCTATTCTAGTATATGGCAACCAAATATAACATATAGAGGATTGTCAATGTTTTTTTTGCTAAATCACACATTCTTTGGGAATTTATTGCAATAAATCACACTTTACTTTCACCTTTTAAATGTACATATCATGAATGTGCAGTGCACTGGATCAGTTCATCCAGCATTGTGGAATGTATATTGTGCGTGTTGATATCACGAAAACAATAAATCTGCAATTGCATTGTGTAGCCATGTTACAACTAAGGGTAGTGATTTTGGTCTGTTTCATTATATTAAAGCCAATAAGAAAGAACTTTCCAATAGTGTAAGAGAATGTTTGAGACATTTTCATAATAACATTTTGCATCTAATCTTAATGTTTATGCAATGGCATTATTGAATTTAGTAAACCCTTTGAAAATGTAATAATACATAAACAAGACTGCATTTTGTTTGACATTTTTGTAAGTTTGCTTATGAAAAATAGGTTAATATTGATTAAAGATACAAATATTTTACTATTTTATTACGTTATTGACAGCTTATTGCTTTATTGACAAAATTACATTCAAAATGACCAATATTATTACATTATTGGCTGCTGCAAACCCTAATGGCATTTCATGCTGCCTGTCTAGAATAATCATGAGCATTAAGCATCCTGTAACAGAAGTTTCTACGCAGCTGGAAAATCCTTCCAGTCCCACTGGAATAACACAAAGCATGATGGGATAATGCTGGAAGATGGGAGCAAAATGAACTGTAACCGAGACGGTAGCTTATCGTACAGAGTGATGGCTTCTCTCATCTCCTCTGCCAAATTGGAGTAGATCAGTGTGTGTGTGTGTGTGTGTGTGTGTGTGTGTGTGTGTGTGTGTGTGTGTGTGTGTGTGTGTGTGTGTGTGCGCGCATGCCTGGAAGACACAGGGGAGGGAATATCCCTGCATCTCCCTGACATCTGCAAGCACCTCTGCTGTGATGAAATTGCACTTGAACACGAGTCAAAACACTGATTTGAAATTCAAATGAACCGAAGTAAAAATAAAAGGCCAGTGGAAGTTCATTTACTCACTTTAAATGTTGTGTTCCAAGTATTTTTTTTTCCCTCCCTCAAATGTGCCCTCAGGCTGCTTCAGAGTTAGATTTCAACACTATTAAACCGCCATCACACATTGTATACGCCCTGTGTGTCCCAGCAATGCCTCCAAGCATGTTTTTACCTCGGACCCTCCTGTGAAATGCTGAATTCTACAGTTTTATGTTCAATTTTTCAGTGATTCAAAGAGACAAGTTGCACATTTTTGAAAGGTTTGGGCAACTAACTTCAAAGTAAAAATAAGTACAGTGGGTTTGAACTTACCTTTACAAAAGCTTTAAAAGAGAGGCAAACTTCAATTGCATGTTAAAAAGAACCAAGGTCACAACATTGCCCGACTCTCAAACTCAGGAATTAAAAGAAACTGAAGCACGGGTGGCTGCGAATGCTCCAACAACAGCACATTCCATTTCAATCTTTAACAATATACAAGAAAACCTTTTTTTTAACACCCCTATATGAAGCAGTGGTTACAACGTTTTGATCGACTTTAAGGTAGATTCATGTACGTAAGATGCAAATTGCTGCTGATTATACTGCTCTCTATACATTATGCCAGCCATTGTCATTGTTAATAATACCTCCATATAGCTGTCTTTATTTTCATTTTACAGTTGACATACAGCAAATTCCATGAATTAGCTCCTCCATCTTGCTAGATTACATCATTTTCTGACATCAGTGCAAGCCTAAAGATTATGTAAAATAGCTTCTTACATCAACTGCATGCATTGTTTCTTGTGAATTTCAACATAATCCAAACGCAGCTTGGAAACGATTATACTCCACCACTGACAATACAATCCACTGCTGCTGCTTTCACATGATGAAATTTGACAAACAAGGAGCAATGAGGGCAGTGAGTTTTACAAATAAACTTTTTACATCAGTAAATCCACAACAATGTGTGGCGACATAGAAGCATCACTCCGCTCCACAATCCACCAACGATGTCTAATTGATCCTTCATTCATATATTGAGGAGGATCAGGTGCAGTTTGGTGATGCTTTACGGTCACGTACACATATTAACCGGGGTAACAATCCGGCGAAACAATCAAGTTCAGTGGTGTGTGGATGAATAAATATCTGCAACAAAACAGCAGATTGCAATAATAGAGCCACGTGCTTGACATCACTGTATCTTCACCAGATATCTTACAGGTGTGTTACACGTGCACAAACACACACTCCCAGTTTCCTTTTTTTTTTTAACATCTCTCTTCTGAGGAGAAGAAACCCTGCCATGTGTCATCACACCCAAGTATTTATTCACAGACAGAATATAATTGCAATGCTGTGGAATATGATGTCTGTCAGGATGCATTTGTGCTGCGCGTTCCAATGCATTTACATGTAGATTTAGATCTCTCAGTTTGAGCCGTGCTTGTTGACCTTGAATGGGAATCTGGAAGGACGACACCTCCCAGTGCCAAGCTTTAGGAGAAGATCGGACCCGAGCGCGTTAAATATTGCAAACATAATGTGGCAAATAACTCTCGGGGAGGGCCTCTACAGCAAATTATAGGCTACATTTTTAAACGGGTTATTATTGAAGGAGGTGTTTGTTTGTGCTGCCATCTGTTCCTGATGTGAGTGGAAGAGGAGGGGGGGGGGGGGGGGGGGGGTGCCTACATATTATATAGCTTGCGTGTGTTTGTGGTTGTATGTGTGAATAAGGAAGAAGGCTGCGGCACAGAACCGCAGCTCTGAAAAGTGCACTAGAGTATGCATGAGTGTATTTCATGCCAGTGCCAGTTTGAATAAATGCAATTTTTTTTTTTTTGGTTGTTTCTGAGAAAAGCCAAGCCGTGTCAACACACGCACACAGAGCTATAGCACACTTACGTTCTCTTAAATAAACGCTGCATGAATAACTACTGTAAGAGGAGACGCTAGAGGCAACGGAAATGTAGCTCCAACCTGTGCAGAGAGGTGTGTGTGTGTGTGTGTGTGTGTGTGTGTGTGTGTGTGTGTGTGTGTGTGTGTGTGTGTGTGTGTGTGTGTGTGTGTGTGTGTGTGTGTGTGTGTGTGTGTGTGCGTGCGTGCGTGTGTTTGAGAATGGACACGTGCATATGTGTGTTTTTTATGGTGATGAGCCGTTGGAGTGTGTTCTGTAGACAGCACCTCGGTGTTTATGCAGTGCTGATAGTCTCCGGGAAAACAGGGCCGGGTGGGGTGGAGGGTGGGGTAGTGCATGTGTGTGTGTGTGTGTGTGTGTGTGTGTGTGTGTGTGTGTGTGTGTGTGTGTGTGTGTGTGTGTGTGTGTGTGTGTGTGTGTGTGTGTGTGTGTGTGTGCTGCTTGATATTTACACACAGCAGCCATACCGTCTGGCAATGATGATGGCTCCCTCATGGCCCCAAAAGACAGCAATAAACCCAGAGAAAGCACGAGCGAGACTGAATGAGAAATAGACCGAGATATATGGAGTGCAGGCGAACAAGTCAAAACATGGCAGATTTTATGAGGGATTTGAATATATATATATATATATATATCTGGGAGAAAAACTAGAAAAATGGCCGCAGTGGAATCAGTGCATACATATGAGCATGCTTTTTTCAGATTCTCTAAATTGAATTGATGGGTGACATTATTCAGTCTTTATCAAGCTTCAAGTTCAAATTTGAGATCGGAGGCTTTTCTGAGAGAATCCTCCACTATTCTTTTTTTTTTTTTTTTTTTCTCATTCAGTGACGTTTTTTGTGGACAAAACGGCCACAATAGTAAAGGAACAGGAACTTATTTTAGACCCTATGTCAACATGGATGGATGGATGGATGGATGGATGGATGGATGGATGGATAAAAGATCGGTACATCCACTGTTATCACTATACGGGGCATGGAATAACAATAGCTTGTTTACATGGTCACTTTTGTGTCGGTCTGATTAAATTCATCCTGATTGAGAGATTGCATTCATGAAAACTGAGTCATGTGCATTTTTATATACATAATATCATCCATTTCTCTCTGTGCATCAGTCCCATAATGCTTTTCACTGTGACATTTTCTGTGACGGGGATCTCATAAGTGTTGAAAGTGAAAAGCTTGAATAATCAAGCCCGTTTCGTTTGTGCGTCTCGGGAAAACCGCAGCACCAAAAGATCATTCCCCCGATTTAGGGCTGGATGAGGAGGAGATGATAATGAGCAGCAGTGACTTTTACTGTTTTTCTCAAAACACCTTGCATGACGAATCACGTGGTGACATTATGTACATGAACGCAAAGCTCCAAACGTGTGAAGCAATCCAATGTGCTGCTCACATAGATGCCTATCGGATCCTAAACAGGGTGGCGTCCTCCGCTCAGGCCAGTTTAATTAATCCGATTATTTATGGTCCATGTAGCCACAGCGCGGCTTTAAAAGACCAAGATTTTAAGATCTATTTCTTTTTATAGTGTTTGCATGTGTCATTGCATCTAATAGATACATAAAGCTTTGCTGTTACTCATTCGGATGACACAAACTGTTTGCGGTCTCTTTCTTCTTGAAAACTTTCAATAAAATCTTCACAAGCTTTTTGAGGTTTGACTCCCCGACAAAACATTTGAACCAAGCCCTTTTCTGCTTCAACACAGATCTCCAGGCGTAATCTGGGGAATCAGTCCAAAAATAGCACTCATATCAGATGATTTCTTCAGGAGGAATTATTTTAAAGTGGTTTGTTTCATTGAGCGGATGGTTTTAAGAGAATTATTCACACTTTTCTTGAGCAGTGTTGTGTCAAGAGCTGTAAAGAACAGTCAACTGTCAAGTCAACTGGACCTTGAGTATTATGTCAAATTCTCAAATTACTTATCACATAAATGGTGATATAGTCGGGATTATTTTGGGATCATGCTGCTAATGGTAAAAGAGACAAATACTGTTGGAATGGTAAACCTCACATGTCTATATATTCATATTTGTGGTGGAATGAATAAGGATTAATCACAAATCAGAGCATATCAACCAGTGTGTAGTGGTTGTCTTCTGGCATTTTTTTTGAAGCATTTTGATGAACTCAAGCAAATCCACGTTTTCAGAAACTAAGAAATCCTCTGACCATCTATAGTGCTGAAGTTCTGGTCATGAAATCGCAGACGGTACAAAATATGTTGGCTCAGGTTTGAGCTCTCATTCAACTAGTTTCAGGAAAATCCAGGAAAATGTGGGTTAAACTATACAAATCTTCAGATTTTCATGTCAGACCGGCACCAGTCCAAAAAGTTGGGAACTATATTGTTTCGGAGCACTGATGGTGTCACTGTCTCACCAGCCATCTGTCACACTGGTGGTCCAACCTCAGCTGGAAGTGGACTGGTGTGATCCGGACTGGCCCAGCCAAGGCAAAGCCCACCCGGTGGGCATTTAGTACATCGCGTCTCCCCACCCGTGCGGTGCCAGGAGCACTGGCTGCTACAGCACCGGCAACATTGATCCTTTTTGCTGCGCGAGCCTCCGTCTAGCTCCAGCAACAGCAGGTGACCAGGCACCAGATGGCCAAAGAGAGACCACCACCCACACATGAGCATACACACAAGTAAACAAGACCTGATTCAGATCCTTTCCAATGAATCGCTGCAGTAAGAGACCAGACCAGCATATGGTCTGCGTCTTGTACACACTTAGAACTTCTTCAGTGCACGTACAAGTTTTTCGCTGCACGTATTCACACACCCACAGAACTGTTAGCGTTCCCAGTTTCTCTATTCATTTAACCGGCTATATTTAGAAGCCGGGTTAACGTGGTTCATTATCAGCAGGATAACACAGACATGAGACCCACTGTTTATCCCCACATTCATTCACACTTATTAGCCAATAAGCTGGTGAGAAACAGCACCCCACTGACTGTAGGTTATTTAAGTCCTGTGGAGGGAACAACATCAAAACAAGACTGCAACACCGTGAAAATCTGCGTAATTTGAGCCCTGATTTAAACAAAGAAAGTCACTTTTGGACAGCCTGAGGTAAAGGAGATGGGAAGTGGCATCGGTGAAAGACAAACGCTGCTAAGCGAACTGATTTCTTCAAGAGTTGTTGGCATTACTGGCTCCACCCGACAGAAAACTTAAGTTGGAAAAAATGGGTATAAAGTATAGAAGGTCTTTCTAATTGTTGGCACTCAACATAGTGTGGAATTTATTTTATGTTTTGTCCTTTAAAGAAATAATACTCTAGATGGCTGTGTGCACATCCAGTCTTTCCATGACTGAAGTCTTCACATCTACCAACAATGAACAAGCACGACAATGCAAAAAAAAAGAAAAAACTGCCATGCTGAAACTCACTTGAGAAAATCTAACATTGTGCTTCTTCTGTGTTCGCTCTAATGGAGGCTGAGCTGAATTACTTAAGAGTGTTTGGGAGCATCATCTATGGCCAAGGGTTCCTTTCATACCGTCACACTGGTGAAGGCCAGAGGCCCGAGCCTTTGTGTTTGTGGAATGTCCATCCATCAGTACATTCAACGAACGTGGTTCCTATTGTATATTCTCTGCAAAGTTTCTCAAGGATGAACTGGTCAGATGTTAGCAGCTGAACGGCCCTGTGGTCTGCGGTAGGAAGCCATGTTACTTAAAACAAAACATTTTGTTTTCAATTGAATTTCTTCATTACATCCGATTGAACTTCCTGCAAGAAAGCCCAGCCTCTAAAACTACCAACAATATTAATAGTTTTATCATTTATAAAGCACTTCAGACATAAGTCGACTTGTGAACAGCAGGAGACGACATTGTCGAGCTGTAATTGATGTTGAAGAACATTTGAGAAGTTATTGAGACGTTTACATTTTCTGTTGTGTTGTTGATTTTTGTGTCAATAAATTGTTGAAGATGAGGAAGCCACCGTTGCATGCTTCTACTTAAAATGCCCCACTCTCATGATATAATATCCCTGTAGCATGAACCTTATTTATTTCACCCGGAAGACAAACAACCTGAGCTTTTCTCGTATTAAACAGTTGGATTGTGGTGATGAGAATCTCCAGTTCAAGTCTGATTGGGGGTCGTTGTTTGCATTGCTGAATTCATTTCACTCATTAACCTTTATTCAGTCGGAGAACCACATTGAGATTAATGATCTCTTTTGCGAGTGTGCCCTGCCCTGTGTGATGCACTGCTGACATCACCCACAGTCAGCGGAGATCAACTCAAGAGCCTCGTGATCCTGAAGTGCATAAAGTAACGCAGAAAATGAATGACTGGATGGATGGAGTGAATAGGGCACCACAACAAGGAATTTTGTGTCTTGTGTGCAGTGACTATAATTGTATTTATTTTTTATTATGAGTACTTAAATACATTAAGCATGCCAAGTTATGTGTGAGTTATTCTCAACACGTTAGTGAAAGAAATGAGGTTTTAGAACAGTGCTTTTGACTATGAAAACACCTTCAATTAGTTTTTCAGTCCTGGAAAAAAAAAAAAGAAGAGGAAGAATGATGCTGTTCAATATAAACCATCAGGAACGACAGTGTGTTAGAAGAAGCGGTGTATATCTTTATTATGTGCTATGTACATCATTTACAGTATGATACAGCAACAGTACATGGTTACGCTACACAGTCAGGATTGCACGGTTTTAGAGTTAGGCCACAGCGGTCGGGTACCGTCATTATGAGACATAACCGAGTGTACAGCGTACATCTTTGGCTTCATCGGGATCACGTGGATTTATATAAACATGGGGCGTGGACACAGTGGATGCAAAACTTCAGTCAAGACACAGCGCCGACGGCAAAAAAAAAAAAAAAAGAAAGCCACACGACACGCTTTCTTCATACATCAGTCCTCGTACACAAAGTGCATGTGGTCAGAATTGTTTACACACTAAATTAGTAATAATGGTGAGAAGTAATTTATTCTCTAGTTTGACTAATTTCTCAGTCAAATTAATGTGTAAAATAATATTCCTCTCCTATTTGTAACACTGATTTTTAAAAATTTTTCCATCCTCCTCCAGCCCAGGCTACAAAACGTGGAGGTGAGGGACAGAATACAGAGGGAGAAGACAGATTGGATGAAAGATGGATGGGGAAGGAGAGTAGTAAAGAGAGAGCGAGAGAGACACAGTGAGAGAGAAAGAGAAAGAGAGAGAGAGAGAGAGAGAGGGGAGCCGACAGAGAGATGGATGCAGCAGGGTCGTCGAGGTGAGGAGATGGTGTAATGATTAGATCACAGATACCCTTGAGCCTTCCTAACGTCCACACACACACACACACACACACACACACACACACACACACACACACACACACACACACACACACACACACACACACACACACACACACACACACACACACACACACACACACACACACACACACACACACACACACACACACACACACACACACACACACACACACACACACACACACACACACACACACACACACACACACACACACACACACACACACACACACACACACACACACACACACACACACACACACACGGAAAAATCCGGAGGTGCACTCGGAGGAGAGGAAGGCCTGCAGTTGTAAATGGCCCCGCTGTCAGAGATCATCTGGGCGGAGGAGGCAGAGCAGGAGTGGATTATTGGAGCCTGCGATTAGGAGCCCACTCCGGCTCAGGGTTTTTCCTCCACTGAGATGGGGCGGGAGATTTCTGAGATTTTCCTTAAAAATGCTTCAAATTTCTAGTGTGACTGCTCAGGAGCAGCAGAGGGGAGGAGGAGAGGCTCCTCAACACTGGGAAAAACAAGTTGGAGTACCTTCAGTTTAGTAAATTCTGAACCTCTCGTTTTTAGGGCTTTACGTCCCCCCCCCTCACACTCACAGCATCAAGTGTGAGGCAGACTGAAGCTTGTTTTTCAGCACCTCATCACATGATGCTACCTACCAAACTTCAACAAGTCCAGAGTGACTGCCTCTAAAAGGTGGAGCTGTGTTTAACATGCTTCCATCTAGTGGCCACTTTACGCTACGGTTGATGAAAAGATGCCAGAAAGTGATGCCACAGCATTTTTTTCTTTTTCTCACACATTTCTCACAGTCCAGTCCACATGATTTGACTTAAAAATAACAGTAGCATGGAGTGACAGGACCTTCAAAGCATGATGAAAGTATAACTTTAATTCAATTAATTTCTACAAAAAAATATAATTTAGCACACGGTGGCATCAACGCAATGGAGGCGTGACAGAAAACAGCTTTCTTGATCCTATGAAGTGGTTAAACTTTAATCCGACTCAACAAAGTCCAAAATGTAATCATTAAAGGGAACGCCGCGCCCAAATAAACTGCTTGCTTTGTCGTATGTACACTGCAGTTCAAACTCAACACAAGACGGAACCAAAGTAGTGTTGTGACGATCAGAAATAATGATTCAGAATCACTCGGTTGTACGCTGACCTCCACATAGCACCGACTGTCACTTAAATTAAAAAATATATATCATTATGTACACAATTTAAACAGAAAGTTTGATTTACAGTCGCTCGGCACAAATCGCTGCACAGAGCCAGCTGCTGCTCAGTCTCACCTCACAGCTTCCTGTTAATCACCGTTATTTCCTCCTTTGTTAACATTTCTAGCCAGGATTATGGCGTGTTGTCACGCATTCTTTAAAATGTGGGAAAATCCTCTTTTTCGAGTGGATTAGGGAGACTTTGTGGACATGGTGCTTAGAAAGGTGAGGGTGAAATACTGAAAGAGAAAAAAAAAAATACGAGGGTGGACTGTTTTGTGAAAGCTAATATTGGTTCATTTGGATTTAATGCCAAGGAGATCAGTTTTTCTGCCAAAATTTTGATTTTGGCTGAAAAATATCTGTGAAACTGCAATTAAAAGCCTGGAAGATGACAGATTATCGTCATGCTTTATGGTATCGACTGCTGCATTATATCCATCATCGAAATGATAAAGGAAAAGTGACGTCGAGAGGAAAAAAGTCGCCTAAAGCCGGGTTGTCTTTGTGATTCATGTGCTTTGCTTTCCCTGTGTTACAGGTTAAGGGTGCAGGTGTCTTCCAGGTAGCGCAGCTTACTCCCCGACAAGCTGCTAATGCCTCCAATAAGATAAAGCCTCAGCGAGCGGGCGCCTGTTGACAGAGCTGCCACCGATAAGAGTGGAGGATCGCTAACGGCCAAGACAACTGAAAACATGAGAGGCTGGGCTGCAGATAAAGAATGTAGGAGGTGGGAGGAAAACAGGAACAACAGCGATCAATTGCTGGCACTGTGCATCGATGCTATCCGACGCCATGCCTCTCCTATATCTCATGTAGGAGTGCGTGCAAGGCGATCATAATCTGAAAGGGAGGAGAGGTGGGTAGTGTGTGTGTGTGTGTGTGAATCTGGGTCATCAAGTCATCAATAACCACCTACATTAGAGGAACAAACACACAGGCAAGGTCAAAACTGAATGAAATGAGAGTGAGAGTGAGATGAGGAGAGGAGAGGAGAGGAGAAAGAAAACAAAAAGCCCAGTGTGGGTCTCCTCCAGCTCTCAGATGACTCTATTCCCACACGGCGTGGCGAGGAGGATGGATGGATGAGTGCATGAATGGAAGAGCGGCATTTGAGTACCTGCTTTTGACAGTTTTGGCAACGCCTGACTTGGCAAGTGGAAACAGGTGGGAGTCGGCGGTGTGTGTGTGTATGTGTGTGTGTGGGGGGGGGGGGGGGGGGGGGGGCTGTGGCCGGCTCGGGCAAGGAGGTAGAGAGTGAGGGATGAATTATGGATGAACGGATGAAGTCAGGGGGAGATGGGGGAGGGTGTGGCGTCTGGCGAGAGCTCGTCCCCCCCACCACCATACCCACCCCGCTGACAGGCAAGCTGCGAGTTGGTGGAGCCGCTTAGCTGCAGAAACGGCCGGGGCATCTCTGCATCTGCAGTGTTCCTGTCGCCCCTTTTTGTTTTCTCCCTCTCCTCCAAAGGCCTCTGGGATGGTTGCAGGCAGCAGGCGTCGCGGGGTGGAGGGTGAAGCCGTCTGCCTTGATGGGAGAAGTAACGCCGGAGTCCGCTGCTCGTCACCGCTGTGTGCTCGGCGTGCTTTCCTTTTTCTCTCGTCACTCAACGCTGGACCGGCGTTCACTCCTCACCCTCCTCCACGTATGTGGATGGAAACCAGCCAACCTGAGGGAGGAGGCACGGAAACAAGTCATCAGACGGGGGCTGACTGACAGCTCGCTGAAAGAATCAGGGCTCAGTATCCTGTAACCATTGCCGGCAGGATTTGGGCAGGTGTACTAGTCATTCTTATATTGCAACCACAGACAATCTTCCCCAGCAGGTCACACAGTGACAACACCAGTTTCTCAGGACAAAAACACACAGTGACACTGAAGAACTGCCAGAAATAGGTCACAAGTCTGAGAGCAACATGAAAAAAGATCACACAGGTATTAAAGATCGAAGAACACGTCACATTTCATCCGTTTTGTTAGGTTCTTTGGACCACTATCAGACTCTGTATGCAAATTCTTCCCGATTGGGAAACACACAGAAAAACAATACATTATTTTGCTTTTATCGTTTGTTGCAGGTACTACTGTAACAATCACAATAATTAACTCAAACAGTCGTGAAGTGTTTGAAGCAGATGTTTTGAAATGTCCCCGCACCTGTCGCAGATAAATAAAAGTGTGTTGTGCTGATAAACCTGTTTTATTAACACAGATTAATCCTCATAAATATATTGTAATTAAATTATGAGCCAGTATAATGACATGGGTACATTTCGACTGCCGACATGCAACCTTTTTTGGAGCAAAAATATTAATAATACTCCTCAAGTTCTAAAAAAACAGAGACAAATCCAATAGTTGTTATGTTAAACACACATTTTAAAGTAAAATCTAGAACAGAAAATACAATGAAAAGAATTTTAAACAAGTCTACGAGGTTCAATAACTACAGGCTGCATGTAAAGACTTAATTTGCCTTTTTGAGTCAAGGCGTCAAATAATCGCACGTCTGTTAAAAATATATTTATAGTACATAAGTACATAAGGAATTCTGACTTTAAATAGAAAAAGAAGAACAACACAGAGTCTGAAAACTGTGAAAAAACCCTCAAATCTTCCTCACAGAAACTAGCAGCTGGGACAAATTGTTAACTCGGTAGGATGAAGTTAATGGAAAAGAAAAGTTAGAAGAAAGTCCAAAGGGGTTTAAAAGTAGTTTTCATTATTACTTGAAGTTTTATTGATCTGATATTATATATAGGATATCTCCAGAAAAGTGCTTTTCAATGAATTGAGCTGGCTCTTTATTCTCTCTCTCTCTCTCTCTCCAGCATGTAGCAGCAATTGTTTCTTTATTGGCTGACGGCCCTAAAGACAGAGTAACCGCTCTCCACAGAGTGACTCCTCTCGCAGTGCTTCGCTTTTCACAAGAGCAGCATCCGAACACTCTTTAGCAGGAGAGGAAAGCTTCTTCATTTAGCACGGCTGCTCTCAAAAACACATCCGCAGCACAGATGTGTCGCTTACTTACTTACTGCAGCACACAAACACACACACACACACACGCGCACACACACACATACAGACACACACCCACACACTCGCTCTGCGCCAGGCTCAAATGCATGCGAGTGGGAGTCAGCACATATACTTCCCTGCATTTAGACGCTGGATCGCCTCAGCGCTGGATGCCTGATTATAGAGCGCTCTCGGTATTGGCAGGAGGGATTAATGCATTTAAGAGTAAGAAGAAGACGATCTTTCCAAGAGACGGCGTGGAAACAGAAAAGCCGTACACGACAAACTAATGATAAAAGAGACTAAATCCGAACAGCCCCTTCTGGGTACCTGGAGACTAAAATAATTGCCAATTGCTCTCCTACAAAAAAGCTCGTTTTAGGTGCTGCATGAAACTGGATTTAAGGACTCAATAACCAAGAGGATCCCTTAAAAAAACACAGCAGTTAGAAGTTCTGAAACTTCTGCGGCTTTATTAAATGTCACAAAGTGCGAACATGAAGGTGATATCCGAGCATCGCAGCTCGGTTACAGATTCCTATTAAAACTGATTTTCCAAAAAGGTCACGAGGACGATGTGCCCACAAACTTTGATTTTGGTTTGAGATTTAAAAAAAATAAAATAAAAAAAAACACAGTCAGAGCTTGTCTTCACTAAATCCCCGCGGTATACGTTTCTTCATCTCTCACCCTGCCGTTGACCTCGCCCCGCCACCAGCCGTTGGCTCCTGACTTGGTGTAGATCTTCACCACGTCGCCCTCCTGCAGCGACAGCTCCCGCGTGTCCCGCGAGCTGAAGTCGTACCGCGCGATCGCCACGCCGATCACTTTGGGAGTAAACACTGCAGAGAGAGAGGAGGGAAAAGAAAAAAAGGTTTAATTTGATGATCAGTGACATCGACACACAAACACACACACAGGTGGGAGGGAAAGAGCTTGCTGATGTCTTTTCACACATAATTCGTACATGCAATTTCATTGTATTGTTCTAAATAAGTAAAGCTGATGATACTACAGTTTCTACAAGTTGAATACTTCA
Organism: Lipophrys pholis; assembly: GCF_963383615.2. Classification (NCBI taxonomy): domain Eukaryota; kingdom Metazoa; phylum Chordata; class Actinopteri; order Blenniiformes; family Blenniidae; genus Lipophrys; species Lipophrys pholis. The sequence continues at coordinate 16,230,444 of NC_137648.1, read as the reverse complement.
GATTGAATGCTTGTTTTTCTAAAAGGGAGGGGAAGAAAATCACAACACATATTATAGGCAAGGGTGGAAGTAACAAATACATTACCGAAACTAAGTAGTGTATTTGAACTTTAACGAGTGTTTGTGTTCTAGTGAAAGTCTTATATCACAGTGTAGTTCAGACGAGTAATGTACAGACTACTCCAGCACAACAATTTAGTCAGGTTTCTAGCCAATAACGTAGTTAATTTAACTGCTTCATGAATACTTCATCACATAGCAAATATTTCAACAATTTAAAACTCAAATCTACATCTATGTCAGATCTGCCTGGTATTGACTGTTCAATTAAATGCAATTGAAAGTGTCTCATACTTGGGAGTTGTTTCTTTTTCTTTCACTTAAATTTTTATTGTAATTTACGCAGTGAAATAATGGATGTGCTTATGTAGAAACTCGATGCGCTCTTTAAACTTCATCATGTTAAGTATTTAATGGTTGTTAATCAACAGCATTAATGTTGGCAGAAATGATAGAGGATTTATCAAATATTCCGCAAAGAAAATGACTGATTTAAGACAAATAAACTGTTGTGAGCTGGTTTACAGTCTCTTCTACGAGAAAAAAAGGAACATAACACATATTTACTGCAGGTTTATTGAATCCAGGGCTCGAGTTGAACTAGTCGTATTAAGTGTTTCGGCCGCAGCAGAGTGTGTGTGTGTGTGTGTGTGTGTGTGTGTGTGTGTGTGTGTGTGTGTGTGTGTGTGTGTGTGTGTGTGTGTGTGTGTGTGTGTGTGTGTGTGTGTGTGTGTGTGTGATTAGCTGTCTCCTGTCGAGGAGACAGCAGTGTAAGAGACAGATGTGGAGCAGCTAAGCCAGTTACCCCGGCTGCCTCCCACCCTGCCGGCTTCCTTCTTCCTTCCCAGACACTGACTGGTGGGCCGGACTGGACTAAGCTGACAGGTGGAAATGGAATGTCAGACCACCGCCGCCCGGCCGTGGGGATGGAATATCTAACACCGAGGCTCCCCGTGTATTTGGACACTTCCACCTTTACTTTGATGGACAAACACGCACACACACACACACACACAGTAAGACACACACTCGTTGGTCTCGGCCATATAAATCTCCATCACTTGTTTCACAGCGCTGCTTCAGACACACACACACACACCAGGGCAGGCGAAAACAAACTGACGCACCACACTTACATGCATTACTGAAATAAACCCACCCTATGGAGGATGAGGTGTGTCTGCACGCCACGATGGAAAAGGCGGAATGAAGCCGGATGAAGGATGTAATGCAACGAGTTACAGCCAGCATGCAAAAGCAGCATTTAACACGACAGGAGGGAGAGAGAGAGAGTTAGACGGAGAGAGAGAGAGAGAGAGAGAGGGGGAGAGGGGAAGAGAGAGAGTCGGAGAGGAAGACAGAGAGAAGTGATACCTGTACCTGACCAGAAGGGAGCAGAGGAAGGAGGTACAAAGCTGTAGCCGGCAGGAGTTACAAGAGAGAGGCCGCAGAGCAATGGGGCTATGGCGGGGCAGGCCAGGCGGGGAGGTGGAGGAGGAGGAGGAGGAGGAGGGCGAGGGATGGTGGAGGGAGAGAGAGAAGCAAAGGAGAAAAAATAATAAATTTCTGATCTTTTTTCCCTTTCCGCGGTATAAGGAACACAGATGAAAAATATATGACGACAGGCTGGCGAGTGGCACTTCCTGTGCACAGCCGCTGATGTTCAGTGGTTCATTAATTAAACGAGTTACAGTATCCAGCCTGCTTGTGTAGGCACTGTAATAAAAAATACATTTTTAAAAAATCTGCATATTTTTTTTTTTTTACACAAGAGATCAAACCTGAAACTTTATCTAAAGACAACAAGGGTTGTGGAAACTCACAAGTGTACAATCTTGTAAATACAGCAACCAGCTACAAAACACACCTTTTTTACACATGTACATGACAGAATCTGGCTTTCAGAGGTGCGCAACATACAAAAGAAATTGCCAAATCCTCATAAATGTTTGCTGGAAAAGTGAGGGGAGGTCGGGGAAAGAAGCCCAACACAACTTTGTCTCTGCAGTCGACGTATTAGGAAATGACATATCTTGTTTTCCACTTTGCAGCAAGGATGTCTGCTTCATTAATGAGGGATGACATCTTCAGTTCTGCACTTAATTGGGAGGAACATGCAGTGTACTCACAATTACAGCGCGGGGAATAGATTTCTTATCCTCTCCATTTGCATATTTATAAAGACAATCATCCCCCTGTAATGTAGTCACAACTGCACCCGCATTTACCTTCATAACTTATCAGGCGGTTTTAACACAGTGTGTTACAATGCTTTCTTAATGTTTCACATTAAGGAAGTCAAGGGTGCCCACAGTGCGTCATTCTCCACTTTAGACACACAGTGTTTCTGGGACAAAGCTGAAAAAAAAAAAAAAAAAGCTACTGCATTTGTATTTTTATCTGTCTTGCAGTATTTTGGACCGACAAAGAAAGAAGCTGCAAGCACTGATCCATGTCCAGCGATATCGGAGTTGGCAGTGTCGGTGCCTTGCCGTGCTCTGGGGAGCAGAACCTCTAACCTCTAAAGAATTGGTGGATCCCAGTCCACGGGGTTATTTTGGAGCATGAACAAGAGAACAGAGAAAATCCGGCGCGAGTACAGTCGGGACCGGGCGCCAATTCTAAAAAGGTTTCCCTTAATAGTGTTAGTGAAGTGAAAAAAAAAATATAGATCTTCAAAAGTGAAAACCCAATACAGGCGGCGGGCTTAAATGCATGCCAACAGATAATTTTGTTGGGAAAAGTTTAACTGAGGTGAGCGGAGCAGATGGAAACCTGATGGGAATCATCCGCAGCATCGAACTCTGAACGAAAAAATACATTTTATAAGCAGTCGGAGCGGTTCAATGTGGCTGCACCGTGAAGCGGCTATTAGCGTCACTTGGAGATTGGAAGTCAGTCAAACAGCTCTGGAAGAACATGCAAAAACAACCAAAATGATCACAAAGAGACATTACACAGGCAAAAATCCTCAAAGAGATGCAAAATAACAAGGAAGCCCCAAAATGAAAAAAAAACAAAGTCACTACAAAAGACCTTTTTTTTTGCTGTGTGTTGGTATTTATGTCTGTGAACAGAAACACAACGCCTCAAAATCTGTGCACATTTGTACACCAAATAGCTTCTGTTATCAAAGTAGAATTCCAGCAGGTTTTTGGGGGGGATTGGTGTATTTTTTCAAACAAATCATGGAGGAATTATTATCAGTAACATCCTATTTTCTGGGGCTGATGGGAGGGACTTACCCCAACTGTATATACACACACATATATATATATATATATATGTTTTTTTAAATCATGGGAAAGATAAAATCTGTCTCCATCTGAGTGAAGCAACTTCAAAAGTACATCGAATAATTACTTAATAGCAACTCAAGTTTGTCGTCTGTCCATACGAATGTCCGTGTACTCGCCATTGATGATGTTTATAGCGTATTGATCTCTGTGCAGGTGTGTGTGGTTTCATTACAAAAACAAAAAACAGCATCCACTAGTGGTCCTCGATGGAAACTACAGCATTTTCAGCATTTCTGTCGTTTCCGTGTAAACTGACAAAAATGTTGACTTTTCTGAAACAATGCGGTTGAAAAGCAGTCACGTGAACGGGGCCTAAATGTAAAGTATTCAGGAGTATACTTGCACTAATCTGCATTCGTAAGCAAACGTTCCTTTTTTTTTTTCGGCCCCTGAACTATAAGTACCAGATCAAAATACTTTGACTTTAAAAGTGAGGGTCGGTCCTCACATACTGGTCTCCAACTGTCAAACACGTTACATTTCCAGTTGTTCACTTGATCACAATTTCTTTTATTTCATGTTTCATACATGCTTCTAAAGATTTGTAGCAAAAAAAAAAAAAAAAAGGAATGGTGGAAAAACACAGACTGTACCACACAAATTGCACAATAATTATTATTATTACGAAAGTTTGATACTATCATGATCCAGGACTTTAAGTTTAAGGTCGGGCATGTTTTTACTTGTTTCTAAAAGTGTCTTGTTATTTTTCTTATAACACAGTCTACCCCCCCATTTAGGTTTCCAACCCAGCCCCTCTGCGTCAGAGCCACTGGGAGCAGGAAATCGAATCCTAACCTCGGCAGATAAATGCCCAAACTTGATGAAAAATGCGCCGCTCCCAACAATACTGCTGGCGAGTTAACTGGCCCCGGTTATTGATATGCAGTAAAGGGAGCACGGCTCTGCTGGTTTAAAAAAAATAAAAAAATGAATACTAATCAGCGCACTGAGAGACAGCTCAGCAAGCACTAATGGTGTCTCGGTACGAGCGATATGAAGAGGGATCGCCCTCCACTTCAACCAGCCACAGAAACACCAGCTGCATTTTACATGCTTCATTTTGGCACAATCTGATTTGTGGACCGCGCCGGAATACACAATGCGAGCCGGCTGACTAATAGCGGAGACCGCAAGCGCAGAACATCCACGCTCACATCATTTCACCGGGGGAGAGAAGATGAGAGTTAGAATCCAATCAGCAGCCCCGCGTCCCGCACGTCAGCCGAGCTCCTTCAACGGCTGCGTGTTTATTTATGCTGCGAGTTAATGGGTAAAACATGCAAATCAGTCAGGTCTGGACTTTTTTTTTGGGGGGGGGGGGTTGTGCCACCAACAAGCCCGAGCAAAAAAAAGATCCAACTCCGAAAACAAAGCACAGACATTAATTAGGAGGTTTCAAGCGGAGCTCGGGGAAGACGGAAGCCAAAACTGTTGAAAGTGAAAGGGAGTAAAATGAGACGCGCACATCAGGAGGAGGCCGCCTGCACGAGAGGGGAACCACAGCGGAACCAAACGGGCTGTCTGGACTTGTGTTCTTGAAGCAACAGGCCTCGCTCTGCCACAACCAAACAATCTGTTCACGATTCAACAGTTTGAGGGGCGATCGTCGGCAGGCCAGAGGCATTTCTTCTCCGCTGCACGCAGAGGCATGCTGGCTTCAAACGAAGACGCATTTTGAACACCGAATGCAGCAGGACTTAAATTTTCCATTGTCTGGCACACACTGGGTTGGATACGGTTTCTTTGAACAATCTGCTCCTGTGACGTGTTTCTTTAGGCGAAAGGCCTTTAAAGAGGATGAGACCCCCCCCCCCCAACCCTCATATAGCTTAAACCAACCTCTGCATGCCACACATGCTCTGTCTGAAGGCTCCCCTATTGTCTGTGCACATTATTATTAATATTTCTATTAAAGAAAAATATGGTAGTATAGTGTACATTCAAGAGGGGACATTTACTGCCATATATGTCACAACAGAGAGAATAATGAAGACAGACTTTTGTTTAAATTGAGATTTAGTTTAAAGAAGTGTAGATATTATCACAGACTATATCAGTAATAGAGCAGATTGCATTCATGGTTGTAACATCTTTCATTATTTTAAGAGACATCATGCCATTATGCATTTCGAGAAAACTAAAAATCAGAACTGTATTTCTTTTAAAGCATGCTGCTGAATTCTTTCCACTTCCAGGAACTTGATTCCAGAAATGATTGATAGTGAGCGTTTGCAGTGTTGTTGCAGTAAAACAGTCCCCAAAAAATACATTCAGCAAGAGAGGTGGTCTCGTTCTGAGAGACTGACGAGAGATAAAAATGGATGAACGTCTGCTTCTGATAAAACGTCTTCAGGTCCTTAAAGAATATCTTATCTTTTCCAGCTGTAACATTATAAGTTAATATTACCAGCTGCTTTTTATGCAACAGTTTCTTATGGTAGTTTTGATGGCGAAACACGCATAAACATACAGTATTAAACTGTTGTAACTGTTATATTTGTCTAATTATTGCAGTTCATCTCTAAGACCATTACGGCCTTCTTACTGTTTCCCTCTGCTTAATTTCTTTGTCTTGTGATTTGTTCCTCTCCTGGGAAATGGGATTCTCCTAACACCCAGATTTGTACTGCCACTATTGGCCCCCAGGGTGACGACCATCCCACGCTTGTGAAACCACTGAGCTATACGCATTAAACCTGTTTTAATTTCTCTCTTACCATCTGAAGTCATCAGCCAAGCCAATGAAACGGAGAATAAAAGTTGTTTACAGTGCACCCCTTCTGAGGGGGAAAAAACAAAACAAAACCTCTTTTCATTCCCATAAAACACATTCGTCACGCCAAAAACTATTCTTCCCCGCGCAAACTCCACTAGATAGGCTGTTTTATCTGTTGCTTCACTTCAAAACCTCATCTCATTAAATCCTCGGCTCAAAGTCGCACATCTCACACCTGTTAACTTCTGTGTGTGTGTGGGGGGGGGGGGAAGAAGAAGAAGAAGAAGGAGAAGAAGAAGAAGAGGAAGAAGAAGAGGAAGAAGAAGAGGAAGAGGAAGACGAAGAAGAATCTCTCGCAGGAGTGTGTGTGTTCCCTTTCAGTCAGCCCTGATAAATAGCGGCTGAACGCTGAGAGGAATCAGGTTAGTAACGGTAATGACTGACAAAGTCGTGGAGTACAGAACAGCAGCTGCATGCATAAGTAATCATCGGCGCGTTGCATTCGTGTACAGTACATCGGGAGTGTGTGTGTGTGTGTGTGTGTGTGTGTGTGTGTGTGTGTGTGTGTGTGTGTGTGTGTGTGTGTGTGTGTGTGTGTGTGTGTGTGTGTGTGTGTGTGTGTGTGTGTGTGTGACAGCATGCTGCTTTGTGTCGAGGTGTGGCGCGCCAGTTCATAGCAGAGCAAACAGCTCATTTTTTTACGCGGGTAGACAGAAATCACGCTGCGTAAATCTTCACTCCCAACAACGGATGCACAGCGCGCCACTTTCACCCGAACTGTTCCCGGAGAGCTTCTCAGATTTCAGGCCGTCTGAGGTGGAAAAAATATGTTTGAAATAAAACAATATGCTGTTGGTGAGCCACGCAAATTACTCTCCTATATTAATAAAAGTGTACCTACAGTGCAGGAGGGGAAGCTTGTCGACAGCTGCTTTCAAACTTTCACATTAAATCTGTTGTTTTTCCTTTCCTATTTTTTTTTTTTTGGCGACATTAAACTAAACATCTGAGGGTGCAGCCGTTCTCGAACTTTAAAGTTTTTACGCGCAGTATGAGGACCTGCTCGACAGAGCTACCAGTGGTGGGAAAACTCCGCAGGACACCTTTTAATGAATCAGTATCTGAATCTGAACCGAGACGTGTGAAAGTGACACACTGAGACCGAAAAGAGTGAAACAAACAGCTGCTGTGTTTTTAATTCTGTTCCACCAAAATCAACATGGGAGAAGTATTATGAGTCCAAAAGGCAACATGTGACCACTTGGCTGAACATTTACGAGCCGCCATTTCGTTGACGTCTACTCACTGTTGCCGCCCGGTCGGTTGAGGCGGTGCACGGCCGCGTTCTCCGGCTCCCGGTAAGGAAACTGCAGCGTGGTGTCCAGACTCCTGAAACCTTCCCTCAGAGAGTGGTGCTTGTAGTACTCGATCAGTTCCTGAACACACACACACACACGCACACGCGCACACGCACAGCATGTATAGTTAGTTATATGCATTTGTTGTTGTTCTGCATGACACATTTCTGCTGAAATAAAATGACACATTTATAAATGCTTCTTTTACCTCTTGTGACACTTACATTAATGAAACATCTGTCTAATTTACATAGCTGTCACACCGTGAGGAGTTTGCCTAAATGCAGAAGCTCATTATTGCTGTAGCCATCCAACAATCCACCCAGAAGTGGAAATAATGCAGAGAAAATGTCATTCACATAATTAGGCTGATTGCGAGCTCATCAAACCTTCCAACTTAAAAATGAAAAGGTAACAAAACACTCACATAAAACCGACAATGTGAGAAAAAGGAAGCAGGGGAAAAAGTGGTGAACTGAACCTATAGACTATGACGCTGCAGCCCTCGGGGCCAGTATAAACGTGGCTCTAATCACGGCTATTTTTGTGCACATTGCCGAAATAAAATTCCCGTTTTGACACTTCATTAAGCCAACAGAATGATTTATTTGGGAATCGCAGTGGCGGAATTAAAAAAACAAATAAATAAATAAATAGAAATAAAAGAAAAGAGGCTGAAAAGACTCACTAATATGCTCCTGAACTTCTTGTTCTCTGCGATGTGGAAGCAGCCCTCCTTGGTCAGGATCTTTATGTGCTTCACGTCGTTGTTGTACCTGTGGGCCATTGAATAAGTTATGAGTGTAATTTCCCTCCCTGATCACCGCCATCGATCGGTGGCCAGCCCCTGGCCCCCGTGGAGGTCTGCGCCGGCGTGGTAATGCATCGGGGTCCCAGAGGTTTGTGACGCATGAATGATGGGTGATCGGGACCAATCGCTTTCCCCCGAGCAGCATGTTTGTGTTTGCATGTGTGGCTGACTGCGGCTTCCGAACTGCAGATTTAACATGTATGTCCTTCATAGCGTGACTTTAGGTGAGACTTTTTTCCGCAGCTATTCATGTTTATCGCCGAATCTATCAAGCATTGTTGTACATTTACAAAATTATTATTGTGTTCATTTTGTCGTTTCTTACTTTAGGACAGCGTTACGTTTAAAGCGACAAATGAGTCGGGAAAGACGGTTAAAAGGTCGCGTTATGTTGGACTTTGCAAATTGTAAATACAACAGACAACCTTAATCTGATCATTTAAAATGATTATTTGTAATTAATACTCAAGTAACACAGAAAACTAAGACCCAATCAGAGAGCTCAATGAAACAACACCTAAAGCTGAGAACCTTATTGTGAAAGAAACGACATTACCATTAATGTTAGACTGCGCAGGCGAGTTTGAGGAAAAAAACTCATGCGAGCTTTAGTTTTCTGGGAAACATAAACATCAGATAGGGGGTGAAGTCATTTGTTGATGTGTTTTGTGTTTTGCACCATCAGAAATGGGAAAATGTTTAATTTGCACCTATTTTGTTGAGGTTTTATCAATGTAAATTTGAATAACTGTGGTTTTTCCCCATGTGGTTGTATCGCTTTGGACTAAGACCAAGAGAAAATGTTGCACTTGTTGGTACTCACAGGTTATGATCTTATAAATTAAGCGGTTGAGCTAAATCGAGTTGAAATTGGGCCGTATGTGGCCCCTGAGCTGAAATAACTGACACTCCTGCTCCACTCGGCGCCCGGAACAGTTTGTGAGGCTGAATCTTACTTGTGGGGAATTCAGTTCAGTTTAAGTGCTGGAGTTTAATGCAGACAGAGACGGGGCCTTTTTAGGCTATTCAGACCAAATCATCAAACCCTCTATGATGAACACAGAAGGCGGTATAGAGGGCATTTCCATTTGTGAGTAATACTTTTCAAATGCCGTTCCCACAGCTACGTGCGTCTCCTTCCAGCCGGCTTCTCTCTTTCACTGGGAGGTTTTAATAACCTTGAACAGCCTTACATTCATTTCTGCTCAAAGTCTGTGTGCACACACGCAATTAAGACCTCAGCACAGAAGGAGCATGAAGGCACTGCGAGCGGCCCTTTCAGTGAGGGGGGGGGGGGGGGGGGGGGGGGGGGGGGTCTAAATTAAGTTCAAAGGAACGTTTCCGTTGCTTACGGAGAAGAATGCCTCGTCGTCGTCTGAGAAAAACATTCCAGCTTGCAGGCTCGACAGCCAGAGATGGCAGGTCTCCTTTCACAGCACTAACGGAGTTACAAAGATTGCTCGGGTCACTCGCACCCCCGAGGTTCTGAAGCACGCTTTGTTAATTCCTCATTAGTGAGATTAACATGGCTGCGCGCTTGTAATTATAAGCCACCGAGGCAGCTTTTGTGGGTGTCGAGTCGAACCGTAATGAGCACAACTGTATGGACTTTAACTTGGTCAGTTTCTCTTCGGTTAACCACAGTCTCAGCCTCAGAGGACAGGCACGTCATCCCTTTAACAAACTACAAATGACTCCATCAAGTTGCGTCGTATAGCCCCGAGTTACTTGTGGCCAGCACTGAGGTTTCACCGAAGGCGTATGATTGATCTAACAGACAACGTGACCACAAAGAAAGTAAGATAGGAAACTGGAGGTACTATTTTTGAAATAACAGCAAGAAAAACCTAAATGTCTGTTTGCATTTCACAAAATGGATGGACTTTGAATGAAGCTGTGGGCATTTAAATGAGGCAACTAAGATCTGTGTACTCCTGATTCTGGGCAACTTTCACATCAAGACCATAGCGAGTGCTTTTTCCCAACTCTTCCACAGCCACTCAAAGAAATAATCATTTATCTAAGATCGAAGTAAGTCCAAACAAATTTCTGAATTTGCTGTATGCAGAGTTTTAACTGTTCAGCGGTGACAATGTGTGTTTTTAATTTGTCCTGAAAAGACTTGACGGCATGATGGCTTGACCGCAGACTCACTTGATGCTGATGGCGTACTCTGTGAACTCTTTGCTGCGGTGGCGGACCAGGTAGGTGCTGTTGACCCTGTTGATGAGTTCTGCCTCTGCCTGGAGCCTCTCCATCGGACCCGCAAACCTACAGCACGGCGCCCAAGGAGGAGCAGATGAAAAAGAAAACGTTCTGTTTACTACGGTGCTCAAATCAGTGGCTTTTGTTTTTAGATAATGCACAGACAAATCAAATAAAAATATACTGTCTTAATGATCTGGCAACATGAATCGCCAATAATCCTGTTCCAGGTGATCTGATGGTAACGACACTTCACAATCTTGAGTATTCACAGAGAATGCTGCTCTTCCACCTATCGCACTGGGCTGCCGGTACTTTTCTCACAAATATTAATAAATTCCGAGTGAACTTTGAACCACAGTTGGAGTTTGCATGCATGTCGTACGACTCATTTGCACAATTTTGACACTTTCGCAAGTGTAAACACATTCGAGCGGCTCATTTTGCCGTGCAAAGTCAGATAAATGCAAAACCCCAGCTGATGTTTTGAGAAACTTTGAAGTCCTTTGGGATTTGAGTGAAATCGTGGCATTGCGTATAACAGCAGCTTTGTGAACGTACCAGGGTTGAGAGGAGTAATCGACAGGCTTCGGGACCTGGAGCACAGAGCAGAAAGTGGACATGTGTTGTTGTTATTGTCATGAAGCTTTCACTTATCCTGCATCAGCGCAAACATGGACCCGCTACAATAAAACTCTGCACTCGGCGCCACATCCACGGCCGTGCTTTTCAGCAGCCCGTCTATAAAACAGATGCTGTTGCAGCGTACGACCTCAATAAAACGGCTTAACGCTCCTCTTATCTTTACAACAGTGAGGGACAGTGATAATAGCGTGTTATCTACTGGAGGCCTCGTGTTCCTCCAACAGCTGGACAGAGTCTGATATTCATTTTATCAAGTGGAACACGACACTCCAGTCGTGGAGGTGCGCACCAAGCAACAGATCAGAGTTCACAGACTTCCCTCGGTCCACAAGTATTCATGTACAGATGAGAAAGCTTCCTTCTGTAAAGAACCCCCCCCAAAATATCCCCGTCACTGCTAAATGTGAGTAGATGCATATGCGGCGTCTAAAATGCTGCTTACGCATGGGCAAGGCTTCACGGCGTCGCTTGGAAAAAAGCCAACCTCTTTCGTCGACAGGATTTTGCCCTGAAACCACAGAGAGATAATTGTGTTACATACATCTGGCCGACGACGTCTCCATAACTCAGAAACAATTAGCCGGCAACACAGCAGCGCAAATTTACAGCAGCAGTTAACTATTGTTTGAAATAATTCCCGGCAGGAAGAGAGAAAGGAGACGAGTTCCTTATTCCTCCCACGGTGATGACTCTTAAAGCTCAGGGCCGTGATTTATCAGCACAGGGGAGATGGAGGCCATTTAAACTGAAGCTTTCCGAGGGAAACGGCCCAGTTTGCTCCTCCTGACTTGGACGCTGTGGGTTGCTCTGTTTAATTACAAAGAACAACAAAAAAACGCCTCTTCTTATCGAGACGCTACTTAGCTTTAACACTTTAACATTACTTCCAATACATAGTTATCGTCGGGAGGAGGCAAAAATAAATTGAATAAACACTCTCCCACAATGTGAGGAAGTTTGCAGTTTTAACGGTCCTATAGGTGGTGAAGAAACAGCGTCACATGCAAGACTCGCAGGTTTTATTTATTTTGTCACATGTTCAGTAAGTGTGCACGGAGAAATGCTGGAGGCTGAACTGTGTGTGTGTGTGTGTGTGTGTGTGTGTGTGTGTGTGTGTGTGTGTGTGTGTGTGTGTGTGTGTGTGTGTGTGTGTGTGTGTGTGTGTGTGTGTGTGCGTGCGTGCGTGCGCGCGCTGGGGGCTGTGAAGAGGCTAGTCACTTACTGTGTGCGTCACTGAGTATAATAAAAGTCATCACAGTCGAAGTGAAAAGATTTCAGATGAGGGGAATTATGAAGCATGAAAGAGTGAAAAATGCTCAGTATTGACGAGATCATTGCGGAAAGATAATGTAATGAGAAAGCTTTAGACTTTATAATGGAGGACAAGTCAAGATTTCTTTCAAGGAAAATAAAAGACACTCAAAAACTATAATTGCAAACACAGCCAGACTAAATGATCTTATTTGCAGTGAAAATTATTTTCGCCACCAGATTTAAAACCATAGAGTGTGTTGAATCTGCCATTGACCTGCAATTAGGCTTTAACTAAATCAATTTGGAACCCTTCTGTCCCTGACCCGTCGATATAGAACTCCTAACCGGAGGCTAAAATGCTCTACGTTGACGAGAGGAAACCTGCACCAAAGGATGCACAATAAAAATTGCAAAGCAGAAAATATAGATTAAGTTTGTTTAAATATGGAAACAAATCCAGGAGTTTGTTTACGCTTATTTTAGAGAGTGCAGAACAGTAACGTGGCACATCAGTCTGGAGACGTTGAAAGTTCTCCATCCCAAAATAAATGATGAGTTAAGATAAATGGGAGTTACAACTGAAAGAAAATTGTTACAGTGCTTAAATGTAATCAATTACAAGTTAAAGAAACTCTTTCTGACTGCGTTCCATTGGATTGTAAATAGGATTTCGTGATTTGCATGTATTTACATTTAAAGAAGATTTCTGAGGACAACCGGATAAAGTTCACACTACAGCAATTAGTTTTGCAAAATGTGGATATAAGCAGATCCTCTGCCACCAAAATCGTCTCCTGCTTTTTTTTTTTTACTATGACTCCAAACATCTCCATGAATCTGCTGACTCTTCTTTAAACTTCATCTCAACATCCTTTGTCCAATGCAACTAAAAGCAATACATACTAATTTAAAGTAATGGGAGTATTTGTCATCCCTCACTTTTCAGTCCATGCAAAGGAGAAAATCACAGTTTTGACAGACAAGCTCTGGGGTGTTGTGGACGTCCCTGCAACCCGAGGTCATGTGATCATCCCGGGTGTAAAAGCTGGGCGCTCTGTGCATCCTCGCCAAGACTCTAATACTGATTATAGCCAGTGACAGAGTAAACAGACGGTTTGCTGGTGAATGAAATGAAATTACAGTGATCGATTCTGTTTGTCTCTCGCCCACCCACCCACCCACCCACCCACCCACCCACCCACCCACCCACCCACCCACACACACACACACACACACACACACACACACACACCCACCCACCCACCCACACCCACACCCACACCCACACCCACACCCACACACACACACACACACACACACACACACACACACACACACACACACACACACACACACACACACACACCCACACCCACACCCACACACACACACACACACACACACACACACACACACACACACACACACACACACACACACACACACACACACAAGAAATGATTACGGTCTGTTGGCTACAAAGGTGATGGATATTGAATGTCTGCTGTCTGCACGGCGATAGCCGCCCCCAGTGACGCTTTTACACGCGGCTAATTGAATACTTTATTTATTTTATCTGTTCTGTATAAGTGTGGGGAGATTTGTGCGCTTTCCTCATTGTGTCTCTGCTCCTGAGCAGTTCATGTCAATAGCAAATCTATTTACAGGCCTGAGGTTAAATCTTTACATCTCGTGTAATTATTATTATGACGGCTCTTGTTGGAGCCGACACACAAAGCAAGCCGGGGACAATACATTTCCAGGGAAAGACTCTCTCTTTCAGTGTGGCTTGAAGCACATGTGCTACACCACATAGCAGTAATTGCTTGCATAAAAACTAGCATGTGGGAGTTTTCCTTCCTTATAACAGGGGCAGTGTTGTGTGTATAATTGTCAGTCGCTGTGTACTAAACTTCTGTCTCGTATGCAGCTTGTTAGCGAAGACTGTTTGACTGCAATGTGCAAATATCATTACATGTCGTCAGGCCGTATAAAATATCCACCGATATAAGAAAACTTATCTGGAAGTGACAAGAAAGTTGATGTATTAAGAAAAAAAAAAAGAGCAATTTATTAAAAGGATGAAGCATGCTGAATAACCCTATTATAAAATACCAGAAAGGTTAGATGAAGTGACCATGAGGGAAATTACAGATTCCGATAAAGCAGGTGCAATTTTTATGGTGTGAAATGAGGGAGTGGAGAGAAGATGTGACCTCTGACCTGCCACCAGGGGCTGTGAAGGTCAGCGCGGATTAATTCAATGATGTCACCCGTCTGGATGCTGAGCGCTGGACCGGCGGTGGGACTCGGCACGCCGAAGTAGTTCCTGATCACCAGCATCTTGGGCAAACCTACGAGTCGGACAAGAGTTTGGTCGTTGTGTTCAAATACAGTGAGCAACAGATGAACCATTGGTTCTAATTCTACAAACAAGCAAGCTTAGAGGCTTAATTTGAGTTTTCAGTGTGAGAAAATGCAGTTTGTAAACAACTATTTGATTCAACAGACTAAAGAACGGCTTTTCTTTCTTTCAGTCTACGCTTTCACTCGTCACACATTTAACTGCACAGGGACATCTCCTGTGAATGCTGAAACCTTTATGTGACCTAAATAATTCTTAATGATTGCAAAGTTTACCGTCCGTTTAAGATTGAAATCCTGCAGAGTACTTTTTTTTTTTTTTGAGGTAGTCAAATAGTTGTAGACACGTGGATGAAAGTTGTGTCTATTAGACCTTTCGAGCTCAGTCGTGCACTCGCATGTGTCCGACCTCTGGTCAAAGAGGGCATGTTTGTGATTCTCGGGGCTCCTCTCGCCTCTGCTAAACTATTCATGGCTCCATTATAGGTGGTAATGAGATGGAGTATACGTGTGTATATACACACACGCACACACAACCCTTGTACTGCCCTTGCAAATCACTGGGACCCATTATTCATTATCATATTACAGATAAGCTACACAGTGCACTCTGGTGCAGAGTGGGCTATTGGACTCCTGGATTAAAAGATAAGCAGGATTAAGCGCCGTTTACTACTTAACAACACGTCCTGACCACTTATTGGGAGGTTTTACGTGAAATTCAATCCAAGTTTTAACTATTATTTCCTATCAGTGTGCATTCGAAAAAGATCCACTCAAACCCACCGTCTGCACACCTTTTCCTCACCAGCTACGTTTCCCGGTACAAGGACTCACTGACTTCATATAGTGGTTGGGATTTGCACGTGCAATAAAAGAATCACCTTTTAATTGGGTCGAATTTGCTTACTGGAAATGACCTCAGTCAGCACTATTTGATTTCAGACAATGGCCAACTTTGATCTCGTTATCCACCAAGAAATCCCTGCAACTGACTTGCAATGTCATTATGAATCGCTCACCCGTGCCAAACAAACAAATCCCAATATGCACAATCTAATAAAATTAACTGGGCATATCTGACTTTGCACCGAGGGGAGATAGTGTTGTGCAGTGTCACAACATGTGGGGAGAAAAAAAATCTAAGAAATTACAAAAATCCAGTGACAATATAAA
Source organism: Lipophrys pholis (assembly GCF_963383615.2). Classification (NCBI taxonomy): domain Eukaryota; kingdom Metazoa; phylum Chordata; class Actinopteri; order Blenniiformes; family Blenniidae; genus Lipophrys; species Lipophrys pholis. The sequence goes on along the minus strand of NC_137648.1, from coordinate 16,214,553 downwards.
GAAGGAGGCAAATAACAGAGAAGTCAACAACATTGTATTGAAAGCTAATACATCTATATCTGCCTTGCTCCTCTTTCAGGATCCGTTCCAGTGCTGTGCCACTGTGGCTGGCAGCCTGACGTGTGCGATCCCGCCTGAATAGCACTTCTAAAGACACAGGGCCGTGGAGAATTGAGTCTCGGGGGCATGAATTGCAGTCCTATCCACACAAGGACAAGCCACGTGTTCGTGCACCTTTGAAAATAGACAAAGAGAGCAGCGTTGAAATATTATGAAACGCCAACGGCCGGGGCAATCAAATGCCTATTGATTTTAATGCGTCTTCAGTCAGAAATGATTTTCTCCAGTATAATGGACGGAGGGGTGGAAAAATGAGTGTTGAAGCCAGGTTTATGAGAGATTAAAGGGCCTCGGTGCGGTTCCGCCACACACACAGACACAAAGAGCCGCAGAGGGGGAGAGTTGCATGTAAGTCGTGTTCCCTCGCAGGCGAGTGGAAGGTGAAAGAGGGAAACACAGAGGCTGCACTTACTTTACATGCACACAGAAGCTGAAGTGAGCTTTGAACGTCAAGTGGAAAATGCAATAAATTGCATCTCAATACTTGTTTCTGTTGCTTGCCAACATTTTTTTTTTAAAGGATCTTAGGAGCTCAATGTCTGTGAACACAGATGTTGACTCTGAACGACAAAGAAGTGAGTGTCTGTTCAGGTGCTGCGTTTCAGTGCCTCACCTGGATCTCGATCTTTGCCCTGCAATAACACAAGGATAGTCATATTAAAAAAGGCCCAGGCACGCACAAACAACATGCATACATTTGAAAACATCTGTCTTTTTGTATTCATTAATTACCTCTTTTTGGTCACTAATCATACCTGTGGCCCTAAATGGGGTTACTACACAGCCATTCCCTTCTACCAGCACCTTACCTACTAAATCAAATATAAGACACACACTTACTGCTGCGCACGCACACAGACACCCACACACAGACACACACACACACAGACACGCACACAATTAATATTTTAACCTGACCTACTCTCTCTGACATACAGGCCACATGCTGCTTGCCTTGCATGTATTCATGTCACATGCAGTGACACTATGAGCTGCAGCAGAAATAATTCAGGGTACCAGAGAGCGGCGAGGCTCGTTTTTTCTGCTAAAAAAAAAAGATTTGTTATTTAATGTTGCATAAATATTTCACATAAAGGAAAGAATGCACTGTTTCAGACAACTTTAGCTGGAGGAGAAAGAGAACAGTTTGCAGCATGTGTACTGCATTTCCACCTCAGGCTGAAATAGTGGTGTAATTAGTGCTGACTTCATAATGCTGCATCACTGGGTTTGTATGTACTTTATCTGTGCGTTGCATCATAACAGCTCGTCAACATGTTTTTGCAGGTTTTATATGACAAATTCATAAAAACCCAACTCATTATGTGAATCCAGAAATGGACTATGGAAAGTAGGCCAACAGGCCCTAAATGCCCAGGTTGCATTTACACGAATACAACTTAAAAGAATGGAAGTCCTGCAGTGTAATTTCTTGATCGAGGTGACTTGTGAGCACTGTAGCGGAGAAAGCAGCTTCAGAAACAGCACAGACAACTCAGGGTAAATCTCCCAAAAACATTCTAGTTCCTGGTGTCAGGTGGGGCTGCAGCAACTAAAGTCAATTGGGGTCTCCTTGGCAAATAGCTGCAGGAGAGAGCACTCTTCAAAGTGCAGCGAAGCTTTGGAGAGGAGGCGAACGGCAGGCACAGACAGACAGTACACACATCATCATGGACACACACACACACCAACACACGCTCAGCAGCAGCTTACCTGAGTTCTGACGGAGCCGGAATCTGAAAGAAGTTTGAGAACAGGCATAGTGAATGACGGGTTCGCGGGTGCACGCAAACACTTGCACGCTCTCATCTGTACAAGGCAACACTCCCTCATTAGTGGAGACGGCGGACGCTCGTGTCTGACCGTGGTTCACTTTGTTTTGCTGCGCTGCCACTACCTGACAGCCGCGAAGGAGAAGGTAACGAGGCGGGGGGGGGGGCAGACCTGTGGTTTTTGCTCCACCAGTTTCTTTCATTGGCTCCCTCAGGGATGGGTTACACCTTCCCCCACAAGACACACACACACACACACACACACACACACACACACACACACACACACACACACACACACACACACACACACACACACACACACACACACACACACACACACACACACACACACACACACACACACACACACACACACACACACACACACACACACACACACACTTCATACTCAGGTACAGTACATGCGCAGAGCAATTACAGAAACACACATGCATACCTCCACACACACACGAACACTGGCACGAAGCCACAGACATAAACAAAGTGTACACACACACCCACACACACACCTCTCATTCTCAGCAGGCCTGTTGTTCCTAAAGTGAACTTTGACCTGTTACACAAACACACAGCAAGAGAGCTGATAACGGAGACAAATGCAGGTAAACAACAGCTTATCTTTGACTCTTTCTGACGCACGCACGCACGCACACGCGCACGCGCACACACACACACACACACACACACACACACACACACACACACACACACACACACACACACACACACACACACACACACACACACACACACACACACACACACACACACACACACACACACACACACACACACACACACACACACACACACACACACACACACACACACACACACACACACACACACACACACACACACGCACACACACGCACGCACACACACACACGAGAGCAAACAGAAATCACAACAACACACGCACATGATCCAACAATCCCTGACCCCGTGATTGTGTGTTTGTACAAGCAGTGGAGATTTGCTGGGGTGTACATAGCATTGGTTTATTGTGGAGCTTCTCTTGAGCTCAGCTTTCACATTAGTATTGTATCGTAAGGAAACTTCTCACAATATTTTTCTAAATCAGTACGTTACCAAAATGCCGGCCGAGACCTCATATTACTGCACCAGCAGGAAAGAGAGAGAGTGAGGGGGGGGTGTTACGGAGTGGAGTAATGAGAGGGCAAATTCAAACCAACATCCCAGCCTTCACAGCTTCGCGCTCTGCCGCCGCCGGTGTCGCCTCAATCTACTCGGGAACACACTGTGCCCAGGTGGGCCTGGCAGCGGCGTTATTGCCTCTGCGACCTGATAGCACCATGACAGATGCCAGGTCCAACAGGAGCTGGCAGCTTGCCACGGGGAATACAAACACCCGCTCACGCAACTGCGACAAACCGCATTACCGGCGCGGCGCGTGCAGGCCGGGGCCGGTCGGGCCACCGCAGAGTTTCTCAAGGTGTTGTGCGAACGTGCACTTTTCGAGGCCTCCCGAAAAAACTTCCACAAACAAAAAGTGTAAATTTAGTTTATTTCACCTCTTCACGCTCTCTCGCGACGCACAAAACACACACGCACATTTTTGACGCGCGCACACCGAGAGGACATGTTAGTCTGGTTTCTGACGGCCTTTTTTTCATTCCACATGTCTGAAGTTTCCCTCCGTCTTCTCTCAGAGCTGTCAGAGCTCCTGCACAGGGAGCTGAGTGACAGATACACAACAGGGGCATAATAAAAAAGTCAGGAGTTTCTTAAAACTCCTCAGTAAAGCTACTATTAGGCTTTGGGGATATGTGCAGCGATATGCAGTGACATTGCCTTTACGGTGCTCTGAAGTGTCAAAACCACCCAGGGAAGCGGGGGAGCTTTTGAACGAGTATCTGCAATACCGATCGAATACTTGGATGACCTTGGTTGAGCGAATTAAGGACACGGGAAGTTTTTCTTATTTATTTGGAGCAAGCATCTCATTTTCCCCCCACAAACCTTGTTGAATTTCCTCAGAAATGTCTCCGCCAGGCTTTCTTAAATCACGCCGCGACAAATCTCGCCCGAACCTACGACTCGTCGCAAGACGCTCGTACGTCATGTTTTATGTGGCAGTCTGGGTCGTCTGTCATCAAGTGCCGTAAAAGCTCAATGCTATTTGTGCAATTACATTTAATGTCCTAACAAACGCTTTGTTCAGTGGCAAGTTGTTAAACGGAGAACTGTCGGCGACGAGACGTGCATGATGAGACGCCGTGCAGCAAACGTACCTGTTTTTCCACAGCAGCCGAAGCGACCCAGACATTCTTTATGGGCACCGAGACCGCACTTGGAGCACAAGTAGCCCTGGTTGAAGACGCCCCTGCAGACACAGTAACGGGAGGATTCGAGACAGAGAATGATTGATGGAATAAACAGAGTCGCAGCGGTGCAAACTATGATGAGAATATCAAAATTCGTGCAATGATTATTTTTTTTTTTTTGGGTTGCCATTTGTTGGGGTAAAAATCCTTTCCTGTGAGGTCAGGGGCAGCCTGCGGAGCAGCAGGAAGAGTTAATTAAAGACGGATCCCTTCTGTGATACGATGAGGTTTTACATGAAAAGCATCCGTAATGGTTAAATGAACTACACTAGGACAAGATACTCAACCTGTTGAGTTATAACCTATCTCAGGAGACCAGATCAGTAAAATAGTGCCATAATGACACTTAAATTCAAACTTTTTCTTTATTGTGGTGTCGAGTAGAGGTTTAAAAAAAAAGAAAGAAAAAAAAAAAAGTCTCTACTTTTGCTAAATTTTTTGTAATTAGTGCCAAATTCACTTTTTAATGCTACTTTCTGGAGCAAAATTCAATGAAATGTACAAAAAAAAAAAAGTCTCCTGTAACGGTCACCTCTGGAATGTATGTTTTGATAAACTGACCCTGACAAGCCGTGTTAATAAGTTGATGGGGTTTTTGTTTTGTTGTAATATTTTTCATTTAGCTTGATCATTTCCTGGAGCCTCTTGCGGGCAGGTTTTGGCCCTATTTTTGACACCCCTGTTTAAGTGGGTATTGATGGTTTTTCTCATCAAAGCTGACGTAAAAAGAGTAAAAATGGACACGTGTAATAAGCCAAACAGTCCAGAACTGGCCCAGATCATCTCCGAAACTACTGCTCAACTCGTGGATGTGGTACGGTATCTTTCAACGATGGCCCAAGGAAGGAAAAGCTGTGAAGTGGAAACAGGGTCATGAATCTAAAGCTCATTGTGGGGAGTGAAGATGTTCTTGTGTGATCTGATCCAGATTAAAGTTGACGTTGGTCCACAGAAAAGGTGCAGATGGCCATGATCTTACGGCTGGTCTGTATACATCTTCTAGATCAGCCCGACTGATCCGCCTGACAAGTAACTGAGATGGACAACAGTTTGAGGGAAAAGTGACGCCGTGTTCTGAAAAACAAAACTTTCCTGATATTCTATCCCCCAGAAAAAGGCCGGTAAATCCAACCGTCTGCCTCTGTACATTCACAGCGCAATAATCTCGTCTCCCCCCCCCCCCGACATCCGTCCGTCGCCTTGAAGAGGAAGTGCTGAAGTGTGACAGACACTTTTTCTCACCGTCTTCGCTGGGTGAAACCACTCAGTCGTCCCTGCTGTGAGAGGGACCGCGAGGCGCAGTCCTTCAGGGGCCGATACCATTCAGAAAAATTCAAAAGGAACTTTGTTGTAACTGAGGCATATGTACAGAGGAAGAGAGGAGTCAAGGCTAAGTGACGAATACATTGTTAGGATACACTGGAGAGACACTTTCTTTTTTAAGAAAGTCTGACAGTGGAGTGAAGGGAAAAGGTCTGCATCTCGTCCTCAGTCTTTATGTTGACGGTAGCCTTGAAGGGGGTTTTATTCTGCTCTCTGCTGTGTGTGTGTGTGTGTGTGTGTGTGTGTGTGTGTGTGTGTGTGTGTGTGTCTGAATAATAATCAGCCTCCTACCTCAGTAACATGTGGCAGGAGTTGCAGGAGGTGATTCTTTCAAAGGTATGCATATGGAACTCGTGGAAGTTGTTGGACGCGTTCTCGGGACGGATGTTTGATCTAAACGAAACAAAGCAAAACGTCAAACTGCAAGAAAAAAAAATAAACACACACACACATCAATCTGTGCAAGGTCACTTAACGGAGGATTCAAACGGGGTGTAAAGAAGCCTGTTGGCTTTGAACTTGTAAATAACTCACCTCTGCATGCAGACATCACTTTTTCCTTTACATTTCTGACCTACGACAATCTTAAACACCAACAATCTTCTGAAAGTTCAAACCTGCATAAACCTTTCCTCGACATCCAACAGCTTTGGCTCAGCATGATCAAAACAAAGAACTAAACTCTATACAAACAAAGACTCTCGGCTTCAATTTAACTCAATTTTCACTAATTTCCCGAATGGAAACATGTTTCTCACACGGCTTGTTACCGATTCTAAACGGTTGTATTTTTTTGATGAAAACATCATTTTCAAAGCAAAAACATTTTTTTCGCTCCCGACCAACACTTATAATTGCCGCCAACAAACTCCTCCGTGGCTACAGTAACGTCTCACTGATACACACTCTTTGAAGTGGAGAGGTGTTCTCGGACCCCCCCGGGAAATGGCTCTGTGTGTGTGTGCGTGTGTGTGTGTGTGTGTGTGTGTATGTGTATGTGTGTGTGTGTGTGAACAAAATCAAGAATTCAAATAAAAAGACAGACAGCAAAGAACTGTGTGAGTAGTTCTGTATAGTCAAATGAAAGATGTCCCTCTTTTGTTTGCACTGTTGTTTACTGGAGCTCTTCTTTTTTTTTGCTGAATAAGCACTAACTTGGGCCCTTGGGTACAGACGAGCCAAAACGATTCTTGTCTTTCCTCCGCGCCACACCATGAAAACTACTGAAAATGACGTAGTGCATACGCCAGGCCTGTAGGTGGCGCTGTAACGCTGCCACAGAAATACACCGAAAAAACGGAGAAGACGACACGCAGCATGCAAAAACAGAGAAATCGACCAATCTAACACGGAACCTGTTTTCAGGCTCCTAAAACGCCGCGACGTATGAATGATGGGCCAAAAAAACCGATGCGGTTACACGAAACGGCGTTGTCGTGTGAACGGGGCATTGAGACGGTCAAGCTGGAGGGCGAGGTAATGAGATGAAGGAAAGGGTTGTTTGGTAAAAGAAGGTCAGTTTTAACGTCTCTATTCTGTTTGAGGCCCAACAACACATCAGCTGTTAAAGCAGAACTGAAGCAGCTCTTACGTGGCTTATGTTTAGAACTTGTTTGCATGTTTGTTTGTTGCTGCTTCTACTTGTTCTCATTCAATGATACATTTTTTATTCTTCCAAAGAGCAGTTGTTACGCATGACTGCCGCACTCATATTGCATCGTTGTTGTGGAAATGCTTGAAGTTGGAAAAAAACAAACAAAACAAAAAAAGCGATGACCTGAAAAAAGAGTAAAATACTTCTAACTAATGTAACTTCACCTAAACCTGATTCACAGAGCTCAAATAAGTGGAACCAGTGATTTAAATTTTTTTTCCAAAACACCAACAGAATGATGAGAGGTAGATCTTGTATAGAGGCTTTGAGAATTTATTCCAACTATGACGTTTGTCTTGGTGTTTATATGATCCTCACTTGTGGAACAAAGTTCACAAACACCTGAGGCCTGCTCAAACTGTCGGCTTAATAAAATCAGGGCGGAAAACATTATTATTCGCTGTGGTTTTTAATACATTACTCCTTAAATTTAATTCATTCTCCTGTTTTAGTTGTCTTTTGTCTTTTAAATGCACTTTTATTTTCTTAATATCTTGTTTTATGTCCAAGATTTTAATGTCATTGTATGCACTTATTAGCCTTTGTGAAGCACTTTGAATTGCCTTGTGTGATTAAAGTATTGCTTTGAAATATGAAAAAATTATATTTTCATGTTTGCACAGTGATGTTTATGGTTCTTTTTTGAAAATAAAACCTTAATTTGTTGGCCTTCAATAGTTTTCTGCTTTAATTTCGGCAGTAGATATGCTTCTGGTCCGGGTTATACTTTCAAACTGATTGTATTTGTATATTAATCATGGCACGTTTACTAACCGTGAAAAATATTCACAACAGTGCAAAGAAAACAAAAAAAACATTTCAATAACTGCTCTATAAAAGGTTATAACATCAAAAATAACAATTATACAAACCACTTTACCATATACCTGCAATTTTTTTGTCTGAGTAAAACTTTTGAAGTAACTAGTAACTTTATTCTCAGAGTAATTTTAGTAACTTGCCCAACTCTGCCTCCAGCCTTCCTTTTCGTTCTTTACTTCAGACAGTAAGGTGCAGCTCGATTCTTGTCTCAATACTGTGACAGAATGCAAATTTAAAAGACGTTGAATCCTAGTTGGTGCAGCCTGATCCTGTCTTAAGGTGGCACAGTGAGTCGTGGTTTGATTCCGGTTTGGTTTGGTATCTTTTGGTGAGATTTATGTGCTGGACTGATGGCCTGTCCTGGGTGTCGCCGAACCCTTGACCGTAGGCAGACTCCAGCCTCAGCGAGGACAGTGTTTGCAGGACGGGAAACTCTAAACTCTCAGTCTGGAAACCGGAGATAATCTCACCGTGAGCGGAGACTGCTACATAACCGCTTCATCTCAGTTACCGGCTGCGAGAACAACTGCAACCTATATCGGTTATAAGGCGGCACTGAGTGAGCGTGTGATTCTCCGGCGACGCCTCTCGTTAAATCAGCAACAAACCTCCCATCTTGCCAGTGGGGTATCACACAACACCTCTCACTTCTCACCTCCTGATCGGGCCTGTCAATTCTCTTCAAACTTGTTAATGTTATTTCACAGATTTTCTTAAGGGAAATGGCACCGGTTCGAAAGCACCAGTGTTTTTCACTTTGCGTGTCGCTGCCGCCTCCTCGGGTAGCTCCAACAGGTGGAACCTGAGCCGGACCCAGGGGAGGTTTCCTCGACTCTGGGAACATCCAGCGGGATCGTTTTTGTTTTTAGAAATTATGAGAAAGACAGCAAAACTGTAGGAATGTCTATTTTTGCCCGTTTTCTGAGGACAGATTTGCGTGCAGGTCTCGGTCTCGACGAATTAAGTAATTGGGATTTAGCAGCATCACAGCTTTATTTCATGGTTTGAAATGTGGAAATTGAGTCCTGCCTCACTGCTGGCCCCCCGACTGCAGATGAAACAGGAGCTGCACACGAGCACCACTCACCTTTCTTCTTCAAAAAAAAAAAATTAAGTTTTTTTTTTTTTTTTAATTGTCTTTTCATTTGTCGGTTTAAAACCAGGTCTCATTAACGCGCTTTTTGTCTGTAACATTGTGTTATAAAAAGGGAATAAAACTCAAGGCTGATAGTCATTTCAACAGAAAGAATGATGTCCTCGATTTCACATTGAGGATATTTCTGCTAAAACAAAACGGCTGTTCTTGTGCTCAGGCTACTTAAGACTGTTGAGTGGATCAATTACTCTCAATAAGACGACATGTGATTAAAGTCTCGCTTACACGACAAGTGAAAATGGAAAACTTTTGTTGTGTTTTGGATGTCCATTTTTTTGTTTCGTTAATTTCATTCTTAAGACAAAAGGAAAAGAGAAAATATAAGACTTCAATATGATATGAAGCAAAACAAAAGTACGAATGCCCGTGCACTCCCATTGTTAATGTTTATAGCGTATTGCGTGTGTGGTTCCTTACAGAAACAAGCAACAGCACCTACTCGTGTCCCGACATGAAAACTACATTGTTTTCAGCGTTTCCGTGTTAACACACATTGTTTTCAAGGCAATGCCGTATAAACGTGAAACTTTTCTGAGATGAAAATGCAGAAACGTTCCTCTTTCACTTGAAACGGGGCCTGAGAAGACATGTCAAGTTTCTATCATGGTAAACAATGACATAAACTTGACTTATATTAAGAAATCATGCACCTTTTATTTCATTTTTTTTTAAAGAATGAATTTAACAAACTAAATCAAGAATTAAACAATGAGTAAGTTTATTCCCATTTGAATCTAAAGACATAAACGTCTTGTCATGTAACAAATAAGAATCTACGTAGAGACTTGTCACTTTATTTTCTTCCCTTTTGGAAGCGCTGCCCTTTGTGGTGCAGGTTCACTTTGATGGACATATTAGACTGTTATTCTTCTCGCCTCAGCCAATGACACAGCAGAGTTCTGTCTTGGAACCAGTTTGTCCATCGCGTTGAGTGAGATTTGGATCCGGCCCAGCTCGAGGACTGGTTGATGCAGTCTGGCAACCCGACGCCTGCATTAGATTTACTCCGTGGAGCGCTCTCCAAGAATAAAGTTCAGTGCCATCTCGTTATCGTCTCATCTTTGGTGTCACAGTGTCGTGTCTCTCGTAAATCAATGAGTGGTCTTACTTGAATAACAAGACGGGCCACCGCCGGTGTTTTGATGAGGTGACAAAATGCAGCTGAGACACGGAGACACACACACGCACTCACATAGCCATGCCAAACTGCTCCAGCCACTTCTTTTTCAGCTCTTTGGTCTTGAAGAAGAACTCGAAGCCGTTCTGGCCCTGGTTGTGAGTGAGGTAGAATCCGTACGACCACTGCGAGAAGGGAGAGAAAACACAACGTTTTGGAGAGATGCAATACAACAGTGTTAAATCTAACGAGGGCTTTAGTGGAAGACAAACACAGAGCAGGAGGGAGCGGGAGCTGAGTGAGACGGGATGCAAGGGGGACAGATGGAGACAAAGAGATGCAAAATGAAAGCGGGGACGCCTCGGGGAGAGCGAACACAAAGGCTGAAGGGTTGGAGGGCCCAAGGACCGACAGACGAAGAAGAAACAGCGAGGCAGAGCGGGAAGAGGAGGAGAAAAGGAGTGCAGGCTCGCTGTGTCACGTCACTGCTGGGCATCAGACAGCAAGCAGCGAGTGGGCCGGTAATCAGCTACCATTATCCACTTCAGAGGCTAAATATTAGTCCATTAGCCTCCGTGTCAACACAGGCGTCTGTTTTCAGACAGCAAAACGGAGCAGATGCTTAGGAGATGCACTTTTTTTTTTTTTTTTTTAATGGCTCCTCGTTGTGGTTTTTGAACTTCTAGCTCTCAGCTCTGAAGGCTCAAAAAAAAAAAAGCCCCAAAAAAAAACAAGGCGAGCTCACGGGGCTGTCAGCGAAGCGCCGCGGCTCAGCTTTTCTACTGAATGACAAGAGAAAAGAAAAGCAGCGATCTACAGAGCCATTCCCAGCGGACGGCAAGACTTACACTCAGCAAAGATATCATCTAGCACACCAATTTGTAAAGAGAGGGAGGAGTGTTTGTCTGTCTTTCTGTCAGGTTTCATCCTTGTGCTCAGGCGGTCTCTGGCATTTAAAAGGATCACAGATTGATAACAGGAAGCGTTTCTTTGAGAACCCTCCCAAAATATACAATAATCATGCTTTATATCGCACCTTTTTTGAAGGCGATGTGCACAAGTGAAACACACCATCTGATCCAAAAACACTGTCAAACCAGTATGGTTACATTAATAATGGATTTTATAGAAACGTTGACACATTCATCAGAAGGGCAACGTTCAGCCTCCCTTTAGCCTCTTTAGACTATTTTCCCTCTACATGAAGGGAATATAAAAGTTGCTGCTGTGCTGAAAGCTTTTATTGCTGCCTCCCTAACATAGCCACCTCCATCATTTCTAACATAAATATGTACTAAAGAAAAAGAAAAAAACTGCATTACATCTATCATGTCAAAAGTGAATGACATCAAACTGGCTGCAACCTTCATAAAAAACAACCATATAAACCCATATGGGTCTAAGTCTACTAATGCCTGCTATTTACAGGCCACATTATTACCCAAATCATTGTTTCTTGGCACGCCTTGGATATCATTCCTCATTATGATTGGCAATATTTTTCCCCACTTGGCACTTAGTATTCAATGTGTGTATGTGTGTAGTCGGGCCCAAAGCGAGGTTTAATGATAACACCATCTGGGATGGGAGTCAGACTCTTCTCACCCGACACTGTTTCTCCCACTGCTGCTAAAATGAACACGACAATGCAAAACATGTGCTGGAACAGGCATGTACCAAATTATTTAAGACTCCTTTCTGTTGATTATTTCCTTGTTTGTGTTACGAGCTGGCAGGCGGCGTCTGCGCGGCGGGACATTTAAAGGCAGCGGTGGGGCAGAGGGGGTTGTTGCAGGTGCTTAGAAAAACACTGCGAGTTCACTCCATTTTCTCAGAATTTTATGAACCTGCGTTTATCTGATAAATTGTTATGACTGCTCATTATGCGGGAGTAGAGCTGTTAATTGGTTTGTCAGGAGTCCAGCACGGTTTTCGAGCGGTTGCTGACTCAGTCATGAAGAGGCAATAATGGGCCTAATGGCGCACGACTGGCCTCCATTAAAGCCGACTGGTTTGTTATGTGCCATGCTGGGTTTTGTTCGTTTCATTTTAAGACCTGTTAATACCCAACTTTTCTTAATGGGTCAGTGCTAAAATGTAAATAAACACATATTTTATTCACAACATGGCATACTTGTAAATTGTACAGGGGAAAGGCTAGAAAAATAAGTGGCAAAATATGTAAGATGTCAAAAAAAAAAAAAAAAAGTTCCTTCGTTAGGACGATCATCAAATGACTTTGCAAATCTGGAGGAATCTCTGTGCACAACAGGGACAAGGCCAAAGTCAGGATTAGATGCTGGCTGTTGTATAGCCCTCGGGCGGCGCTGCATAAAAAATCAGCCACGAATCTGCACTGGAAACCACTGAATGGTCTTCGTAACACCTCCAGATATAATTGCCTGGGAACTCGGTTCATCCACAAATGCAAGTCAAAGCTGTATCGTGCGCAGAGGAAGCCACATGTGAACGCCATCCAAAGGGGGGGAAATAAATAAATAAATAAATAAAGGCTGCTATCTTCTCTGTGCCAAAGCTCATTTCAAATGGAAAACTGAATACATTTTTGTGGACAAGACGGCATCTTAGATGGTGTGGGTTTGCATTTGTATTCATGGTGTGGGCAGATTAAGCAACTGAAAGGCAACTATTAATGATGAAAAGTATTTAGAGCTTTTTAGGTCATGGTTTTACACATCTCAACAAGACGACACAAAACTCAATGTGCCTGCGGTGTTCACCTTCATCCTCTACTAAGACTTAGGCAACAGATCAAATCCAAGATATTTTTGTCTTAAGCATCAATTTCTGAATTTTATTTAGATGTCACAGGCACACAGTTTTGATCCCAACTTTAAATAGAAGAATCGGGTTACACCTACACCTAGTGCGGGTAATTTATTCATGACGGGACAAAACACACCAATACACACACACACACATTCACACCCGTGGGCCATTAAAAGGTCAACAATTCACCTTATACCCACCTTGGACTGTGGGACTAAACCCAGTCACATGATGAGAGCGTGCAAGCCATGCAGAAAGACAGTCGATCTCAGAATCGAACTGGGCATTTTCTCATTGTGAGCCAATAGTGCTAACCACTACACGCACAATTGAGAGTATTTTCTTTTTTTGCAGAATGTATCATATTACTTTTACATGTGGTAAAGTTACTGCAGCCATAAAAGTAAAGCACTGAATAAACTCACTGCTCCCCTCAAGTCCCGCTTGTACGGAGTGTGCGGCGTACAGCCTCAGGTAAAATTAAATGTCATCCAAAGCCCGTCATAAAATCACTGCAAATCACAGCTTAAAGTGGGTTATTGCTTCCTGGAAATGATAACACGCCATAAAATTAAAAGTTGAACGTTGGAGACGTATTTTCTTCTCCAGTTAACGAGACGAATCCGCGCGGATTCAAACCGACTCCCCACCCAATCGGTCCTGACAAAAGAAATATCTTTATCAGAATTAGAAACTAAAGTTGGGGGGGGGGTTGGAAAAAAGCAGAGGTGGGAATCACATTTCCCTGACAGCTGTGGAAAAAAAAAAAAAAAAATAGCCTGGGAGGTGTTAGCAGCAGAAATAAGCTGCTCGGCTGACTTTTCTTCACTGGATTAAAATTCAAGCCCCATGTTTTCATTGTTCCCCCATTTTTGTGTCCATCATAATAAAGAAGCCGAAAATGTGTCTAGACAGTTATGTGCAATTGAGCGCGGTCTGAGAGGCTGGCAGGGAAAAAAAAACAACCCAAAAAAATCCCAACACACCCTGTCAGTGTTGTTTTCTTTCTGACATCAGCTTGATTTAATTGAGGCTAATGTTTGCACAAGTCTGAGGTAAAACATCATCACTGTGGCCTCGCCAAATGTGCTATTGAGTTACTCTCTTGGAACCAAAAATGAAATGTTCACTGAGAGATGTGCTGCCATTGCCAGAAAGATAGGGGGGGGAAAAAAATTAATAAAAAAAAACCAGGTTCATGAGAAAATGTGCCAAAATCTTTTCCAAGGTGAGAGCCAGATCTGAAAGTTGAAAAACGTGTACCTTGGCAGGTACATGTTGGAGGATGAATACACCTGGGACACTCACTCCTGCACTGTGCATAGTGGGGGGGGGGGGGGGGGGGGGGGGGGGGGGGGGGGTTCCAAACCTGCATATTGGATTCTTCATGACTTTCCATCATGGAAACTTGAACACTTCTACGCAGCACCAATTCGGCGTTGTTTTTTTTCTACTTGTTTTTTTTGTCTGTATAGCACGACGGGATCGACTTCTGTGAGGCGAGAGATCTCTAAAAGTCTTATATTTGCTCCGTCACCTTCTCAGATCTGTCATTAAATCGCCTGCCGTGCACCTCGAGATACTCTAGAAACACAAGAGCCCAGATTTTCCGAACAGAAGAGGCACTGAAGAAACGGTGTGTTAGGTAACTGCATTACTGTAGGAACAATGCAACGCTCTGTCAACCTGCAACAAAGCTGACACTGGCGCTATCTGAACCGTTACACCCAGTAATTAAAGGAGCTGGTGAGTTACCATGCCACTAAACTCTTGTATACTTAAATGGTCCTGGACAACAGCTTCACAAAAACTGTTTCACTGGAACAATGATGATTTAAGTGACAAATATTAAAATTAGATGAATCACATGTAGATGAGTTTACCTTCATGAAATCTATTTGAAAGTTGGCAGTTTATCTCGACTGTTTTGTTGCTGCTTCTTTCAGTTTTCATGAGTCAAAAATCCAGATTTTGGAGCATCTTCCTCCCACTGAGCGGTGGAATTTCCACTTATTAGACAGACAGCAATGGCCACACGGTGGCGCAATAAGGGAGAGAATATAAAGTAACGCAAGTAGCAAGTAACTTCGTTACCTTCGCCAACGAAGGTTGGGAGGAAGGTTATGCGTTTGTCTGCGTGTGTTTATCGGTTTGTATGTATGTATGTATGTATGTATGTATGTATGTATGTATGTATGTATGATTTTTACCAACTTTTCGCAAAAAACTATTAACCCAAATTCCGAGAAATCTTCAGGGATGATTAGTCATCATCCAAGGACCAATCGATTAGAGTTTGGAACGTTGACGGCTAACCGTTTCTGAATAAATCCACAAAAACTGCAGAAAAAACCTCCCATACAATATCTCATGAGAGGCACCTCATGGGGGAGATTAAAGGAGATCAGCGTCTGTTGCCATGGAGACACACTGGCGGGCTGCAGCTGCCGTTAGCTGAAGGTCAGCGCTCTACCGACTACCTGTTCTGGTTTGGAAAGTGTCTTCATTTCGTCTAAAGAGGCGTTTAAGCAGCTCTTTCCGGATTTCCGTTACACGAAGACATTTAGATGACGGAGTACAGACATAAACCGTATCTGGACCAACCTTGCGGTTCTCCTTGTCCGATGTGGGGTTGTTGGTGATCTTGAAGAGGTGCAGGTCGATCACTTCCTTCATTTCGTAGTTGTCTCCTCGCCGCTTACAAACAATCACGGCGGCATCAAAGAGGAAGATGTGCCTGGAGGTTTGAAACACCAGTCAAACAAATCAAGCCAAATTACATAGAAACATGAATACTAAATGTGCATCGTGTTTAATGTGGTCAAGGAAAAGAAGAGAACTAATTAATCAGAGTTTATCCTGAACTCCGTGTGCTCAAAATAAATCCTCTTTCGGATGTACGCTGTGCTTCTGCACACCGTGTGATAGCTCTACGGATGGTTAGGCTTGTTTGAAAGTACAGCAGACAGTTCATAAAGGTAGCCGGCATGTGTTTTGGCAAACACAACCTTGGAGACGGAGGAAGGCCGGACTAACAATACAATATCCGCGTGATGGAAAGGTGAGAATTCACATCCACACGTGAAGACGGCCGCAAATGCAATGTCATCTGTGATCCTGAAGGAAGCGCGCATCAGCTCGATGCCAAACCGTCACGCGGGCGCTGCGGACGGACTGTCTGAGGCGCGATGCACCTGCAGTTCCTTGATATTGTGCAGAAGTGTTGGTTGCAGCAGCGCTGACGTCTGCTCAGGCAGCTTTCCAGCAACAACCCATGATTGGAGTTCAGCTCCGAGTCATTTCGTCGAGCCGCCTGTCAGCCCGACATCTCACCTGTCCTGTTTGGCTCGTTTGTCCACCGAGGCCACCCGTACCTCCCCGTCACCTTTGGGTCTCCCGTAGTTACTCAGAGGTTGATTCTGCACCAGAGGAGGAAAGAGGAAGAGTCTGCTTTCAAACGGGCAGAAAGAGAGGCTTTTTTTTTTTTTTTTTTTTTTATCCCACCAAAAGATATCAGCCTCTCATTATTTGCAGCTTACCAGGTTTTCAATGGATTTTTGATACTGATCTATTTCTCGCAGCGTCTCATTGTCCCTCTTGACCTCATTAACGTACTGAGCCAAGTCCTGCACACACACACACACACACACACACACACACACACACGTACACCAGAAAATCACGTTATTGAATTGGGTTAAACACAGTACAGCATGCTGAGCTTTGTTCCAAGATATGTAAGCTTTTATGCGTTTCTTATTAATTAATAAGAGATATAATACAGATTGGATTAAAGAGAAGATTCGCAGCTTTCAGCTTTTTAAAAGAGGCACAACGTCAGATTTAACTCTGGCCTCTGTTGCATACGAGGTGGGCATTTTGAGCCGCTTTAGCACGAGCCGGTACTTTTCGTTGCTTCTCTCTGGTTTTTATTTTTGGGTGGGAGCTGCAGTCGTCCACATTGGATCCACTGAGTAACTTGCTCATCACAAAGAATATCCCAGTGTGTCGTGGTCAAGGCCTTCCGTCATTGTTGTGTGAATTGTGTTAATTCCTTGCAGATTAAACTTATATTGCAAGACTTGACATGTTGGAAAAATGGAAGACTTTTAGCAGGTCTTTGAGATGAAATGATACCTGTGGTTTTGTCTCAATCAGTTTGATTTTTAACATTGTACTGAAAACGTAAAAAACAAATATCACTGTAGCCTTAAATATATTTCCTAAATTATATGGTCAAATGCAGAAAATGCATTTAGCATCCCGTTAGGGATTAAAAAACTGTCGAGATGCAGTCACGCAAAGGAAATCTATATTAATGAACACTTTCACAAAATAGTTTCTCTTCAACATTTACGTTAATTTCAGAATATATATATGATGATTTTGTGTTTATTGTCCAATTTATATCGAGTGATGCCAAAATGAAAAACTCCAAACGAAAATCTACGCATTGGGTACTTGGTTAAATCTGGAGTTGGTTTTCTGCACAAATCTTTTCAATTCTAGTCATTCCATCCAAATGTCCATCAGCAAAGTACAAACAAGAATCCATCCACTCGTTACTCCCAGTTCGTTGAAGTTCGGACGGATACTGGAGAGACGATTTACATGGACGCCTTTGTGTTGAGGGATTAACCTGGAGCGCCTGCGGAGATCATACCATGGCTTTGGGAGAATATGCAAAACGTCACACAAAGTTGTGTCGCATTGTCATTCATCCGGGGCGAAGCTTGTGAGATGAATATCTTGACATACGTGTGCACTTCACACAGGTCATGAGTTCATTACGCACGACTTCTATTCCCAGATGGATTGACTCAAAGTCGGGAGGAGACGAAAACGGAACCGGGAGATTTGTCGCCGTACCTTCATCGCATCCAGTGCCGTGCGCAGATTAGTCTTGTCGGTGGCGTCGTGCGTGTGTTTCACCAGCTCCTGTTGGACAAACCGCACGCAAAGCTCAGAAGAATGCAAAGAGGAAGAAGAAGAAGAAGAAGAAGGCTGTCAATCATAAAACAAAAGGCGCATTGGAAAATTCATGAGCACGGTTATCCTCCTGCACGCATCCGCCTCGGCCATAATGCAGCAGGTGAACTTAAGGCTGTGGCTTTAGATATGAAATGAAAAAACGCCGGTCCTGAAATAAATCAGATACCGTGTATGTGTGTGCACTCATCTATTGCAGGTGTGTGTGTGTGTATCTGAAATTGCTTGCCAGTACCTAACTGCAGCGTAAACAAGACATCTAGACCCCAGCAGTGGAGGATAAGGAAGGATGCCATGCATGTCCTTCATACAAGCGCGCACACACACACACACACACACACACACACACACACACACACACACACAAACGCACACGGACATTTCTACACACTGAGCCGCTGAGGGAGATATATACGTCTGCTTGGCACCGCTCAAATCCCCAGTGTCAGTCAAGCTCAACCTGGGCATTATTATCACTAGCAAGACGACAGAGGCCTATTTATCAAGCCTTGCTCCAGCCTCCACACCTCCACACCTCCACACCTCCACCCAGATACAGAGGAAGGGAGCGGCCGTGCTGATAGCCGGCACCGTACATGATGGACTCATCGAGGGAACCGCGGTGCCGCAGGTTCATGGGGGGGTGGGGGAATGATGAGCGTAGAAAGAACGGAGGATTGATGACCCCCCCCCTCCCAAAAAAAAGAGAGAGAGAAAGAAACGGCAAAAAGAGAGGCACTCGGGGAGTGGAGGAAGTGACAAGACATTAGTCGCACAGATTCAGGCTGTCACCACACGGGGGAAAGTAACCCACAGGATGCTTTATTCAGCGCAGCTCGCCATCACACACCTGGTCCGCAGGGATCCGGGGCCCATGTTGACACAACTGAAACACTTAGTTCCCGCGGATATTTTGTCCCTTAACTTTTGGTGGCGCATTTGTTTTTAATGCAATCATTACAGGGGGCGAGAGCAGAAGGTTAGGGGACGCCTATGGCTCATGAAACAATAGGAATCAGCACATTTCTGCCCAGAGAAAATGAATAAATGAGCATAATAATGTGAGGCCGTGTGTGCGGCATTCATCGAGAACCCCTAATTGCAATGTCTATGATCATGTGCATCATATTACAGGTACACAGAACAGAACGATTTTAACAAGCTTTTCAAAAACAGTGGGTGTAAAATGTTCCTTAGGGAAAAGAGACTTAATTAGAAATGTGTAAAAAGTAGTTTTCATGCTTTGTCTTGTAACTGAAGGCAAGCTTTTTTTTTTTGGAAAATGTTAATATTATTCTCACATATTCTCTCCTCTTTCTTTTTATTTTTGAATTTAATGTTTTGTTTTTCCATTGCTCTTCATCTTGATCACGTGACTAGATGGGAGAGGATAAGCATCTTCATCCAACTGCATTTTAAAGTTGTCATCGATGAACACAGTGGTTGTACATTTTCATCCAAAAGACCTTAATGTTGACTTGTTATATTTCGAAGTTCCGACTTTTAGTTTCTGACTAAGATTTTATCCCAAACTTTTGATGTGTTTTTTGTGTGTTTGAAATGGAAATAATCCAAATCCAAATATATGAAATGTCTCCTAACTGTATCTATTCGCTCTGGCTCAACTGAAAACACATAAATGATGAATTCACACTTTCTGCATCAACAGGTACATCATAGAAAAAGTGTAATCAAAACATAAAAAAGATTTCCTTTCCCATACTTTAATTCAGACTGTGACGTTTTTGATTTATCAGACGCAAACTAAAACACTTTTCATTTTTGTTTTCGGTGACTTATTTTAGTGATGAAAACCAGAAACACAGTACCTCAAACAATATTTCATAAGATCAGAACTTAATCTTAAAATAGAAAACCAAAACAGTCAACCCTTTTCATGAGAGTAAAAGTAACTTAAATCACAATTAAACTTTTTAATGACATTTAACATGGCGAGGTTTCATCAATTAGAACCTACATGAATCAAAAGAGATGGTTCTCACCTTCATTTCTTCAGTGGAAATCAAGTTTGGCATTTCTTTTCGTTGCATTAAAAAGTCCAGTCACCCTGCACAGGCTGCTGTATATGTACATACATACAGCAGATCTCCTCCACAGACTGACTAAACCTAATTAGGCATCTGGTATTTGTCCTGATTTACAACTTTTACTCTGTTAAAAATTCATGCCGTTGTATCCAATTTTGAATAATGAGAAGATAATTGGGTGTTATACAGTACAGTGAGCAGTCAATTCAGGATTTATTACAAGAGAAAAAGGTTCAGTGGGACATTCTGGATGATTAAATTGTTCCATTTGGGGATGTTTCCTCTCACAGAGGCACATTAGTAGCTTCTCTCTAAGTTTGTCCTGAGTTGCCGTCACTTCAGTAATGCTTATCTCTGTTTTTGTCTCTGTGCTTGTTTGCCCCTGTTTCAGTTCGTTATCTACTTTCTTTGAACTGCTCCTTGACCGTCTCGATCAGATTACAGTAATGTGTGTGTTTTTTTTGGCGGGCAGTCATAAAGAAGTTGCAGAAACCCTCACAGCCTGAAGCAAGAGGCCAGGGAGGAGAGAAACGTGGTCAACACTGCCCCTGGTGGACGAACGGAGAACAGAAACTCTCTGATGGGACTCATGTCATTCACTGAGAGTCATCTATGAAGTTGAAGAAGTCAGTGTCGTTTGTAATATAATCTAAAATGACAGCACTGACATCACTTCCCACTGTGTATTGAGAGATTTGCTGGAAATGTGGGATGAGAGATAAATACGGACAGTTCGATTATACAGCTCGTTTCACACGGTGGAGCCAAAATAGTGATATCAAGCAAGAGTCACTTTTCAGGTTTTGAGCAATTAAAATATCATTTTAACTTTTGAACTTTTAAATGTCTTTCATATTTAGAATGTATTAATGGAGGTGCATGTATGTGTACGACTGATTCACTCAGCTGAAGTTATTTTGAAACGGATAGGTGTTATTTTGATCTGTTTCTATGGAATCGTTCATTATCTGCTCCCACAAGGGGAATACAACGTAGAGCAATCATGCAAAACTCTGCATAACACCTATTTTTGACAGAAAGAAACTAATGAATGAGTGACGATGAGAAGAGACAGCAGCAGAGAAAACACATGCACGCAGCAGCAAACAGGCCTTATAAAGTAAAGCCAATGTTATTTAGAGGACTGGAAGGTAGGCTCACAAGAGATCAGGAGGAGACAGCAGCTCTTAATTAAAAACAAAATATATTAACGTTTTAGCTTTAATTGCTCTGTTGTTATTCAGAAAGCAGCATGCCTCATCCTTAGGTAGTTCATGACAAACTGATAAGTTACACTGTTTTTCTGCTAACAACTAAAACGACACACACTAATATAAAAACAATCTAATCTATGTGAACTAGTAGGAATCATTGTCACCCCTGGAAGATGCAATGAAACTGCTTAGCGGCAACCTCAACAGTATCGAGTATATTTAAACACATATTAACGGTGCCAGTATCAGTATCAATGTTGATATCAATTATCTGTTGAATGTATATATGAAGTGAAAACCCAGTTTTGTTTCACATTTGACCTTTAACCAGAGTTGTCAACACACAAGGTAAATAATAGGGCGACCTTGATCCTCAGAACAGCAGAGGTTGGAGCGGAGTACCTGCAGGAGGAGGTGGTATTTCAAGACTCGCTGCATAGGAACCACCAGCAGATCCCTCAGTGTGAACTTGCCGTAGTTTGCTCTTTTTGAACATTCCTGCAAAAACACAGAAAAAAACACCATACACTATATATATATATAAACCATGCTGAGAACACTGTGTTTCCCCCGACTTCCAGGAACAAAAAGCTTCACTGTAAATCCTGCTGTCAGCTGCAGCAGCACCATCATCCCCTGCAATGCCTCGGGCGCACACTTGAGGGCATGCTCCGACCGCTCTGGGAGACTGCCCATTTATTCGTTCATCCTTTATTGAAGGCGGCAGGGATTCATTTACCTCGAGCTTCATGCGTACGTCCTCTCTGTTTTTGCAGATGTCATCGAGGGTGGCGATGGCCGTCTCCACGTGGCTGCAGTACTTCCCATAGATCAACAACCTGCGATTTATCAACACTTCATGAGCTAAAAAGGTTTTAAAAAGAGATTATTTCACGTTTGTCTATTAAACTGCTCACAGGCTGTATGAAGAAAATTCAAAATGTTTGTGATGTCTGATCTTATCGGGAGAAAATATCTTTACAAATCTGACTAGAAGAAATGGTTGGATGACAGATGTGTACCTTTGTTTGAACGTGGTGAAGATCTGGTGAAGGTTCTGGGCACTTCTGTGGTGGACCGAGTCCTGGATCTCCACCAGCAAATCCTTGTGGACTTTAACAAGGTCCTAAAAACATTCAGCAAAGTCCAGTTCAGCTCATACAACTTTATCTCTCCCACAAGGAGCAATTCATTGATCGCTTTCCGGTGTACATTTATATTAATGAATGCATTCAATCAATCAATAAATAGCCAATAATTGAATCCGCCACCTGTCAAGGAAACAATTAGGTCTCTTAGGTCATCTTCTTGATATAAATCCTATTGAAATATGTAAGAAAATAGTATCATAAAAATGGGGAGGTAAAACAGAAGTACTCTGTCTAATACTACACATATCTCATTCAAATGTAACCAGTTCTGTTCACTAAAAAATGTAGTTGATCACAGTCACTTAAATATTGTGACTGAAACATTAATTATTATTTGGGAAAGGAAATCTTACATTTATTGATTCAGATAGCAGGTCGAAGGTGTGGACAGACACACTCAGAAAAGAATCCCATTGATAAAAAGGGGATGAATTATTTAGAGCTACGAACAGACCAGAGCTGCTGTGGCTCCACGTGGATGTTTATCACAGTTTGTCATTTTCCTGCTCAGGATCAATGAGGCTTTGTTCCTCCGGTAAACAAGAGTTTAGAGAAATACTGACACTGCGAATGCTAAGAGCTGGTCATAAAATACCAGCCTGTATGCTACGGTTTCACCAAGGACTGAAGTGAACAAGCCCACTAAACTTTCAGTTACTGAAAATAAGTGAAAGTTTATAACAGTAATCAATGACTGATTTATACTGTGTTACGGCTGTGCAGTGCTCCTTACTTCTTTAAGGTTATACACCATTATATAAACTTTAGTCAATCATCTACCCAATGTGAAGCATGTGAAGGTTTGAATTCAGTTGAAAGGGCTTTTACAAAGTGTCACGCTTTAACTACATTTGATTCATTGTGAATGGAATTTGTCCATTTACAAAGTGGAGCCATGTTTGTTACAGAAATACCCAGAGGAAGTTGTGTTCAGCCTTTACAGGTTTAATTATACTTTTTTTTTTTCTTTTTTTTTTTTTGAACGTACATCCTTTAGTGGAAAATTCCACTCAAAGGACAATTTGGTGACCCTGAGTCGACCGCAGCCAACGACTGAGACTTACCGGAATATTCACAAATACCTTGTCCAACTCGGCCACGGATAAAAACATGGTGAGGGGTGTCATAAAGTGCTGCGGGAAGGAGAGAGAATGAAAGAGAATGAAGCTCGTTCGTCTCCAGTAAGAGTGGGAAAGTCATTTTGTGCGAGCTGCGATTATATTATTGGGGGGTGGGGGGGTGGGGAGGGGGTCGCAAAGAGCTGCAGTCAGCGAAAACAAGGAGGACTGTCTGGGTCACGACAATAATCTCATTTTCAGAGTTTGCAATTTAATGATTTCCTCTCTGAAAGCTCCCACCACACAGTCACCTCTACATCTCAAAGGAGCGGGCGGGCGCAAACTGAATTCCACCAGCCACTTCATATCGAAAGTCATCTACTGAGACACTCCGCTGGGAAATCAGGCGAGGCCTTTTTGCAGGAGTGAACGTACACAAGAGGGAGAAAAAGAGTAGCTGCAACTGTGGGGGCGAGGGCGGTGGAGGGGGTAAGAAATGGGAGTCGTACCCAGGCCTGTGAAAGTGCAGGGTAAGGTGGAAAACACAGAGGACGAAAGGTCTTTTCCACGAGTTCTGCTCTTCCAGGGATTACTCTTTCCCCAATGCTAATTTCAAAAGTAGAAACTTTTTCCACCTCGCTTCATTTTATTTTTTTTTACGCCCAATGCAGGTACTT
Source organism: Lipophrys pholis (assembly GCF_963383615.2). Taxonomy (NCBI): domain Eukaryota; kingdom Metazoa; phylum Chordata; class Actinopteri; order Blenniiformes; family Blenniidae; genus Lipophrys; species Lipophrys pholis. Next base: position 16,190,290 of record NC_137648.1, on the reverse strand, counting down.
TACAGAGTCCGCTCTCGGCTTGCGGGTGATGAGAAGGCCAAATTTAATTCCAGGAGTTAATTTACGATGGGAAGTCAAAAGGTTATTTAACCTCACAAAGTTTTGTTTCACTTTTTATAGCAACTTATTATGAGAGTCAATCTGGCTTTTTCCTGCTTACTGGGGTCGACACGGGGAGTCATTACAACTGGTCCGTTTTTATGTGGTGAATGAATTTTGTGCCAAAGGAGGGATTCAAACACACGGTTCCAAATCTCAAAGTCAAGACTTTACCCAATGTGCCACCAGGGGGAGTCCTATCAACTATAATTCCATGAAGAGCAGCCACTGCTGTCACTCTCCTGTGCTAGTCAAATGGATTTTTAATATTATTATTAATAATAATAATAAGAAGAATAAGAATAAGAATAAGAATAAGAATAAGAATAAGAATAAGAATAAGAATAATAATCAATACATGCCTACAAAACAAGTAGTCAAAATTTCATCAGAAATTTTCGGTTTTGTTTTAACTACCTTGGTTTAAAATGTAATAATTAAAATGTTTATTAATATAAAAACATACTGTACAGTTCATTTCCAATACTTTGTTGAGCTATTAGTTACCTTACAAATATAACTTTCATAAAAGACATAAAAATGGCTATTTGAAGAAATGAGCACTAATTGTTTGGTATTTTTTTTTATTTTCTTTCACCTAAGAATGGACAATCTGTGAAAAATGCCCAAATACAAGAAACCCAAAGATGTGCAAACCACCGGACACAATACACTGTGTATAATTGTTGTTTGTGACAAATAAAGGACTTGACTCGACATCCTGCAAAGAGAAGCTCTTTTCAAGTCAAGAACAACGAAAATTAAAAAGCACTTGACAATTTTAAAGTTTCCCGTGCACGTCTATCCAATAAACATCTGACTAAGTTGCTCTGGAGGCTCATTGAGAGGAAGCAGCCGACCCCAGCAGAGGGAGCTGTGTCCTCCTCCTCCTCACCCTGCACATTGTTGATGGCCATGGTTTGTGCAGTTTAGCCCCCCGAATTGTTCTGTGTGGACCCGCGAATTTCTGACTGGTGCAGTACCACCTGGACCATCATTCTGTCCTCTATTCATCTGTGCATTTTTGTCCCTCTGTGCATTTTATTTTCCACATTGTCATAAAAAAAAAGATCCATTAATACCAAGATATTTAGGAGAAAAAAATTTAAATAAAATAATATATATATATATAAATATATATATATATATATATATATATATATTATTGTCGTGACAAAGCAAAACTTTTCACTTCTCATACTTTTGATATGTTTACCGTTTCCATGACAACAAAGGTCAAGTATCTCTAGTTTCTACTGTGAATAAAAATGGCTGCTTGCTGTCCAATAATTACAGGACTTTGAAGAACCAGTGGCGGTGGTCAATGTAGGTCGTTACAATTTCATAAGTGTTGGAATTCAGTCGAAAGAGGATATTGTCTGTCTGAAGAAAAGGAATGTGACGATGGTCTCACGTACCTTCTCTATAGACTCCAGGGTTTCAGTGTATTTCTCCTCTGTCTGCCTGATCTCTGTTAAACAGCAACTCCTGATGTCAGTCTCCGCCTGCTTCTGAAAGGCCTACACACACACACACACACACACACACACACACACACACACACACACACACACACACACACACACACACACACACACACACACACACACACACACACACACACACACACACACACACACACACACACACACACACACACACACACACACACACACACACACACACACACACACACACACACACACACACACACACACACACACACACACACACACACACACACACACACACACACACACACACACACAGGACTGTTAATGTGTGTCACTTTAACCCCTTTGAGCGAGATCAAGTCACACATGCTCCATGATGTAAAATATTGATCAATTCTATCACAGAGCAAGAAAATACTCACGTTGTCCTCAATCTAATGCAATGTAGAAAATGGACGTCGCATATAAAGTCAAGAGTTTACTCTGTTAGTCACGTTCACACCGGCTGCTGTTCGAGGTGATCGACGTCACACATTGAGGAACAAACTGCCAACTTGGAAACTGGAAGATGGCCGCTCAGGAGTTTTACAATCTTTTTTTTTTGGGGGGTCACATGTGAAACAATAAGGACTTTAATAATAGTAATGTAATCTGGGATTTAGTTTTATTATTAAAGGATGCATGTGATATGAAGGTTAATGCTTTATTGTTCCTGGAAATGTAACAGTTAAGGCTATAGAGCAGTTTGTTTGTTTGTTTTAAATATAAGTAAGGTCAAAAAGCAGGACAAATCTCCGTGACAACCTTTTTCCAGGCATGAGTTTTTTTCTTTTTATTCTTGAGAAATTATCATTAAAAAACCTAATTAGTGAGTAAAGGGCTTATTTACTTGAACGACTGATTTTTAGAGCAGAAGTTATTACTTTAGTGTAATGGAGACGGCAATAAGAAGACATTCAAATCTTATGGTGTGAAAACATGAAGGTGTCAATTTAACTAAAAATGTTGTCTTTGTATGACACAAAGCTTTTAGGACAGGACAGTTGGGTGACAAAAACTTAACACTTTTAAAGCACAAAATTCTAAGTCAAATCTAACTAAACTATACACAAAAAGTAAGGAAATTAGTTTTTTTTCTTTCTTTTAAGAAATCATCCTTGAAATGAATTCTTGACTTTTGAAAAGCCTGTTTTTTTTCTCCTTTTGTATGATTCTCCATTTGTAAGGAACATTGTATTTAGGTGATGAGCAGCAGATCCGAGTATGAACGTTGCGTCGCTTTCTCAAACTAATCCAACAAACACTTGATACTTTTAGTGCATTTTTAATTTCGAAGTAAGTGAGGCTGGACAAACCGGAGGAGGGATCGCCTCCGTCTTCATCAGGTCTTCGTAGATCTCTCCGCCCTCTTCATCGTCGTACACGCAGTCGTACAGATCCTCCTCATCCTCCACTTCGTTCTCGCTGCAGGACACACATGGAACATGGAAGCGAGGTTACATCACATCACAGAGCCTCTTTGATCCAGAGTTTTATTGTGGAGGTTTTTTTTTTTAAACTTCTGGTGGGTTTTCACTCCTCATCACCGCCACATGAAAGCGTCGCACAAAGACACACATGGTTCTGCTTTTTTTTAATACAACATTGCAAATCCTGTTAGCCAGGGACAATGTTTAATCCACGGCTGTGAAAGTGGCTCAGGAGCACACTCACAAGTCGCACCACACCTGTCGGGCCAACATGGAGTGAGTTGGTGAGCGAAGAGAAACGGAGCTGAAGGGGAAACATCAAAAGGCGACATCCACATTAACGGCATGTCTCTATATGTATCCATACATTTGCAGGTTTGTTGGGATTATAAGCGAGGAGTTTAACAGTTTTGAATACATTCGCATTACATGGTGAGAGATGTATTCAGTCAAATACAGAAATCCATTTTAACCTGAGCAGAGCCGAGAGTTTTCACATCAACGCATTCTGATAAACGGCTTTGGATGGGATTGTGCCAAGAGTGGCGTCTGCGGCAGAGGAGGATTATGTAATGTTTATTATTTTGTTCCTCCAACCTCAAGAAGTGGGAATTGCATTATTTAGCTGTTTTGATATAGTTGATTTAAATGTAGTTTTTTGTTATGGCGCCTAAACGATGGACTAAACTGTAAAACCCGTAGCTACACACTGCAGCCGTCACCCTGCTGGAGCATTCCGGGTTATTTTTAATAGAGAAAAATCTGTCATTTAAATTAGCAGAGCTGTGCACAGCATAAAGCTTGAATCACAGATGATTAAGTCGCAGTCCCACACAACTTGTGGGTAACTAAGAGGAGAGTGCTGAAAAAGCCTTGGAGGAGGTGGCTGCTTTCCAGGGAACAAATGGTGCCTCAGTCTACAGCAGACTGTAAATTTTTAAGTGATCTCCGGGCTAAAAGCGTGGCTGACTCTCTGAAATTAATGTCTCACAGAAATGTTCACGGGGGAGAAAGGTATCTCACAGGGTTTTGTTATTCACAGGAAGACGGATGAGACCTACTCTATGAGGTCCTCCAGGTGGTTGTAGATGTTGTCATCTTCAACACTTTCCTCTGTTGGAAAGGCTCTGTGAGGAAAAAGACAGACTCTGTAATACTCTGAATATACACTTCCCTATATTTAAATTAAGAAATTGATTTGCATGAAATAATAATAATAATAAGAATATATTATTGTGTGGAACATACCTGATTCCAGCTTGTTGTGCAATCGCTGTGTGGGAAAGTTTTGATAGTGTGTCCATAACCTGAAACAGAAAGAAATAGAAATGTTATCAGTGATACTACCATGCAGCATTTCCTAGAAGAAACACATGAGGGCAGCATTTTCCAACACTTCAGCAAGCAGACACTGAGGATCACTTGTGTGCGTGTGTGTGAGTGTGTGAGTGTGTGAGAGACACCATACCAACACACGCTCAATTTCAGTTGAGTTGCACAAGCCAGGTCAGTTAGAAACTCCATGAAATGAGGATATGTAATGATGACATAGTTAGCACTCTTGACTAACAGATTCATTCTCGGGTCTTTGTATTTGGAGAGTGCATGTTCTCCCTGTGCACATGTGGATTCTCATGAAAACATGAAAAAAAAACTGTCCACAGACATGAATGAGAATGTGATGTATTGTTCTGTTCTTCATAATTGAAACCAAACTAGGCAGCTTATATTGTGTACTTGTGGTTTCAGGTGAATTTCCATTCATACTTAAATGCAATGAGCGAGGAATAGAGAGCCGTCAGAAGAGGAGGGTTGACTCACACTCAACAGTTCGTAATGCTGTAACAGCGAGACGGCGTCACATGACCCGACGCGCAATTGATTGCAGTGTGAAGTTAACCGTGCGGCCGCACGGGCCGACATGATTGCTATTAGTATGACACGTGATTTCACACTACAGTGCTCAGCCCTGTGAGTGCCCTTGACCCCGTATGTGTATGTGTGTGTGAGTGTGCATGTGTGTGTTATGACTTCTTTGACAATGAACAGAACTCATCACCGCAACAAGGGAGCCCCGTTGGTTGGTGTTTTGCAACCGGCCCACTAAACCTCTTTGTGGCCCACAAGCTCACATTCACACTGTATGTAGATACATTCAGCCTGGAGCACAAGCTCTTACGGATCAATACTGATCACACAACAGGCCTGCCCCCCCCCCCAGCTGTGAGCACAATAAACACAAAGGACAGAGACACAGACGCGTGCAGCTTCTGTTCACATCAATTAAACCTTAAACTGTGAGAACAGAGGTGTTTCTTTGGTTTTTTTTTATTATCCGGGACGATCTCCAACAGATAAGCATATTGATACGCATCACAATATCTAATCCAACTGCATCACATCCATGACACCAGAGACTGACTGACAGTCCGTGCCTGATAAATCTGTCAGATCCCAAATGCGGCGCCACATTTAATCCCCCCCCCCCCGACATGAGAGGGATCGAGGCAGCGGTGCATTAATAACACCGTGACACACGAATTAAAGCGGAGTTCATTAGTTGTAGCTCGTGATCAAAGAGAGGGACTAGTTTGTGAGCAGCTGAACAGTGGGAGGATGCGGCGAGCACGCGCAGCTCTGCAGCACTCTGATTACACATGTGGGAAGAGAGGCGGTGAAACAGGGTTTCAGACATGATGCTTAATCAGCATGCGTGATATTGATCATCAAACTGATTCTGTTCTGTCATCAATAATCTTAACAATAATATCTGCTGACTTCCAGACAAGCAGATATCTTACTATCACAAGTGTTTACAGTGTGTTCATGAGTAACTGATGTGGGGAAAATTCCTCTAAATGCAGTCAAACTGGGAAAATCATGTTTGATAATATGGCAAAAGTTTTAGTGAAAGTTAAGAAGTGAAGTCATCTTCATTGTATTTATAGTCATTACTCATAGGAATAAATTAACACAACCCTCCTCCCACCACTTCACTGACAGAAACTCACTGTGTGCAACTATAAAGCTCCATGGTAACAGTATCGCTATTGTTGGAAAAGTAAAGAGGGAACAAAAGTTTGAATGTTCATAAACAAAGTTTGAAATTAAATCGTACCTCCTGAGCCTCATTTCATTCCCCTCTCGGTTGTTGTTTGTGATGACAGGCTTGAGGCGGCCATATTGCTTCCCAAACTGGGAAATGAAACCTTCCCAGTTGGAAACTATCCCAGTTCCATAGAAGTCCATTTTCCCATCTTGTTTCCAATTTCCTTCTATGGTTTCAGGAAATGTCTCAACAGTTTCTTTGAATTTTATTCTCTTTGAGTCAGTATCTTTCTCTCCAGCCTGTCTGATCACCTCACGCCACACCTTTCCCCAGGAAGTGTAGCTGGTGCACTTCCTGGTTGATTAGCCCCGCCCCTTCCATCACACCTGTGTCCAGCTTCACAGAACGGTAAGAAAGAAATGGAGCAACAACCTCCCACTGAGTTTTTTGTGTGATTAAAAATCTTATTTGGTACGACAGAACAATCTGATGGATCGACGGAATATTCATCAACATTAGTTAGAACTGTCAGCCGTTTCGAAGGTCATTAATGAAACAGAGCAAATTCTGGCTCCAGTCTGGCTCACCAAATGTAGGAATTTCAAAGAAAACATAGATTTATTTATCTTATTTAATTGTTTTACAAATTTCATAGAAATAGCAAACATACAACACTAAGACCTCGGCCATGTTGTAACCATGAGTTTGTAAAAAAACAAACAAACATGCATAATGCATCAGCTATAGGAAAAGTATTTCTTTTATACATTTCAGTTTTTTGCAGCAGAATAGAAATTGGCTTTGTTGAGATCGTAGTTTGATTTGTCAAAATATCGACATTTCCGTCATGTATACTCGGTGCCACAATAAAGAAAAACTCAAACCACTACAGATTCGTAAATTGTTGTTTTTTTACAAATCTTCTATTTTTCCTAGAACAAAAACAGCACTCACATTCATTTGTGTGGCTGAGGCATGCCCTTGTCACTCTTCTACCCGACAAAACAAAGTACCATTCAGAATGATTGAGCTCTTTTGATGGCCTACAACAGCCAAGTGGAGCCTGGAAACTTCTATTGCATGTCACATCCGAAACAAGAACCAAAACTAACAGATAAAAAGCCTTTTTAAGCCGTTGTCAAACTATCAGCCAAAAGCAGGCAGATGTTGTGGAGCAGGTGCCTGGAGGTTCGACAACCCCTGGAATTAATGTGCCTTTCAGCATGGAAACACATTCAGACTTCAGGCATTTCTCAGTGTAATTGCAAACATTCTGCCGCAAAAAAAAGAATTCTGTGTGTAAAGACTTGCTTTGCACTTCATTAGTGCCGTGATGAAACAATGCATTTGCAACATGTCAACATTGCACTAACAATACCCTCGAGGACACCGAGTGTGTTCGTGAGCACTTCAAAATGCGCAGCGATGTCAGAGTCGCAGACATGGGAAAGTGAGTTGAATACAGAAAAGACAACATCTCTAATTGAATCATCAGACGCTCAAAGCCGACCTTCGTCCATCCAGTTATTAATCCAGCTGATGGCTCCAATAATGAATGGAGGGCATGACATCCGGAGGCCAGTTGGCAGGTACAGCATGTCCAAAAGCCGAGGATCCACGGCGTGCAGAACAGAGCTTTGGAGGCGCTCCAGTTGTAGCTGGCAGACGAGTTACGAAGGATGTGTGTGTGTGTGTGTGTGTGTGTGTGTGTGTGTGTGTGTGTGTGTGTGTGTGTGTGTGTGTGTGTGGTGGTGGGGAGGGTACAAATTGTGAAGCGCTGTGCATTTTTCTGGCTTCGCAAGACGCCATGAGTCACTCACAAACTGATCTGACCATCTGCACAAAGCCAAGAACGCTCTCTGGACACTCACAACAAGTATTGCATCCATCAGCTACCGCTAATAATAGAAAGGCAATGTCCAGAAAGGAAATGAGACTTATATAATTTTAGCAATGGGGCTGCATTAGTAAGCATTGCAACAAAAATATCAATAATTTCTGCTGTACAAGCATCAGAGGTCAAAGGCTGGTCTGCAATGTGTGTGTGTGTGTGTGTGTGTGTGTGTGTGTGTGTGTGTGTGTGTGTGTGTGTGTGTGTGTGTGTGTGTGTGTGTGTGTGTGTGTGTGTGTGTGTCTGCACATGATCAGGACTGCCTTCTAATGAACCTGCACCACTGCACCAATTGAGCCGCACCAGAGCAATTAAAGCAGGGTGAGTGATGCGTCTGCTCAGCAGACAGCCAGACGAGTGCACAGCGTACTTGTCATCTTTGCCAGGACAAAAAGCAAGTCATCGAGAGGATAATCAATACACACTTCAAGAGCTGCTTGTAATTCCTCATCCTGTGTGTATTTTTTTTTTTTAACAACTTTTAATATTTGTGCCTTTGTTGTGCTTCTCATTGTGATTTTATCCTGTAAAACATCTAAGAATTTATGAAAAGCACAACAGCATTGTATTGATTTTTCTTTTCCTTTTAGTTTAACTCATGGATCCCACTCTAGTATACGTATTTAAGCCTCACTTACATCTACCACAGTTCACACTTTTCCTCACCAGCAAACTTGTTGCTTGAGTTTTGAACATCTTATGCACAATAACTAGAAGTTTTTTAGTTTGTTTAAAAAAAAAAAGACGTCAATGAATGTCTCAAGAAACATCTTGGACACTTCTCCACTGATTTCTGCAAATTGGAAATGTGAGATTGACAAAAATAATGACATCATAACATCATAATGTCATGCAAGCTGTAATCACGTTGCAGAATGTAAAAACTCCCTAGAAATACATACACAAGTGTTTGTTCGGGAATCTTGCAGTCAGATCATTAACACCCTATGATTCCACTGATTGGAGAGGCAGCCTTATGCATGGTTTGACATGTTTGTTTTTCTTTTACAGACCGATCAATAATAGCAACAAAATCCTCGTATCTGTTAATCATCGCGTCTTCGTTCACTACGACACAGGTGTCGCTCCTTCTCGTGAAAATAGCCAATGCATTTCGAACGTCTTAACGTGTCGACGATTGCATCGCTTTCACACGCGCGCCGGCGTGCTGTCCCAGATTTCAGCTTTCTGCTTTCACTCCCGCTCTTATTTTCTTTCCTCTCTGTCCTCCTAAATTACTCATTACAGCCTAAAAATAGAGATCACCTAGGTAATCCGCTGGTGCGTATGCGGCCGGTCACATTATGTGTTTTTGCGTACACATTTTCTCTTTTAGAAAACAAGAAAAGGAATTTTTGATTGCACATTGCAATTGAGGTCACGTATACGCTTTGAAAGAGGCTTTGAAATCAGTGCTGAGAAAATGCTGCTTACCAGTTGTCAAGCTGACAGAGAATCATGCATTAAAAGCGGGACTGTCGGTTAGTTTGACTGATTTTCTATGTCAGACAAGAACATATCAAGCTGTTCTTTGTGAGAACTGAAACATATAATCACTCAATTGTAATTGCAAAAACTGGAACATCCATCTATCAATTCATGTTCTTAAGAAGGGGCGTCAAGCAAACCGAGAGAGGAGTTCCATGAGAAGAGAAGCTCCGTCAACTGACCTGCAGTAAAAAACATTTTATAAAGATAACTACCATTCTGCCATTAAAGTATTTGTCCAGTGGGTGGAGGACATCACACAACACTGACACACAGAACCCAACAGTAGGCGACAGAAACGCTGTTTAGATGCAGTAATAAACCACCATAACCATGAAAGTTGGGAATTTGTGAAAACACGTTGAAGACCTTATCAAACTAAAACGGAGGACCCATTGATAGGATTTTCGAATGAAAACAGAAAACTTTCATTGCGTTTTGGGTGTCCGTTTACATGACAACGGTGCTCGAAGCCACTGAAAACGCAACTTTTGGAAAATGGCTCCCGAGGTAGAACTTTTTGAAAATGCTCCGGCTCAATGGGGAAAATGCAAGCGTACACGGAAGAACAGATGGACATACACAGACAGACAGACAGACAGACAGACAGACAGACAGACAGACAGACAGACAGACAGACAGACAGACAGACAGACAGACAGACAGACAGACAGACAGACAGACAGACAGACAGACAGACAGACAGACAGACAGACAGACAGACAGACAGATAGATAGATAGATAGATAGATAGATAGATAGATAGATAGATAGATAGATAGATAGATAGATAGATAGATAGATAGATAGATAGATAGATAGATAGATAGATAGACAGACAGACAGACAGACAGACAGACAGACAGACAGACAGACAGACAGACAGACAGACAGACAGACAGACAGACAGATAGATAGATAGATAGTATGATATAATAAGAGTAATCTTCTTTTCTGCTCCTTTTTGTTCACAATGTGAATTGGAAGTTTTGCTACGGAGACTGTTTATTTTTATTTTATTTTTACTTTTGAATGAAATAAAGAATTAAACAAACAAACAAACATGGTGGTTTTTTATCTGCGCTGCACAGAAAATAATGTATTTTCCATTTTTGCATGCTGGGCTGCACGCGGATTCAAACCAGGTACTTGTTCGCTGTGAGGGGAGATTGCTCACCACTGCACCTGCATCTTCCCTCGTCTATTTTCACTCCATCTCTGCAGCGTTCACACGAACGCAGCACGTGACTCCGCCTCCCGGATCAGCTGTTTGACATCACTCTGCCTTCAGGGGATCTCGCCCCGCTCCGTCCGAGTTATCCCGGGAGGTTCACCCTGCGGGGGTCGATCTGTCCGCCCCCAAACAAACAGGTGCAAACACACCTTCACAGCGTGTTAGCATCAGCAAGCGCTCCTCGCCAACCGCTTCAGCGGTCACTTGAAAGATGGCAGTGCGTCGTGTCTCGGGAGTGTCCTCCCACACGGCAGCCTCCATTTGGAACTGGTTCAGTTTGTTTTCTGCACAAAGGACCCGGGATTGTGTCTCAGAGGGTGAGTTGGAGCGTGTACAATTCCAGCGCGTTCCGTTTGTGTTCAGCACAGAAAAACTGAAAGCCACTAAGAAAAGCGGTCGTTTGAGAGCGTATATAAAAGGTGGCGTGCTTCCTTTGCTGCCGACGTGCATCAATCAAACTAATCTTCAAGGTCTGAAAATCTTCAGGATCTCTCAGACCTTTTACCGTCACTGTGTCAGTGTTTGCCGGACACATTTTATAAATCTTGTTTGTATTTTGTGATGGAAACCAGAAGACACATTTTCTTTTTGCCGTTCAAACGTTTCCTGTTTGGAGATAAACAAATTTTACCAATTGAAATGACAAGAAAACTCAAATTTACATAGAACTATGCAATTAATTGAGCAAATACAATACGCCTTTTTTTAATGTATTTGTGTTTATGCAGGTGATGCAGAACATGTGTGACTCCCAACTAATGTGTTCGCTAAGTTGCGCGCCTGCTGTTGCACATGTGAATAATTACTGTTATTTGTCCACGTATGCACACTTGAACATGTTTGTGTTTCCGAGCACGGCTGTGTGACAGATGCAGCCCGGCGCAGAAAATTCAATTCACCCAGAGAGGAGCCAATAAAATCCCTGATTGCCTCGGAGAGAAAGAGTAGCTAATGTTTGACAATCAGCGCCATGGCTCATTAAGGCCCATAATACATAATTAGTGTGTTTGGGTATACATATGTATAGTCGATTGGAGTGCAGCGCACGTAGGCCGTTCCTCATCATGACTTTTACTGTCTGCCTCACTTTGTCCTCGGCTCCCTGCTCATCAAATACAGCCCGGCGTTATTCTGCAGCTGTGCATATGGTCAAAGCAACTTCCTATAAACCAAGTCAGCTAGATTTGAAGCCGTTCAAAGTCATCAAGTCAGAACTACTATAAACTCGTGTCGGAATGTGGCGCCCTCAAGACAATTTGCGCGAATGACATGAGATCAGTCGAACCACTTCGGCCAAGCAAAGTGAAATGTCCACCTTGAAAGTGTGGAAATCACCCGCAGCCTGACAGTTTCAGATAGTTTAAGCAAGACAGTAAGAAATCCTCAAGTCAAACCCCTCCCCCAAATTTAGACTTAAATCAAGACACATCATGTTTGTTCACAACTCGAGGGGGCATCGGCCAGCAGTTTGTTCAGCCTCTTCCTCCCGAGCTGACCACCAGGTAGAAAATGGCTGATGTCACATAAGAGTCATAAAAAGATTTGCTCTCTCCTGACCCTTCTTATAAAGTGCTGTGGTGTTTTCTGGCCAGTCCAGTTTATTGTTCAGGTGAACGCAGTGAGTTATTTATAAGACGACATTATTCCAATGTCTGTTCCTCAGCTTGGTCCATTTTTACTGACAACCAGTAAACGGTACCAGCAATTTACAGTATAAGGAACAAACCGGAAAAGAGGTGTATCGGAAATGTCTATTTCAGCTTTATTTTAAAAGGCAGTCAATTGAGATCAAATGATCTCTTTTACAGGCAAGGCCTGATAGTGGAGCGGACCAATCACAGCCCTTACAGTCTACGTCGTTTCGACGTGTAGTAACGGATTTTTAAAGGTACACGCCGGGCGACGCAGAGACTTTTGCCGATGTGGTGTTTTATCATGAATTGGCCTTAATTATGAAGTTTCATCTCCACTTTGATGAAGGTAAAGGCTTCAGGAAGGTTTCTGTTTTCCCTATTGATAACAACAGACAAATACGGGGGAAAAAAGCAGAACAAATTGTGCTTTAATACGGACGCCAACGTTTTTGACTGTTTTCTGAGCATTTCAGTTTTTCAAACGTACCATTTACTGGAAAGGAGAAAGAAATTCTCCAGCGAGAGAACGCTCTATTAGTGTAACAGCTAAACAGATTTCCATGATTGACAGAATAAAAACTAACCTCACTAGATGACATAATGACAAAATCAGACCAAATAATAAGAGAAATTCATTTTATACGGGTGCAGCCAGGGTACAGTGGGCACTGCTTAAGCTCATCATTGCTCCGGCAAAGGAACTCACAATAAAGTGTATAAGCTGTGGGTATTGCCCTCATCTCTTTTCCTCCTAATAACTCTGGCTCAACAACGAAAGGTCAAAAGTAAGGTCATCCTAGCTGTCCAGGTAAATCACATCAACTTCCACGGAGCACAGCCCCTCAGGGGAACCACCCACACACACACACACACACACACACACACACACACACACACACACACACACACACACACACACACACACACACACGAGTTCACACTCTCAGTAGTAGATCTTAGAAAACCTCTCCTCCTACCTTCCCGGATATTTTCTGTTTGTACTGATAGGGGAGTGTATTACACACACGGTCACACATTTGCATTGGTTTTCACACCGAGACAAACCCACAAGTGTGCAACAAGCATACTGATGTTCCCAGGCACACATCTGACCTGCCAAATCCTCTCCTCTGCTGCTGCTGCTGCTGACAGGTGATTTAACTCCAGCTGAAACCCACACCGTCAGAATCAGCACGCCGCTCACACCCAACCAGCGGCAACCGACGTGGACTGCTAAGATTTAACCACTGTGGGTACGGAGGGCTGTCTTAAATCATTTTGTGTAGTTGGTGAACTCGTGTAATTCAGACATCTTGAAAATCATACTGATGCAAGTCGGTTATTGCAATCGTGTACAGAAGAGCAAAGCATTTGGTGGATGAAAATCTATTTATTTTAGACTTGGACTAAATTATCAACAAGAATATCGGCAGCAATACACAACAAATGTTACTGTGAAAGAATGAACCTGTCATGGGCACGGCAGCAAAAGAAGAAATGGCCTGATTTTAAGTCCCTAAAGCCCCACAATACTCAATCCTACAATTCCCATGAGGGGAGTTGCCTCAGCTTCTGGATCCTCTTTTCTTTCAAACTCTGCATACATCTGTAATTCATTCAGGATTTCTGCCAAACTCAATCCATAACATCGCTAATGAAACTGTCAGAGTTATGACAGTATCATTAGAGCAATTTTCTAAGTCATAAAAAAGGATTTTTTTCAGGGCCAAAAGAAAGTTTCCAGCAATATTTTCGGAGGTTGACGTGTCGTTTTTGTGTTTCCGTTACATCAGTGAATTACTCTTTTTAATTGATGAGTTCAAGATGAAGCAGGGTTTTTTTTTTCCCTCATAAAAGTCCTTTTGCAGCAAGTATTGGCACTTTTACAAACCAATTGTCACCATATTTTATTTATTTTATTTTATTTATTTTTTTTAACCTGAGGACCCGATCTGTGCGTTGCTGTAAATGATCACCGCAGAATAAAATCCAAGACATTATACTAAAAGATTACGAAGAATCCCCGACTCAAAGATAGCACCAAGCATCCCCGAGCTCCTTTTCTATTGTGTTCACTCCTGTTATTACCATTGACTTCATCGTGGCAGCCGCGCTAAAGACATAACCTCATCCCTCCGCCCACTCCCAAAGCAATCTACAAGACGATCTCCATTGTTTCATCAGGTTGACAAGGCAATCTCATTCCCTCACGGCTGAAACACTATCTCGCAGTTAAGTGAGGATGAAATGAAGCGAAAGAGGGAAAATCTGTCTCCCCGAGGGGGTCTTCCAGTTGAAAATATAAACTCTAGTTTCAGGGGTCTCTCGAGCAGCCGTCGTAGCGAGACTACCGGGACGCCGTTTCCTAAAAGATGCACGTTCCGGCTCCTCGTGGGCTTCATCTGGGTGAGCAACGACTTGAAAGGTTCTCCGAAAACCGTAACAAAGAGCGAGAGCGAGTTTGAGTGGGATGTCTGTGCTGTAAACGATGTCCTAAGGCAGTCAGTGAAAATCCATATGGACATTCCTCTGGATCTTTTTTTTTTCTTCCTTTTTTCTTTTTTCGAGGAGTCTTTGATCCTGCTGCATCAGTCATGGAGCCCTACGCCTCAGTTTGAGTCTATACAGTCTCACCCAGCAAGACCTTACAAGCCAAAAGAGTGGACGCCCAGTGTTTAAATCAGTTAAGGGGATTTACCTTACATTAGGGGGTAGAAAGAAAGAAAAATGTTAGAATTTTTTTCCTCCTGAAAGAATTTCAGCGACTTTCCAAGTTTACAATCGAACCGACATGCCAACATATACAATCATTTCAAAAAGACACTGTAAAGTCTATTGATTCCTTGCATCTTACCTGCAAAAGCACAATGACAATTACTTTTCACATCCAGTTTGTTAGGATGGACTTTAGCCTCACTGGAGTGGACGGATGGACAAAGAGAGAGTGATAAATGGATGGATGGATGGATCATGGAATGAAAGGATGCATGCATGCATGAATGACAGATGGACAGACAGACATGAACTGATGAATGAACAGCTGGATTGATGGAAAGACAGACGATGGATGAACGTATCAATGAATCGACAGATAGATGCATACATTAACGAATGATAAATGGTCGGATGGTAGGATGGATGGATGGATGGATGGATGGATCAATCCATGGACGAGATGCATTTGTGAAAAATAAGGCTTTTATGATTGTAGTGACAGAAAAGTGATCAATATCTTCCAGTAATCAATATCTTCTTTCAATATTTCCCAGTTCCTGTTTTTCAAATATAACACTATCTTCCTTTTCTGTGTTTTGTTCATGATGATGTCACTGGTTTGGACTGTCAGTTTCAATGTCAGCAAGGCAAAGAGAGAAAAAAAAAATCAGCAAGGCATTATGCAAGAAAGATCATATGTGTTATATTTAAATAATGAATTATTCAAAGTGTTTTTTCTTCCCACCAATATGACCTGAACTTGAAGTGCAGCTTATTCAGACTGTACTCACACATCAGAAGGTGACTTCCACCTGGGACATCGGCTGAATGTAATTAAGTGGCTGGAAGGTCAGATAAGCCAGGAGGCCTGCGGTGCTTCAGAGAAGACTCACTCTGATGGGAAGTAACTTATCACTGCAAGCTTTTCAGGGGACAAACACAAACATGTCCATCCATCAAACCGTGTAGCAAGCACCTTCTAAAAGCTCACATATAGTGTTTTCTGGCAAACAAAATACTTGTTTTTTTGCGTTTGCTTGTTGTACAGTCCCATTGGCTGCAGGTAAACAAGGGCTGGAGCAGCTCGAGGTGCTATTCATCATGGTAGTTTACATGTCAAGCATTTTATTGCCTCCTTCCATCGATGTGGGATTATATAGTGTTGACCAGAGCCATAACAGGCAAATCCTCGCTGAGATGACGCCATAAATCCAAATCCCCATGAAATAGGGTAAATATAAAAACACCTCTATTATTGGCTCAAGACTAAAAGCCTGGAAAGCAAATGAGGAATTCCAACATCCCACTTTATTAAAGCCTGGCTGTCAGTGTAGCTCAATGGTTTTAAATGTGTCACTAACCTGTCAGCTTTAGCACTTTTTATTGGCCCCTTCATCACACAGTAGTGTATACTGAAAATGCAACAGGCAGGACCAATATGTCGACCGATTCTCTAAAAAAAAAAATTAAAAAGTCTGCAAAACAGAAATTACTTCTTCTGCTCAATTTCAATTCTGATGTAAGTTATGGTAATGTGCGAGATCTTCTTGATATACATAACATGACACATCAAACCAAGTGATGAAATTCCAAACTTGCTTTGAAACTACAGCCATTAAAAAAAGGCCAGACTGAGCACAGTCAGCTCATCTGCAATAAAAAAACAAATGTTTTTCCACTTCTGGATGTGTGCAGCTGAAGCTCCAGCCACAAATAGCCAGGCTTGTCATATCTATATGGCATAAGTGGGTTAGTATCATTTAGCATACCCCGAGGAGTTGCCGTCATAATCACGAGTGCTTAAATACGCACGGTTTCAATCTCGCTGTGCAGATTCTGCACATTAGTCATGCAGCTGTGTGCAATCTTGCCATGGTATTTTACTTTGGCTTGATAAATTGAATATATCTCATGTAAACTGTGGCTCTTCCGTCACATCCAAGTCCGACTCGGTTTAAACACAACGCGTATTGAGACGTGACGATACAAGTGGGGAAACATCTCCGGGTTAGGGAAAGACCGGCTGCTTGCATGGACTCTTGATATGTTACAAGATGCATGAGTTTATGTTCAGATGGCTTTGTAATCATGACAATGTCGCCACACTGACACACAAAACAACATGCGTCTACGATGCATGCCTTTATGTTCCCTGAGCTTTTCAGTTATCCCTGTGCCTTTGGAAGGCCGCACAGGGAAACGCTGTTTGATGAGACTTCCTATCACACATCAGACTGGATGAAGAGATTAGTATTGATCAACACCTCCCCTGAAGATGTGAGATGTAATGGATCACATACATTATCTTCCATTATAAATTGTGTCTTGAGAGAGACATTAGAAGTCACCGGATGAAACCCCGTTTTCAAGAAGCTGATTATAAACGGTTTATTTAAAGCTGCGGATAACACCTGCATTTGAAGTGCCCGTTAATATAAAACCCACTAATGCTCAATTGTGAACACACCAGGAGCAGAAGTTTGGCTTTTACTTAAAACACGTCTTTTTTTTTTTTTTTTTTTTTTAACAGATTTTTTTTTTTACAATGCATTATTAGAAAAAAAAATTTTAAGTGGACAAAACGCTGCATATTAAAATGATAAAGCAAGCTAAAATGCAAAACCACAAGTTTTATGACAAGATCAGGCCTTCACGTCAATGACCGACAAACTTCTACTTTCGAATTGCAGTTCTCTAATTGGCACAACAAATGAAAAGTTTCTATTGTTTATGGATCCCAAAAGACAAAAGCTTCAACTATGACTTTAAAGTTCATTTAAGACCAGATTTTATCCCCCTCATGCAATAAAAGTACATCAAACAAAGGGTTTGATCCAACAATCCTTTGTCAACAAATTGCACAATGTTGACAGTGAAGTTGCTAATGCTAAAACACTTTATTCGTGTCTCTGATTAGGGTAATTAAGAAAGAAATCTGAATGAAAACAGTAATAAATATCCATTATGTAATAATGTTAACACTAATGTATCAGACGCTTCTCATATTTCTCTTGTAAGACTATACAGCCACTGTTTGATTCCCATTAAATATCAATGCAGTAATGCTTTATTGCTGAGTGTTTTCCATGCACCCAGAAACCGATCCGCAGCTTTTCTTTTTTAAATGTAAGATAAATGACAAGGCTGCCGCTTTGTATTATTTCATTTACTACATGTATTCAAAGTTAGGGTTTTTTATAGACCATGTGATTTAAGGCAAACTGCCTCTTTGAGTGTTATGTAACTGCACACAGTTTATTGTGAAGCGTGGAGGATGGAGATTGGCTTTCACAATCGCCCACACTGTGAATGACAGCGCATCCACCCACTCCACCTCCACCTTTGGGAAGCAATAACATGACAAAAAGACCCCCCCACCCCATCCCCCCCTTTCAGCATCTGGAAAAAGCATCGCTGTCATGCACACTGTCGTCGTCTGCGCCGCTCCAGGAGAATCTTTACAAGAGAAACATCTCGGCGAGATCAGAAGATGCTAAACGTCCCTGTGAAATCCCATTCGCCGCCGTTAACTCGGATACGTTACAGAGATGACAGGCGACGCCTCCGGCGCCCTGTCAAAGGTTTTAGCGGGGAAGTTTTTAAAGATGTGTCAAACAAGGAACACACTTGTTCAAAGTGGATTCTCACGCGTTCGTCTCCTCATAGATGGAGCGAGCAGGTGCCCAGGGAAAAAAAAAAAATGTCAGTGGACGGCGGAGAGTGAAACAAACATGCCGAATGTAAACATTTCTATGCTGAAGATGCATGGTTGCCCAACTGGAAGCACTGACCACGGGCAATTCCTGCCCCGAATAAATTCTCTTAGTACAGTCATCTGCGTGCAGGATCAAAGCTCTACGGCTCCACTCTGATGTCTAAACTTGAAATGTGATGGTGCGTTTTTTTTTTTTTTTTTAACTTTCACAGCTCTGGATAAAGCTGATGTCTGATTTATTACAGTCAGCAGGCTGAAAAATGTGCAGGTAGGAGAACTTGACATTTTGAACGGTGTTGCTCCTGGATACACTTCATATCAAACCCCTGCATGGAAGTTTTAGTCACGGTCTGTTTCTGAACGAAAAATGTCCGCACAGCTCTAGTTAATCAAACTGAATTTGGGAATATAGTGATGAGACACAATCAAGGACGATTCATTCCAACATGACATAGCCCGCTTTTCCATCAGGAAGACTTTTAAATTTTGAGGGGGAAAAAAAGCTTTGATGCTAGCATTCTGAATGATATAGGGATTTAGGAGTCCTTAGGATTCCACCTTTTTTGAGTTGAGGAAAAGACCCACTTTAAAAGGTTGAATTTCCCAGTTTGAACTTTGACCAGGAATCCATAGTGGCTGCGCAAAGTATCACCTTTCAGTAGGAAATCATTTCAACCAAATTGTATTCAAATAATCTAATGACTCAGCGCTTTATATCCACAAGTGGATATAAAGTTACAGTGTCATTGTTAATAGAAATGTCCTTGGAAAACGCTAAGAACAATGAGTGTGTTCCTTCTGATCTTTTCATTGGAACGATGTGATAAACTGGAACATCACAAGTCAGTTTTTCCAAGGGCGCGACACCATCACGACTTCTAAGACAAAAGGACAGCAGCCTATGGTGTAAAAGCAAAGCTTTTCTCAAATGAAAATGTAAAAACAACGCGTTTTCATTTGGAATAATGTAGCGTAAACTTTTTTATTATTGAGTTCAATGGATACGTTTTGTGTTTTGACTTGTTCTTTCAAAGAGTTTGAATCCGTAACATCCTTAGAACGATCACACTTAAAATACAGTCCGTATCGCTTTAAATTATTTGCCCTAATTTCAATAAAAAACATAGTTTCTGAGTAACTTCAAAGACTAAACCGACTCCTTGCCCTCACGTGGTGACAAAGTGACAAAAGACTTAGAATAAACTGGTCAATCACACAGTTCTGCTTTCCCTTTGTAGATATAAACTAAGCAGCAGATCCGTGACACTACACTCCTCCAGACCTGAAAGGTCTTGTGGTTTGCACATCCGCCGGCAGTGAGTATTCTGAAATGATGGGCGTTCAAGTAGAGCAACTTACTGTAAGTGGCAGGTTGTACTTCTTCATGCAACTGCCTGATGAACAAAAAAGAATCAGTGCATCTTTAAAGTATATTGAAGTCTTGACATCATACATCATCAGCTAGAATTCAATGTGAAAATCTTGTAAATTAACAAAAAAAAACAGTACAACCAGCCTCTGTTTCTCAGCTGATTTGAATCGTGGCAGGTATCTGTGCCTGATTGGCTCACTTTTTCTGCCAATCACTAAAAGTCCCGAGTTTGAAGGAGGGACTAAAGAGGAGTGTCCAGGGAGAGTCGAGAGTCAATGGTTTAACTTGTGTCAAAAATCCATCAGGTCAAGTAAAATCAAACCTTTTAAGAATTCTTTCACTGGGCCAAGAAATGAAGGGTTGTATTGTATCATGTGATGTAACTTCCTTTGGATCAGCTCTGATCAAGTTCTGTTTTTGGAGTTTCCTTCATCTGATGGTAATTTTAAGAAAGGATTAGCAACAATACAGACGAGTGTGTAAAAATAGCTCCAATACACTCCTGTACAAGAACTCTTAAAAGTTATGTAGTACCGATTGTTTTAAATCAAAAATATATGTATATACTTGTCTGCATTGGATCAAGCTTTTTCAAAAAGCTCCTTCGAATCGATCCATCAGTTCAACCCTATTCAGTCACACTGAGATGTCGGTCTTTCCCCTCTAGTCCCAGGGAGCAGAAATACTCAGTATTGAAGCCGTGGGAGGAAAAAAAAAAGAAAATCTGTCAAAGTAGGACAGCGAGGGGAGGAGGGCTGGTTTGTAGACCTGTACTTCAGTCTTTTGTCGTCTTTGATCCTGACCACGGTGGCTTACAGCTTCACGGGCTCCCTCGCTCTCTCTCGCTGGCCCGAGACTCGGAGGTGGCCTATAAATACCTGTCGCGCCTCCACAGACAGGTAACCTCAATATTCAGCGGTAACCTCAATATTCCAGTAATGTCCCCGCAAGCTAAAGTACAGTTAACCTCAAAACCTGAGCTACAGAATGCCGTGATGAAGAGTTCCAGCTGATCAAAGCAATCTCGCTTGTTAAGCAATATGTCTCTAAGACTCATGGGAAAACAACAAGGTATTTTCACATCATAAAAAAAAAGCAACTCTTTTTTTGTTTGTTACTGCGGCATTCCCTGCAGGGCTCACGTCTTGCACACTCACTGGGTGGCTCCTTTTGAACTGGTATGGGGCCAATACACTCTCTCCAGCAGGCCGAAAGCATATAAATCTAACACACACCCCACCAGCAGATCGTCCACTTTCCCAACGGGAGTTTGTCGAGCCTCTCTGTGTCATAAACTCTCACACACACACACATCCACCGGTCAAAGGAAGTCCGCTCTGACAGGTCAGTGAGGTGGTCTTTGTTTCACACTGACAAAAGTGTTGACGGGCTTGTTGGCCCCATGAGGACTGCGTGGCATCACGTCAAGAGAGGTAGCTTTGGTTTAAACCGATACGGTTACTGTACGGCCGTGAACGCAGCGTCACACCTGAACTAGAACTTGAGTCGGTCCACACACCAAAAAAAAAAAACAATAACTCCGGAGGGCTCTGTGGTGGCCGTTTCCTCTTCCTGTTTCCTGCTGCTTGCAGAGTGGAGATGAGTCAGTCGTCAGGGGAGTCTCTCTCTCTCTCTCTCAAACACACACACACACACGTATGCAAACACAGCACTCCCGGTACACTCAATAGAAAACACTTTCACCCCACGTTCGCGTTTCAAAGGTCCGTGTGGTATTATTAAATGTCAGAAAGTTACCGTCAGAAGCGTGGTTATATCCTGTGTGCGTCTTTAAAAACCATAACGGTGGTAATAAGTGTTGGCTTTCATCACGCCGTTGCTTCTCTAATTTCAGCAGATTTTCCTTCAACGGTTTGACGGCTGCTCCCCTCATGACGGCATTTTCAATCTGCGCGCTTTGATTCTTATCTTAATCCCTTTCTTCGGTTCTTTTTCAGTCGATCCATCTGAATTCACAATCGAAACCATACTTTCACTTTGCTCTGGATACATTTGGGGTTTAAATATCAGGACTAATAAATCAGATAGTTTTGGGGATTTTCAAAGTGTTGGGGTGATGAGCCCACCATCACAGGGCTCCACGCACATGGCGCCCCACCAGCACCTCGAACGCCCACGCCACACACGCACTTTGTCTCAGGGAAAGCAGACATTTCTGGTGGAAAGCCAAGACTTCCAAATGTTTCTCACGTAGATGTATTTCACCTATATTATTGATAGCAGCTGTTGTCATCCATAACCATATTTGGAAGCAGTGGTGGAAAAGAAGTTCCAGAAGTCAACTGGAGGGTTTGCTTGAAAAAAAAAAAGTTCTTCTAATGTGAGTTATTTGCACTTTATTTTAAAACTCTAATTTGTCTTGATTACATTTAATTCTAAAATGTATGTTTTTAATGAAATATTGGACATTATCTACTGAGGAGCTGCTGTACTTGTTTGGACTTTTATTTACCTTTGACTAGGTTATTTAGTAACATAATACTACAAGATGGTAAATATTCTTATATCTTAATTCTTATAACTATACATTGCTATTGTTGACCCTCATATATCTTGGAAAAAAGTAACTCGTCTGTTTCCATGTACACTGCTTTCACGCTTTGTAAAAACTGAAAGAAAAGCAGGATTAATCGCAAATAATTCCTTCAAAGTTGTGGTACAGAAATCAAGAATAAGATTAATAAAACCAATAAAGTAAAAAAAATGCTCAGCTTCTGAAACACTATGGTGGGAACTGCAGATGTGATAGAATGGGTGCCAGTCACAAATTGTGGTGTCATGCTGTCCTATGTAGAACCAAAGTCTTTTAAATTACAAGAAACAGTATTTTCAGTTAAATCTAGCAGCTTCCCTTTTTATTTCTTATCAACCACAAAACAACTTTTCAAGTCAATATGCAAAGGAGGAGTCGAAATTAGTTGAAATCTATGAAACGGAACAGAAAAGTAAATGTTAAACGACTTTTATCCACTTGACGGTTGCCAATGTTGCTTCAGCGAGAAGCAGGAAGTTGTTGATTCAAAACACTCCAAATACAATTGAAAGCTAATACTGACACCAAGGACAAAGTACTTTAGACCTGACATGACACAAAAAAAAGCATAAATTTTTAATGAGAAAGAAAAGCCAGCTGGTCTTTCGCTACGGAGTGGGGTCAAAGATCAAAGCTGCTATTGTCTGCTCCAGATTTGGCAGATTGGACACGATCGTGAAATATGTTCCATGGTTCACCAACAGAAACAAGCAGCATGAAGCATTGCAGACACTCACGATGCAACGTTTTAGGTTCCTGACACTAAAGGAAACCTCAGCAGGTTTTTGGTATTCGTGACTGATCTTCGAGATGACCAATCTCTTGGATACATGATATAATCACACTATCATTCTAGATTCTCTAATTCCTCTGCAAAATGTCACATCCCCCCCTGATATAAAACCCACCTGCTTCTCATGGACATGCTTACTTTTCTCCTTTCGGAGAAACGCTATCAACGTGCCTGAGTGTGTGCAGAGAACAAGTCGACGGCTGCTGCGGCTAAGACACCCAATGGGCTCACGGAGGGATCAAACAGATGTCCACGATCATCAAAGAAGTTTTTTTCGAGGCGCTGAAACAATCAAAGAGACAATCCAGTCCTGTCGGCTGCAAGCAGAGAGGCAGGAGGTTCTGTGGGCTGAGTGATCTCCTGCAAGCCATGATTGGGCTCGGGGTGTGTGTGTGTGTGTGTGTGTGTGTGTGTGTGTGTGTGTGTGTGTGTGTGTGTGTGTGTGTGTGTGTGTGTGTGTGTTCACGCTTGAAGAAAGCCAGTTGATGCAAGACGTGTGGTTCCAGTCACTGGGAGTCCATGAATTATCCACAGAGCTTTCAGCATAGCGGCTTTACAGCAGGTTCCGTCAAATTGTTGTTGCTTTAAGTCCAAAATGCACTGTGAGGAAAACGTAAGCGAAGCATGGACACTTTCTTGTAGACAGACCTGCTGGAAGTCAAGTGAATGCCTTCCATAATTTAGGGTTTTGAATTGAGGTTTTTCTAGAACCGAGTACAAAATCATGCTGCTTTACACTCGTGCAGGTATGTACTGTGAACACACACACACACACACACACACACACACAACTATGTACTCTGTCCATTTTGAAAGGAGGGAGACTGTCATTTAATAAACCCTCTTCCAATAAATGTAGCAGTGTCCGTTTAGCAAGTCTGCAGAATACAAGTGGAACGCAGTCATTGTTAAAGTGAGGGCTTTCACCTGGATTTGACAGATCAAACTGTCTTCCAGGGAGCGGTCTGCTCTACAGCTGTCAGCCTGTAAACTCAAACCAACTGTTTCCGCAGAGGCTGCGTGTGGATTTCTGCGGGCCACATTTCAGAACACCACAAGTGTACACGTGCTACACTTAAAATGCGTATATTCCTCTCTTGCGCGGTGTGTGAATAGAGAAACCTTCATACTGTAATGGTGACGTACGGTTGTGCTTGAATAGGCAGACAAATTAATCTGTTGCAGGCGGGACAGCCACTTGAGGCGGAGAGCTTAATTGCCGGTTGTAACCCAGTGACACCTACAAAGCTATGAAGTAAAAAACCTCCCACAAACCCTACTGGAAAGACTTATGTGGTAATCCATTTGATGTGAGCGCAAGAATCAAAAGAATCCCTGTCAAGTAAGAGACCCTGGTGTATCATTTTGGAAAAGGCCAATTCCACACAACATATTGACCACCCACTACACTGATCTAACGGCAGCTTTAAAAAAAAAAAAAAAAAAAAGCCTCTAAAACATTTGTGCCAGCAGCTCGGCCAGCCTTGCGGTGCAGCGATACAACCCGAGAATCCATTAGCACATAGCAGATATGTGATATCGGACCACAGCGATCTGCTGGGGAGAGCACAGCTGAAGGACAAAGGAAAGAGACGGAGAAAATGATGAGGAGGCGGCGGAGGGGTGGTGGTCAGGAGATGCATCAGCCTTTAGTGGGTTTCCACAGTTAAATTTATCACAGTCAACTGAAGAGGAAGTCACTAATCAATAACCTCTCTCTGTTGTCTGTCTCCCTTTTCCGCCCCATCTCAGCTTTCATTCTCCACACCCTATCCAAAACCAAAAAAAAGAAACCCACTGAATCCACACTCCCATACGCAGAACTAGCGGCAGAGCGATAAGGGCCGACCGCAATGAGCCTTTAAAACTTCATCTATATCAGGCATATCTTTGCGGTAGTCTTTACCCATTAAAAACACTGAACGTATCAGTGTACAGTGAAACGGTGACACGACTGCTGAAACCTTGAAACCCTGATCTCATTAATGAAGCTGTCACATATAGACGGGATACAAATTAAAGCTAAAACGTGAATGTTTGACCCCTACTATGAGTGCAACTGTTTAAGGAGGAGGAGGAGGAGGAGGAGGAGGAGGAGGAGGAGGAGGAGGAGAAGGAGGAGAAGGAGTTGGTGGCATTTTGCTGGCATGGGTTGGATCCACTTGGCCCTTTACTGGAAAGGGTCACCTCTAATCAATGCTATGTTATGACTTTTATGCTGTGATTACACATCTATGCTAATAGGAATTATTCTTTTTTCCACCAGAATGACACTACCTCCATTCAAGGAGCATGTAAGGTCGCTGTATAGTATGAATAAAGACAATCATACGGCATGATCCTTATAAGACTCCGCTGGAAAATCATCAGAACAAGCAAAGAAAGACGGTGTTCACCTCCCCAGTCAGCTCAGACACTGTACAATAAATCACCATTATATTGTAAAACAGCAGCTGCGTATGAATTATTTTTCCTTCCTGTAATTTGTTATCTGTCGGTTATATCTACAGTAAATATGCAAATGGTTTCATTGGATGCATTAGCATGCAACATTAATCTCTTTTAACCACAATATTTGCATTTTAAATGCTTAAAAACATGCAGGTGTGTCACGTACTGACTCGTTGGTGAGTTCAAGAAAAAAAATCAGGAGTAGAAAATTGTGACAAAACTAGATAACTGGAGGGTAAAGCTATTAATATATCCCCCTTTGAACATCGTGCGGGAAGGAGGTTGCATCTGGTTTCTCCTCTTATAGTTCAGTTTTTGGTTAAAGTCATAGAACAAATCAGTGCTTTTTACAATAATATTCAATCAGATCCTGGGTCGTCTTTCTTCCAAACACTCAGCAAAAAGGTTTTAATAAATGTGTCTCTTGGAGCAGAGAAGATCTTTTCCAGTGGGTTGAGGCCGTTAACCAGTTGTACAGGGAGATTTTCAAGGTTCTGCCAATGGAGCGTTTAAATTCAAGACTACAAGGAAATGAGAAGATGCTTGATAAGTTGTGGGCAACAATCCTAAACCAACCATCTCCCAAATGACACCGGGGACCTGGCACACAAAGGATGCTTTGAAAAAAAAGTGGCTTCCCTGGTTTTTTTTATGCCAAAAGACATCTGAGATTCTCATCTGTTTCCGAGGACTTCGTATTCACAGTCATGTTTGTTTTGGTTTCCTGTCTGTTCGAAAAGTTCAAAATTAATAAAAAAAAACACTGCTTATAAAAAAAAAAAACTAACAATATTGTTTTTTTATAGCACATAGTTTTTGAAATGATTGAACACACTGCAGTTCAAGGTCAGTAAGACAGGGCTCATCTTCTCACATTTTGAAAAACCCTGGTCTACGTGAATGATGCGAGGTTACTTCACCGTAATGTGATGAAGGCTGAAGACCCATGGAGTAGCCATCAATCACTGTGTCTCCACAGCGTCTATTTAATTATAGCCCTCACATAAAAGTCCTGTTTAATGCTGAATTTAATACTTCACTGCAAGAAATTCAATAAGGGCCTTGAACTATAAAACGCTACCAGTAGCACACGATGGAGTAAGCAGCTTGCATACACCTCAAGAAAAAAAAAAAAATTAATCATTTGTTCCAAGAAACTGTCCGTCATGTGACAGTGAGCGCGGAAAGCTCCTGTCAGCACTTTGATTCTATTTTGAAGTGAGACAGTTAGTCACTCACAGCCGGGAACGATGATGACCGCACCTTTTTTTCATTCAAACTGGGATGTCAACTCTTTTATTTTTCCCCACGCACGAGCACAGGATGATGCTTTATGCCTCCCAACATCCATCCAGTCATCTTCTATACCACTTTGTCCAGCTCAGGATGTTGCAGGATGCTGGAGGCAATCCCAGTGGTGGAAGGAAGGGTGCAACCTGGATATAGATCACCATGGGAAACACAGAGACAGATACTCAACGCTGTTAAACCTACGAGGATTTAAATAGTGCTCGCTGTGTTTTTCTGGTATTTTAATTCTTCTGTACTAATGTCAGTCACTGCTGAGCCCTTATATGAATAGTTAATATTACTTATATATTTTACGTACTTATTCTACTATTTCACATACTTTATTCGATCATAATGATATTTTAACTTCTATGCTATTTATTCTGTGTTCCTTTCTGTGTGGAGCTATGTTGCACAGATTTCCCTCTGGGATTAATAAAAGTATTTCTATTTCTACAGTCAGCAATCAACCTGAAACACAGAAACAATCCCACACATGCACAAGATTTCAAACTCAAGCCAGGACTCAAACCGGAGTCATTCTCAGGGAGTATTAACCACTACACCCAGGGTGTCAAACATAAGGCCCACCAAACAAAAGATACACAGATTTGATTTTTAAAATCAAATTTTTACTTTAATGGACACATTACTGAGTCCTTGAGATCATTGCCTCAAAGCCATGCTACCATGGTGAGTTTGTAAAAACATGCATAAAGCAAGTTATTTTGGGACATTTCACTGTATTTTGCACCAAAATGTATCATTAAAATTGCCTTTCTGTTGAGATTGTTGTAGATTTTTTATGTTATTTCTTTGGTTTTGTGAAACTATAGATAGTTTCATCACGTATACTCTGCGCCACATCCAAGGAAAAGTGCAAATTCAAAGGTTATTATGACACTATTTTACCGGTCCGGCCCACTCGAGATGAAATTGGCCCCGTCTGTGGCGCCTGATCTAAACACCCCTGCTCTACATCATCATAGATCCCACTTTCCAAAACCAACATTTATTTAATTGGGACAGAACTCTGTAACATCAGACACAATATAAAGTCACAGTTTGTTTATCACATCTTGACAGTAGTTTATTGCGTAACCTTTTCACGGAAAGAATCCTGGTTCTACACTGAGCTTGGAAGCTTAGCCGGAAGAACTTCATATGTTGTTTACCCCAGCTTCCGCCCACAGTCCATGACATGTGTTTGAGGGTAATTGGTGGCAGTAGGTGTAAATCAAAGTGTGTCTGTCTCGGTTCCTCTGTAATGGACAGGAAGCCATGGATGGAGAATAACTTTGACATGCAATGTTGGACAAAATTAACTTCTGGAGAGATTTAGTCTCACTCCTATAGTTTGGTCTGCACACAATATTAGTTCAGGATGTGATACGTGATAACGTTAAGTATTGTGATTCCGATATGATAAATGAAAAAAATAAAAAACAATAAGTAAATCACGTTGATGTTGCTGTGGGATTTGCAAGTCCAAATAACAGTGATCTAGTTTTTTCTTGGAACTAGTTTTGACCGCAACTGTACTGCATCTGTTCCTTTTTTTTCTCTCGATCACATGTGCGCCTGTAATGGAATGTAATTTCCACTAGCTGTGTTTCCAAAGCAGAGAAGCTTTGACTTTGCTGGCTTCAGTCATTTTTTTTTTCTTGATTTCTGTACTTTGTAGCTTCTGACTTCTGGCCTGTTATCACGAGGTATGATGTAATAATGAAATATTGAAGTGAAATACAAGCCGCTGTCGGCACATGCACAGTGCATTTAACCGTAGTTATAATAGAAATACTGCAAATGCTCATATCGCGATCATAAGTGTGCGATCTATTGTGCAGCCCTAACGATAGTGTTCACTGTATGCACAGTCATATTGCTCGCATGCACTGTATACAAGCTATACGTGAAAATAGAAAATCACAAGAATAAACATGTTACATGGAAGAGAAAGAGAATCTCGTGGTTCGCTCTCACCTCTAAATACACACCATCACCCTTCCTCTCGCCCTCTGCCAGGTGTGTATGACCTGCCTCGCCAAGTTCCCCTTCTCCCTCCAGAATCCACAACCACGCATGTGTCTGCGAGACAGATGTGCTCACCAGATGTTGTTGCTATGAGGAGAAAGTGCCGCCGACCTGCTGCGTTTGTATCCATGTTTATCTGGTATAAACAGCGTTGCGGAGCCACCGTACGAATCTCCAGCAACACAGACGCTGTTTGCGAGTTTAGTCATGCTCGTTCCAAAGGGTTCTTACTTCACCGCTCCTCCTCCGCCTCTAAGGTGGTGGAGTCAAGGTCTTTAATGCCTGAAGATTACACACAGTGCAATCCCAGCGAGAGGCTTCCTCCACACACTCCATCAAGGCCATCATACAAAATAAACAGTCTCCGCTCATGTTTTATTCAGAAGCAGCCTTGCTATTTTTGAAACAAAACAAATGTCTCTGTCTTTTTTCTTTTTTTTTTTAAAGACGCAGTGAGGGCAGGTGAGTGGCAGCCTGGACCGTTCCCTCCCGTCCTCACTCCATTAGCCTCGACGGAGTCAGCCGAGAGAGGATTACCCACCGGCTCGCCGTCTAATTTCAAAGATGTGAGATCCACTCTGGGCAACGTGGGATTCATTCAAGAGCCATCAAAGAGTTTCACCTGAGCCGAGTGTGAGGAGCGCTGCGGGAAAACGGCTGGGCAGAAATAAATGAAAAGTTTATCATCTCATCTGAAAGTGTCGGGGAGAAACTGCACTCCTTGATGGATTGAGAAATCACTGTGACAAAGCTTAATCAAGTATTGACATTAAATCCTTTAGGGGGAGAGTCGCGGGAGCTACTGAGGAGAGGATAGAAAATTCATTACTTTGTTAAAACAAAAAAAATGATCACAAGCGTGAGTAAATCTTAAGGATTTTTTTTTTTGTTTGTGCATTTCTAAGGAGCATGGATAAAGACTCGAATATGCCTGCATTTATTCAACGAGCCACTCGGTGAAAATATTTCCCTGCCAGCAGAAAGAAAGAAAGAAAGAAAGAAAGAAACTCGCCTGCGGTGCAAATGTGTTTTAATTATAAATGACTTAATGAATAGATGATTTAATTCTCCCAGCCACTTAATTCAGCTCGGCACAGGAGTAAAAATGAACATGAAAGTGGAGATAAAAATGTGCTGTTGACTCCATCCAAAGCTCCCTGCACACTCCCTCAGATTGTACTTTTTTTTTTTTTTTTTACAGGCTTCATCATTAGCAGTTCCCAGAGATAATGTTAATATATCCTTTGTAAGTCAAAGCTTTATATAAAAGGATCTTTTCATTGGATATTGGCCAATTAGTCATATTAAATTGTCAGTTATGAGAATCAACCCCTGCTGAGGGTGTATGGATGATTTGGCTTGTTATGTTTTAATCAGCGAGGCGGAGTTCAGCGCGGACGTGGAGATATTTTGACTGGAGAACACAGGCGGCGTATTGGTGAAGTGGTTGGTGTTGTCACCTCACCGTAACATGATTCCTTCCCGTGTTGAGTTTGCATGTTCTTTCTCGGCTTGTGCGGGTTTTCTTTGGGTGAGTCGGTGGATCCAAAACCTCCCTGTAAGTGTGAGCGTGGTTGCTGCCTCGCTGTGCTCGCCCTGCCATTACGCCGAACACCGCTCAGTGGGATTCAATCTGGGCCCATTTCACAACAGTCTGGATCAGGTGGGTATAGCGAAATAATGTAATAGTGGTAGGAGAAGACAGCCGGTTAAATAAAGGCCTTATTACAAGCCATTGTTTTATTGACACATCTTTTATACCCGCTTGATCCAATCTGACAGAGTCACTGAAGTAGAGAGACAATCGCCGACCAACATATTTATATCTATAACTGATTGGAGTAAACCAGAGTACCCAGAGAAAACATACCCAGGTAAAGGAAAAAACTGGGGATAAAAAAAAATGTGAATAGGCCCCTGCATCCTCCAAGCCGCTACTAAATCATGTGAGGGTGGATCTGTTGTCTCGTACCACAAGTTGTTTATATTATACAGCTGGTAGGCGGAGGTGGGCATAACCACATCATATCAAACTAATTCTGACTGAAACACCAAGACTGGAACAACGGACACACACTCTGAGAAATAAAGGAGATGCCTTCATCGAGATTTGGAAACCTTTTTTAGACCTCTGACTGTGATGGAATGTAAGGCCGTGTACTTTCATTTTCATACAATATTACAAAAAAATGGTCACATATTCTGACCATGGTCTGTGCCCTTTTTTGTTGTCGTCGTTGGTTGATGTTTTGTCCCTTTTGTTTTGTTTGGGATCTATATGTTTGTTGAAAAGTAAAAAAAAAAAATCAAATAAAAAGATTATCGATAAATAACGACATCATCTCCATAGGACCGACAAAGAGACAACATGCAAATTCCAAATTCAGATTTGAACCAGAGTTTGCAATGAAAGAATACCATCTTCTACATCTCTTAATCCTGTGTGGGAAATTCAGAGTCATCTTCATACGCAGGTCTTTGGTCAATTAAACCAAAGTGCCTGGAGGAAGCTCATTCAGGCCCATGGAGAACATTAAAACGTCGCCACATTCTCAGTAAGCACTCCACCACAAAGTGTCTCTCACTGAAACTCATCTTTCATAAACATCGTCTGTTACAAGCTGATTTCTCATAAAAAGGGCGTGTGTGTTTTTTTTTTTTATCTATTTGAATAACAAAGTCACTGTCTTTGTTCCTCTGACATCAGTGCACTACAGAGAAATGACCCTCTCATCTTATGAATGCTTCACACGCGTTAGGATCCAACACCACCCTCTTTCTCTCCCTGCTTCAGGCTGCTACTTCGAGATTTCTAATTAAACCTCCTGGGGACTTCTGGAGGGCAGCGGTGGAGCTGTCAGAGAGCCGCAGACACTTTCACAGCGCTGCGAGCGGAGACGGAGAGCCCTATCAAAGCAAGGAACCCGGGGCCAGACTTTTAACCCCTCGTAAAGGCTGCAACGCTTAGGCATTTCCACTTTAATGAGAGGAAGCGATTAAACTGCTGGGTCATGTTGCTGACTCCAGCTTTGACTTGGGAGTTCAGATGTGTTGGGGAAGCCACAAAGTAGCCTCCGACTGTGTTTATTAGCACCTGTAATGACAGGATGAACATCTACTAATGGTTATATAGAGGCTACAGACAATGGATTTCACGCATGAGGATTTTCATCATGATTCCAAATCGAATACTTGCATACAAATATGTCTGACCGAGTTCCATATTGTCACAGCAATGGGCGTGAAAGTGCTTCAGTGCTGGCTTTGGGGACAGTTTGCAGGCACTGTGATCGAGGATGCAAGCCGTCATCCGCTTTGCGCCTTACCTTTCCAAAGTCCCTGACGTCGAAAAGGTCGAAGGCCTCGAACAGCTCGCTCCTCCTCAGTCCGAACGTATCGCTGCACGCCGCCAGGAAGGTCCTGATGTTCTTCAGGCACAGAAACTGCATTCGGGGGAAAGACAGAAAGGGGTTCAGCCGTGAAGTGAATCACCAATAAGTGCATCACGGATGACACCACCCATTATTATTTCTCATTTTTTTCCTCATCCAAAGGGTTCTGATGTGTGTGTGCATCGACTTTTTTTTTTTTTTCCCCTATTCTGCCTTCTCACTTTTACTCCGGCTTTCTAATCAGGCCACGCAGCGGAGGACACTGGAGGGCCACGTTTTCTGAAAGAGAGATGAATCACTGTTTATGGGCGCCACGAGAGCATCTTGTTTCATTAATATGATGTATTTTCTGGTGAAATAGGGCAGTGGAGTGGTGTCTAATTAGGAAAAGATAACTCGATGGAGGATGGAGAGAATGGCAGAGATCTTATTTACTCCGACTGATAGATACCGTCTGATGTTGCTGCCAAGAGCATGTTAAAAAAAAAAAAAAAAGAAAAAAAGATGGCTGCTTTAAGTCAAGCAGCTCTCAAAGACGTTCCATAATCGATCACGAGATATGTTGAAAATCAATAGACGAAAGTTTCCTAGTCAAAGGTTTCCCTTTTGTCCTGTAACTGTTACTGGAAGAAGTCATGATAAATAAAAACTAAGTAGAATCTAAAATGATATTTAATGTCTATTTTCCATAGGGATTAACAAGGACGGATCCTTTCTGTGTTTATGACCTTTCCTCAGCTGATTTTTATACACTGTGGCCTTAATTATAGAGCTGAGTCTGCACCTTAAGACATGAAAAATCAAACAATCAATGACACTGATAAACAAGGTTGTTTACGGAGGTTGCGAGTGTTTTTCCTGCCGCATCTGCAACCTCACACTTGCGCTAATGATCCTAATGGGGCCCCATCCAGGAACTATTTATCCAAATTATGCAGCACCACTGAATGCTGGTGAGGAACATTAATCAATAGCAGAGAGAACACAGAGGACGTGAAGGCTGAGCTCTGAGGCAGGGTTTCTAACATTCGTTTTGAAGAGGGTAAAACTGTGGGCGAAGAGTGAAATGGAATGTGTCGACACACTGTTAATTAGTGAGCAGGATTCTGCTGACTCAGGTACGCAACAACTTATTTTTGGCCACTTCATTGTCCACCAATACATAACAGTTGGTAATCCACGGTAATCAGCGGTCTTTGGAATTTGCTCTAGTTGAACCAGATATGGTTTGTGGCTTTGACCATGGAGATATACACTATTAGCTGAACCGGGACGATTGATTCACATTTTAAAATGAATGACTGTGCACCTGACATTTATATTGATTCTGAGAGAGCATTATATTATCGTGTCCATTGAGAAGTGCTCATATCCCCAATAAAACAACCTTACTTTTGTGCAGTTTGTGTTCCCACGAATTTGTGACTTCACAATAATACACTGAAGCCAAATGTAAGATCCGACTCAAGGTGAGTCTTTTCTGTAAGAAATAAAGAAAATAAGAGTTTGATGATTGTATTCAGTCAATAAATAGTGACAACTGATGTATATGAAGACACTTTTAAGAAATAAACATTAAAGAGAGGAGACGTAATACTACATTCAAATAGCTTTTGGTCATAAAAGTCCTTTTATATAAACATGTATTTGATTTGATATTATTATATTTATTGAAATAACAGGAAAACATGTTATAAAGTCAAATATCAATGTGATTTTAAGGATAATCACATGAGTTATGATGCATTTTAACTTGCATTTCAAAATGCATTGATTTGTTGTGTTTTGCGTAGTCTGCTGATGAAATCACATTAATCACTGTGACATGGAGAAGAAAACAAACATAATTTGGCAGACGTGACCATGCCCCACCACTCAACCAATCTATTATACATTTCTAATTGAAGAAACTTTAGTGCTCGTATTTCTTTTTGTCGAAACAGCAATTTCAAAAAAATCTAACCAAATCAACCTAAAGTCTGTAAAAATACTTAAAAAAAAACTATACAAATGCACAGGTGGCATAATGAATTTTTAAATAATTAAGTTGACATTGAGGTTTAACCTCGAGAGACCTTTACAGTTAAAAGTTAAATAAAACATTCCTTGCTCGATATTTTTATCAATTTTAAAATGTTCTGACATATCTCCAAAATGACGCTCACAGCGCTCCCTCATCTATGGTACCATCTTCTTCCTTCTCTACTTGGGTAATAAGTTTTGCAGGAAGGAGCGTTTCGTTAGCCATTTCCTGTTTCTTAAAAAGAACACACTCTGTACTGCCCCGTTAAAACGAGTGAAGTCCATTCTCAGAAACCTGACTAACTATATTTGACAATTCGTGAGAAAACAATCCAGGCTGTGTCGTCCCGGAAAGGCCATTTCACTATGCATGACACACCGTCATCCCTCGCACTGTGCAAATGTAGATAGGCCTGCAGGACGCGTGTCCATGCATCAAATATATAACTCGTCTTCACTCCAATTGGCTTTACAGATGGTTTTACAAGAGAGAGAAAAGCCCTCAGCTAGTGGGCTGTAGATAAGAGTAAAGCAAGCAAGCCGTGAGTGAATAATATTGAATGTTTACACTTGTACACATCACTTTCTTTTATCAGACAAGCACATCTTGTCAGCCTGGAGTCTCTGGAGAGTCCCGAAGGACCTCGGCATATTATCTGAGGGAAGCAGCTTCACAAAGCACGTATGAAAGACAGCGGCTCTGCTGCACTGAGCCCGAGACAGAAGAAGAGGGAGGAGGTTGTATTAACAAGACTGTGGCAGCATGAGGCAACGACTCACTGTTCCACTGGCAGCTTTTCTTCTGCATTAGTGGCTCCGCAACTCAGGAAGTCCATGGACTCACACGTGTGCGACTACATTTTTTTTGCATGCAAGCTCTTGATGTGCAAACGTAGCCATCATCCTGAGCTAAAATAAATCAGGGTGGTTGTTTGTGGTTTTTTTCCAATATATTCTAATTACATAAAATTTGATTAATCCAAGTGGAGATACATGGTTATGACAGTTTCTTAGCCACTGAAAAAGTTCTACACGTAGCATCCAGGTCTTATTTGAAGAGGAAAGCGAAATACAGAGAGAAATAATGAATTTGTATGATTTGAAACATCTGATTTGGAGTGTTCTGATGTTGGTATTTACTTAAAAGCTGCAGTCGAGAAAAGACACATTTTCAATTTGAAAAGCTATAGAAACTGATTTTGTTTTCCCAAGAGTGAGTGTTTTATTCGGACTATTAAAATCAAACAATTTAACTTACCTGGGACAAACATAACCCCCCCTCCAGTTAAGAATTTAGTTTCTTCCAGCCAGAACAGTCATAAGGAGCAAGCAACAAAGCTCAGCTCATGCTATGAAAACAATATGTGGTTAGATAAAACCTGTCATCTGCCACATACTGTTGACATCCTAAACTGTGCAGTTCGGAACAGTTCGGAAAGAAAGATCTTGCAGACGTAGATATTATCATTTAGCCAGTTTCGATTCTTAGTCTGAAGGCTAAGAATCTTTTTATTCATTTATCAAACATGTGCAAGTGAGGTTCATAACGCCTCTGCATGAATAGATGAACGCCCGGGGAGGGAAAAAAAAAAAAAAAAAACGACAAAAGAAACACAACGTTACAGCTATTGAGAATTGTCCTGACTCAAACTGAATCAATGTTGCTGCACGGATCAATGTGTTCCAAAGAAGACAGTAGACATGCTCTTTCTGTGAAATGAACCAAGAATAGGCAAAGCTGTGACATCGCAGCAAGAAAACCCCCCACATGCTGACTGGGTTGGGATAGAAACGCATAGTTCACAGAAGGCCGGCGTACAGTCCCTCCAGTGCGTTTCATTTTCTAAGATCAACCATGTGGAATATGAGTGTGAAAAAATTCCTTTGAGGGAAGATACCTCACTGCTGTGTTTTTTGATATGAGCCGGGTCGTGCTCTGGATCTGCAATAAGGATCCACTTTCTGCTCGTGTATTCCTCGGTACGAGTCGAGGCTCCATAGCAACAAGCTGGAGCCTTTTTATGGCCCCAGTGTGTATTGTGGTGCTTAATGAAATCCTGTACTTGTTCTCTCATGGACGTGCACAATGAAAGAGCGTGGCTTAAACCTCACGGAGCATCAATTAATGGCAATAAAATGGATGCATCTCTTGCAGGAATTGAGGCCAGTGCAGAAAAAAAATAACAACAATTGAATTTGGTATTTGAAAGCTCTCACAGCCTGTGTGTCTATCTCATCTGCTTACTGATGGCACTGTCAGATGATAAAAGCAGAAAGGGACACAGACGCCGCCATAAAAAAAAAAAAAAAAAGTATAGAAAATAGATTAAAATATATTCCAGTCACGTTTTAATGCTGGGTTGGTTCCTGCATCTACTTTCAATTACGTCAATGACAGTTGGCTGAGAAGCTCTAGTCAAGACTCCTCTATTCAGATTTGCTGGCCTTAAAAACTGGATTATTTTGTTGTTGTGTGTCTTAGTGAAAACCAGCTTATAAAAAAAAAAAAAGGATTCTCAAATCTGCACCATGTGCATTTGCAGTGTCAGTGACAGTAAGAGCTCAGACCAAAGTGTGCTGCAAGGGGTGTAAAGAGATGAAAGTTGTCATCCTCAAACATATTTCAACTTTATATAGTTTCCTGCTTCAACCGCCAGACTACGTTCATAAGAAACAGATGAAAGGTTTCATGTCTTTATCTTCTTCTCCTTTCATTCTATCAAAAACTGTAAACACACTCACACTAGTCTATGTTACTGACTTGTGGTGCTTCGATATTAGTTTGCCGAACCTGTACATTTAGACCCCGTTTACACGACAACGTTTCAAGCAAAAGCGCATCATTTTAACGTTTTTATTTCAGTAAAGCTTTGTGTTTACTCTGTAACTTTTTGAA
The DNA here is from genome assembly GCF_963383615.2 of Lipophrys pholis. NCBI lineage: Eukaryota > Metazoa > Chordata > Actinopteri > Blenniiformes > Blenniidae > Lipophrys > Lipophrys pholis. The sequence continues at coordinate 16,152,738 of NC_137648.1, read as the reverse complement.
AACATCTCTTTACATGAAAATGGCAGGAAAGCTGATAATGAACATGCATGTGAGAACAATACACTGTTAATCAAACTGTTGTACATGAAGCAAAGTTATGTTTTGTTTTAATTAGATCTTAATAATTTCCAAAAAGTAAGATCAACACCAGTTTGCCATTCCCCCCTCCCTCCCTCCACAAACACAAGAGGTGAGTTTGTGCATGAAACAGCAGTGACAGTGAAACGGTGCAGAACGAGTTAGTTACATAAACAACAAAAGCTTGAGTAACATTAAGGTCTTAGTTGTATCATCAAAGGAAAGAAATACTTGTTCTGTCCGGAAACAAGTTATAAACAAAACAGTCGACACTGAGCATATATTGACAGCTTGACTGATTTGGCAGTGGCTTTAGAAAGAAACAGTCTTGATATATCTTTATTTCATACACGGCAGCTTAGGTGTAGTTGAAAGGGTTTTTCTTTTTGCACCAGATTGTCAGAATTGCAGCAAATATTATTTTGTACTGATACTTCATGAATAATCTCACATTTTCACCTAATGATATTATTAAAACAATCATTAATGATGTTATTGTTGAGCTATTGGTTGCACACTATCATGACAATTCATATTTAATATAAATATGATCTTTTTTTTTATACTTGATGAAAAACTGCAGTTTTCCTTTATGTTCTGGGTTGCTGTATTCATGAGTATTAAAGACGAGATGCCGCTTCTTAAGGCGACTTGCTGTAATTCTGCTGCTTTGTACACCAATGACCAAATCATATTAAGAGTAAATGTGTCTCCTTTGTGTACTGTCCAAAGATAATCAATTAAGGTTTTTATTATTTGATGGGCATGAAAGGGTCTATATTTTCTCAGGTGGTAGTCATTGTAAAAGGTTTGGAACCACTGCTCTGTACTCCAGCAGTCAACACTGTTACACCTGATGCCTAGCCATGTTAAACTTATCGTTTTTTGTTGTTTTTGACAACCTATTCTAGAAGAACACCAAATTAAAATGTATATATATATATATATATATATATATAGGTCAGCAGATCCGCACATCCATTGAGGCTATTTATGTATTAACTTGTAAGTGGCGTATGACCATCGGGTCACTTCCATGTCATGTTGGCGCTTTTGTCAGCTGTGTATCCAGGAAACAGGAGGTGGCGAGTAGGCGAAGGTCTGCTGACACTGACGGAAACCTTCGTCCCTCCCTCCCGTCTGAACACCATCTCACTTATCTCAACAGAATAATGTCAACATTAGGTAGCGTTCGACTCCGGCAGCACAATGTGGCGACTGACTCAGTGGTCCAGGCTTACTAAACAGTGTTGGTGTCCAGCCTGAAAAACCCTGACAGTGCATACAGATTTGTCTTTTTCCACACGTCATGACTCTGAATATCTCTCCGTGTTTAACGGTCTCCGACAGGGTTCTTATCGCACCATTATCTGCCCACATTTCCGGTAAGTGACGGCTGTTTTTTCAGGAGTTTGGAGCAATGGTCACCGCCCGCATTACCAGAAGAGTGGATGTGCATAACAGTGGTCTGTGTTTCCAGGAGATAGTGAGGTAGCTGTGTGCGGGACTCCTGCTAATCCTCCCATTCAGGGTGCTGAGTTATTGTGGGTGAACAGCGTTATACTATCAGGAGGAGAGCAAATGAGAAATTGTTTTTTTTTGTTTTTTTTAACTGATGGGGAGAAAACAATGTATGCTAAAGGGGGCAATTTGTGATGGCCAATCCACGAAATGTCACCTGATTGACAGAGTGTTTTCGCATAGTTTTTGTTTTGGGTTCTTTCAGCCCGCAGCTTTCAAAGCTCGCATCAGACCCATTTCGAGATGCAGCAGGCTGCTGTTTTCAGCACAAATGTTCCCATAAAGCCAGTGTTTGCTGCCTTGCTTGCAGCGAGCGGCAGACAGACAAAGCAAATAACAAGCTGTTGGAACAGAACAAAAACTAGAAAACCTAAATGCCCCATATTTCCCTCAGGAGGCAGCGGAGATCCAAGCAAAGATTAGAAAGAAAATTAAATTGTAAGCACTGTTTTAACTTTATTAGCTTTGGAGGTGCTGCTTTAGCCAAAGCTAACTCAAGCATTTTATTCATTATACAAAATTAGTGTGTGGAATCACTGTTGTTCTCATTGAATTTCCTACAGGACCTCAGAGGAGCAGAGTTATTTGGAATAGAATCCAATCCAACTGTATTTACAAAGCACTTAAAACAACCACAGACTACTACCTAAGTGCTGTACATATGCATTACATGAGGATAAAACAAATAAAATGAATGTGTATGAAATCAGGGATATATGAAAGACAGGGTAAAAACATAAAGAAAACTATAAAATGACACAGCATCACAAGATTAAATAATGTAGATAAAGAATCTGCAGCCTGCAAAGTATTTATTAGGTTTTTAACAGTTAGCCTCTTTCACCTATGCTAAATATTCCCAAAATTCATTCTCAGAATCGATATTTATGCTACAAGCTGCACCGTACACCCCCGCCTCGTCTATCATACAGTCCACATTAAAATGCCCTATTGACAGGATATGTTCAACGTAGTCTGACAACATTAGTAAACATAAAGGTTAATTGTGCTCCGGGGGCCCGATCAGCCACACTGACATTTAGTCTGAACAATCACTAGAGGAACTGAAGATGACAGTGGCTGACGTTTCTGACGTGATTCTGAAAATCTTTGAGAATTCACACTGCAGGACCTGCGTTCTGATTCTGGAGAAGACAAAGGCGTACAGCGAAGGCGTACAGCGTGGCTCACCGAGCCGCTTTCATCTAATGACAATGGGGCAATAAGGGAAAACCCCGTACCTCCCCCCACAACACCCCTAAGTGTCTCAGAGGCCATTTTCTATTAAATCCTGGTTTTAACCTCTGTGACCCCCAGCGCATACGCAAAGCTCACTCCATCCCCCCGCTAGATAAGAGAATTGAATTAGTGCAACTGTGTGAGATATGAACCCTGTCGACTGCAGCCACGCGGGTCCTGTAGCTTCAAACGTGCGTGACTGGTTGAGAAAACAGGATTGTCAAAGGGGAAGGGTTGTGGGGAGTTGAATGTCATGTAAAATGTAAAATGTACACACTCGACGAGCAAACACTGAAGCATGAACGGCGTGAGCAGACAGCGTTGCCCCTCCACCGCCCGTCTGCATCTCCTCCCTCCTCTTGAAAGGTTTTGTTTTAAAAAGGATTACGGTGTGGTTACAACTCCTTCAAATGTGCAATGTGTAAAAGTAATACATCTGGATGTGCACTGCAAAAAGGCACAAATTTGAGCTGAAAGAACCTGAACGATTCATCGGGGCCTGCCAAGGTGGGATAGTTGGGAAATTAGATCTTCCCAAGAAACTATAAAAATACATCTGAAGAAGACACTGGCCTGAAAGTGACCCCGTCACTCGTCTCCATTGCTTGTATGTGCTGCATTACACATGTATGGTGCCTGTGCTGTGCTTCATCTATCACTGGTTCTCATTCCCACTCCGTCTCCATTACACAAATAAGGACTTTCCCATTTCCAATAGACAACAGTCGTCCATCACTTCCATCCTGACTCAGTCTGCATAGGACACCTCACACATATCTGTCCCAGCTGGAAAATACATAAGGTCACTAATGTAATATGCTGCAGAAGGCTTTATCCATGTCCGTTCTCGGTCCAAACAACTGAAAAAAAAAAAAATGTCTCTTGTGCACACTTTGTTCTCCGGAGGATTTCTTACTATTAGCTTTCAGCAAGGAATGATGCAGTCTATTGTCGCTCCAGGTTTCCACTGCAGTGGACATGGATATGAACAATGTTGATGGCTGTAGCTTGGTATCATATGTAAAGACAACAGCAGCCTCTAAGTATTTTATATTGTGTTGGAGGTGCAAAAACCCCCCCCAAAACAAAGGAGCTCTGCAGCAAAATAAAGGCCAATTTTCTGTTGTTAGCATCCATATCTTGGTCTCCTCCCATTTTCCTCCACACACCTGACAACACAGATTCATTACCAGCTTGAGTATCGCATTGACGCCGTTTCCACACTGTGCCATTGTACTGTTACTGAAACCAGGTACCATTAGTCTAAATGAGCGTGCTGCCGAAAATGAAGTGGCTGATGATTTATGGATGAGTGGATTATTCGCGGCACTGCCAGTAAAGACGGTGAGGTGGTTTACCGCCAGCGCACGAACGCAAGGGAAAGGGCCACCTCTTACGTTTCAATATGAAGATTCTTATTTCGGCTTTAAGGTTCTTTGGTCAGTTGCAAATGTTAGCTGGCAGGTGATGTTTTCAAGTTTTACATTCCATTCAGTTTTGAAAAAATATGCAATTTCTTCCAACACCTTTATCAATGTAATGGCTCCCCCTCAATGCTGACCTGAAGTTGGTGTCATTGTCTAAGACTCCAGATTGCAGCTTAACATTTCCATCAAGCAAGAACAGGGAAAAAGTGCAGTAATCATTTGCTAATGTTGCTCTCTGACTGTTTGTAATTATTGTGTGTGAGGAAGCCCTCAGCAGCAAAACGTCACTTATGATGATGATTGTTTGCCAGTAAAGACAATTGACTAGTATTGACATCCTGAGAGCTTTCAAAGGCACTCAACAGTGATTAACTGAAGAATCCACGCTGGAACCGAGTAACGTAATACACATCGATTGCACGCACATTTTCCATCGCTGAATATCTCCTAATAAAATCAGCGTATACATTATCCATGGTTTAATGTGCAATGGGGCACAGCCTTTTCCTGGCCGGCATTAGTTTGTACTTGTTACCGTGGCGACGGAAATGAAAGGTCAGTTCACAACGTAGTTTTGTCTTCGTGCGTATATCTGCGTCCGTGCCACTGTGCATAAAGGCATCGAGGAATATGTGGTGGCGTCGTGGCGGTGACACAGCACCAACAGCCAGAGAGCCGTAGAGCTGTAACAGAAAGGTCGTGGGGCCAGCGTGCGGCACGCACGGTTGCAGTAACATGGCGTTTCCACTGTGACAGGTACAGTCCCTCCTTCAGAATGAATCAAAGCCAGTAGACAAGCCTCAGAAAGACAGTAGGTAGTCTTCGTCGGACCCACGAGCTGTGTTTGCACACTTTGCACATTGCATACCAATCGCGTGCAATCGGTAGTAGGCATATTATTAGTATGCAAATTTAGTCCGCTCAAGGTGTGAGTATGCATGCAATATAGATGAGATTATTAAGTGCGGTATGGTCATTGAAACCTGACCCATAAATCTTATTATGTCTTCTTGCTCCCATTCATACAAATCAGCAGTCAAGCTCAACGGCAGCTAAAATACCTTATATGACCCACTACAATTGTGTCGTTTTGCCAGCTAAAACAACTTATTTTTTGTGACTGTAGCCATAATGCTTGATTGTAGTTATTTAGGTCTGCAGCAGTAGTCTAAGTAACGCTACAACAAGTCGCTTTAAAGGTATGAGTGATCAGTTATGCCTTACTTGGTCACTGTTGCTCAGAGTGTCAGCCAATTGCTAAATCTATCAGTCTTGTACACCACTTGTACAACAATGGGTGAAAGCAAAGGCCACCCTGGACAGATGAGCAGTCCATCACAGAACAAACAGAGAGACAGAATCACATCCACACCCGATGAGCAATTTACCGCCGCCAATTAACCTCAAAGGCATGGTTTGAACTTTTAACCAGACGAAATCCACTCACACACATACAGAAAGTCCCAGCCTGGACTCAAACCCATGACCTTCTCACGAGGAAGCGAGAGAGCCAACCACAACAAAACCATAGGGCCTGCATGAGGCTACTGCTGCTGCGGATATCTGATTGGACTGATTGCTATGGGTAATATTATTATTACCAGAGGGGCTCTCTTTAGTCTTAAATTAACCCGGCTTAACCCGAGATTATAGAGCATCTTCCTTCAAATGACTAATGCGACCTCAAATAAACCTGATCAGTAAATCCCACACGGCTTTGACAGCTTAGGTGAGAGCTCTTTCTGGTACTTCAGGCCAAAATGAAGGGGACAAAAGTGGGGCAAGAGTTCCAAGTAACTAGTAAATTCATTCCGTCTTCAATAAGTAACTACTGTATCTGATCCTTTTTGACTTCAAGTAGCAGAAAAAGCTCAACCATTACTAAAAGCACATCTATGTAATTAACTAGTCGATTGATATTCAGCGATTAAAGTTCAAAAAGTGATTTCATAAATTTGTTTAACGTGATTAGCGATCACACTTCCTCCTCTGATGCACAACTGTTTTATTTCTGTGACAGTGATAGTTTCCTTTGTTGTTTCTATTACCACTTGATCACACTTGAAGATCTAATTTGAGGGCCTCGGTTTTGCACCGCTAAAATTAAACCAAACTTTGCAAGCCAACCTTTAAGACGACGCCTGTCACAGTTCACACAGAATCACGATCTGTTACAGTTATGTAACTTCTATTTCCTTAGGCCAGTGCATCTTTGTTGTCTCACTGTGCAGCAACCAAAAAGAAAATGAAGACATCTCCATCTCCATCTCCGTCTCTGCCTCTTTCGCTCTCTCTCTCTCTCCCCCTTTCTCCTACATTATCGCAAACAAACTTTTGTCTGTGCATGTGAAGCTCGATCCTCGGAGCCTTTGAAGCCTGCTGCAACGGCGCGCTCGCTGTGCCGAGCCGGCTTTTCTCCTCTTTTTTCGACATCACACAACTTTGGTCTCAGTTTGATAAAATATACATACATGCCATGCATAATCTCGAAGAGAGGCCTCCAAGTGTGCTTTGCGGACAATCGTTAAATCACCTGCCGAAGCCACAGAGTTTAATTCAGATGTTTACCTGCTGAAATATAGACAGAAAATGACACCAACGGCCTAATTTGGAGGGCAAGTCTGAAACAAGTGCGCAGAAAAGTTTCATGATCAAAGCATAAATCTGATGTTACGTAGCCTGAAAACTGCAGGGTTTCACGTCATACCATTATAAACAGATCATTAATTCATAAATGTGGCAATCAAACCTTCATTGTACCTCTGTGCTGCTTTAGAATCTGTTTTTCTGTGTACCGACGGACTTTGTTGCTCGCTTCTTGACGCTCGTTAAAATTAGACCTGATTCTTGCTCACACTTACTCTTTCACTCACTTTCACGTTCCAAAACTGAAGAGCGAGCCACATCTTTGAAGCGAACTCTGTGAGGAGCAGAGTGAGGTTTTTTTTTATTCTTTTTCTTTTTTTTCTTTGAATGCTGCTCGAAGACAGCGGCGGCTTTTCTCCTCATTGTGTCTGACATCTCAGTGCTTTGGTCTGAGCTTGATCGAGGGCATGTTTGGTTTCGCTTCCTTCCTCTATTCCATTTCCTGATTTCCTGTGCACGCCGAGGCTCTCGGCTGGCCCGTGTGAGAACCTTTAAGCAGCTGGTGGGTTCACAGTAGCGTCGAACCGCGTGTCATGGAAAGCAGGGCAACCGGGAGGCTGCGCCGGTTCATTGTGTCGGGGCACAATTTCCATCAAAATAACTGCATCAAACTCCAAAACAGCTCCATTTTTATGAGTTCAACAGATAATTCACGTGAATTACTGGTTATTCGTTTGTTTGTCTAGCACATTTGTTTCCATTAGGCTTTGAAATCCAAATAAAAGTACATGTATGCCCTCCTGCCAACTTACAGAAGCAGGATGCGGAGGACGTCGGTAAAAAATGAGATTCAGCAAAACAACGACCCCCAAAAACACCTCAGGGAATGACTGCTGCACGAATCACCACATGGTCGGCCCGTTGCACCATGACAAGCAATCCATGCTTCCTCTTCTGAGCTCAAACCTTGATTTCCACTGAGCAAGACAAAAATAATTTGAAATACTGATTATGTGGAACTTTCTCTGGTATAAAACCCAAAAGCTGCATTTGCCGTGGTTGAGCCGTGTCTAGACTATGTAAGTGGCTCGTTACAGGCCTGTTGAGCTTTGATCAAAGAGGGTGAAAATTTGACTTCACGCTGATCTTCAAACCTCAACCCCAATGTGATTTCTATAGTAAGGAGCTGCAACCTAACCAGTGAAGCTATTCACAAACATGTTTAACTTTCAAAACAAAAACAGCACAACTTTAAATGCTCATTTATGACCCTGAAACGGTTGTGTGAGCGTCTGCACTAGAAACTGTTGTTTTAGTTTGCACAAATGAATCTGCACAGATCACTCTCCTCATTAATAATATTAGCGGGACCTCGTTGTGGTTGAGCCATCCTTGGTTAAAATGTAAAGAAATGTTTACATTTGTTGGACCCAAGCATGATCATGATCATCACTTTAGCTATTGTTTACTAAAACCAGTTCACAATTAAGGCGACATTTACACAACTACATTTCAAGTGAAAACGCTTTTTACACGGCAACATTTTTTAAAACGACGTCCATTTACACCGAAGCGGAAGAGACGCCGAAAACGATGTAGTTAACATGCGGGACCGCGAGTTGGCGCCGTTTGTTGTTGGAATGAAACCACACACATGCACACAGAGAACACCAGACTCTAAATATTAACAATGGCAGGACACGGACGTTGGAACGGACAGACAATGAAGTTGCGTCATTATCCCGGTGACTCTCGACTATAAAACGGCCAAGTCCCAGGAGAAAATGGACTGGGAGTCATGACACTCAGGAGCCAAGCATTGTTGTTATTGTCCATCTAGCAGAAGAAGTATTTACTAAAACAGTAGCAGTGTTTCAGAAAAGTTGTGTGTCCCCCCCCCCGTTTCCACGGAGACAGAGCATTTTCAAAAATGTCAGCAAGTTTCATCAAGTGTGACAATCACACACTCAGACGCACATCTACACAAAATTCATAGCTACTAAGTTGAGGTAGCAAAAGGTTTGCAATGAGACGTCTATGTTCAGTAACGATCGGAGTACATATGAAGACGACAGAAAGCCTAGAAACACTGTCGTTTGCATTGGAGGCCACTAGTTGTTGCTGTGTTTATGTAAAACTACATTTTCATGGCGAGATTACAATAAAATCAAATGGGTGAAAAGCACAAGCAGCACTCCCACAATCCACCATTCTGTTTGTTGACGGTCTACTTGCACACGTGCAGAAAAACTACTGACTTGCATTTACTTTGTTTATCTAGAAATGATTTCTGCTGCGTTATGAAGTGTCTCTGTCATCGTGAAGAGCAGGAAAAGAAAGTATTTCACCTGTGCAACATAAACAGAATAAATCTAACTGTCTATTTACTCGTTGTGTTATGGAAGCTGCAGAAAGGCTGAAGAACACAATTCCCTTCATGTATACAGACGGCAAACACTTAATCCTTGCTCTTTGCACTGGCATAATTCTTCATGGTCTACTTTACAGTAAACAGACTCCTCAGCCACTACACCTGATCATTGCATAGCTTCTTCTTTTTTTTTTTCTTTCTGATGTTTGTTGCCTCCTTATTGCTTCCACACGGTCCATTTCACCACAGGACTGTCTCAGTATACAGCCCACACAAAGCATCTAAACACAATTAATGTTGCAGAAAGAGAAGGCAACTCGCCCTGATGGCTGCATCCCACATGTGAACTCTCCAGAGCTTCTGATGCATTGTGCTTTAATTAAGAAGCCAGCTCCAGCGTGGCGGGCTCGCGGCCCCGCAGGTCCTCTTTATGTCCTCTGAGATGCTTCGATGGAGGCCAGACAGACTAGGCCCGTCCTCTCGCAGCCTTTGTCTCTCCATCTCAGAGGTCCCACGGGTGAGGCAGCAACGGCGTCCCATGTGTTAATATTGGCCAATGACAAAGTAGCTGCCATGGCCCTCATGAATTATGCAGGTGGAAAGGGAAGCAACTCCACCCTCAGTTATGTAAATTTAACTTCGAGGAGACAAGGGGGGGGGGGGGGGGGGAGTTGCTCGGGGAGGGGTTGTGACACCCATTTGTATTTCTTTGTATAGATTAAAAATCCAGCATCACACGAGGTGAACGTGCATCAAAGGGAAAGCTGCGAGTCATGCTCTACTGACACACTGGCATACAGTACTGAGTGAGCCAAATGTGACCACAATATTTACTCACAGGCCGGTCAGGAGAAGAGAAAACCGATTCCATTTATATGGAAAAACAAGAGGCAGAGTTCCTTCTCTGGAATTTGGAAACACACGAATGAATGATGGTGGTGTGCATAAGAGAATTATAATAAACAACCGCACAATCTACCAGGCAGCACCACAAACAATCCATGTGCAAAGTATATATCACACATACAGTACTGTTACACAGGTTTTAGGCGTGTATCGGAGGGAGGGGAGAGCTGCACAAGTGCATTTACAAATGATGTGTTAGTTTATTTTTATCACTTAAAGGTGCATTAGCAGGAGAGACGTAGATATCTGGTTCGACCACCCTTTGCCTTCTAAACGGCATCAGTTCTCTGCACACAGTTTTTAAAGGAACTTGCACAAAGGGTTTTTTTCACACATTTTGGAGAACTAAGATCTTCTGTGGATGTAGTCAGACCTGTCGGTCGTTTCACTGTGTGTACACATGAAACATGCTCATGTTAAGATCAGGGCTCAGGATGACGCCGCCACGACCTTGTTCTTCATCCTATTCAGACAACTTGCTGCTCGTATAACATGAAGATTTTGTAGCGCTATACACCACCAGGCTATAACTTTTGACCTTGTGACAACACTTTGTAAATGGATTTTGCGCTGGCCTACTACTGGCGCTAACTTCACACTGAATGTTGCCTCATCGCTGGCACAGTGTGAGTAAAACATGCAGCCATGCATAAAACAAAGTCGACCTATAAATAACTCGGTCTGGGGCGTTGAGTGTATGTATGGTTCATAAACTCACTAAGCGGGGCTGCTCTGCTCTGTGTCATTATGTCATGACCGATGGCAAACACTCAAGTATTGATGTCTCTCTACTATTAGCCATATTATTAGCTGTGTCATAACTTTATCAGCAAATGGAGCGAAGGAGTCTTTTTACAGAACAAATCTAGTTTCGACAGAATTCTCCGAGTAAACAGATCTTCAGACAAGTGATTTCCAAAAACCCCAATGACATTATAAACCTTTGTACTTGTTTTAAATTGTCCACTTGACCTGTATGCTCAAGTCAGTGGATACTCTATTGGTTTGTAAGTGAACGCTAACTGCATATCATATTGACTGTGCCACAGTGACATTGAGTTTTGAGTGCTGTTTTCCTCCCCGTGCACAGATAATCCCTCCTCTCCATCAGATGTGGCCACACCATAATGCTGATATTCATACCATAATCACCTGCTTTGCATGTGTGGGAGCATCAGGGCCTCAATCACACTGTAGTTTGTATATGTGTGTGTTCTATGGGCACAGTCTGACACTCGTCCAGCAGGTCTGCAGACTCAGTAGGTGAAAGTCTACCTCACTGTGTGCTGTCACCAGGCCAGATGCACAGATTCACTGTTATGAAGGGGAATATTAATCTGGTCCAGGCTCAGGCTGTCCTGTTATTGAAGCAGATGGTATCTGACAAACAGGACGCATGTGGTCACAGCTCTTTCTATCTTTTTTTTATCTATCCGTCTATGAGAGGACAAACCAAAAAACAATCTCTACTTATTGTAAGGGAAACTAAACACAGGCATGACACACCCTATCATTCACTTCACTTAGAATATCCTTTTAAATAAATCAATGCATGTGATTATGATAATCCATAATTAAGACGAATCAGTCATATATCCATAAAGTGCAGAATGACAAGCAGTATTGCTCAATGTTACCAACAAATACAAGTGACATTTAACACAAAAGCAGGTAAAGCAATTAGAAAAAGTCAAGTTTTTGCCATTTGCGATTTCACTTCAACCAAACGCAAAGTTGGCACCCACTACCAGGTTCCCTACGATTTCCCCCCATTTTATTAATTCATCTTTCAAAAAGGAAAAATACTCGTATAACAAACAACCAATTGTAGCTTAATGTAATTGAAATGGACTTGTCTTCAATTCGGATAACATATTTCGCTATGATCTCCGCTGAAATTGCGGAAAATATAACATTTGCACCGTTTTCCGCCGCTGTGTTGACTTGACGATGGTAGAGCTAATCAACGCAAACAAGATTTTCAAAAGTAGAAATATTAAACAAAGCAATCACTAGAGTGTCCTTTATATCATGCCGAATGGTGTGTATGTGCGTTTTGGTGCCTTGAAGATTCAGTTGTGTTTTAGTAGAGTTGTCGTTTTTATGGAAGATTGCTAAAACTTCAAAAACAACATAAAGCCAACGGAGTCTGGCTGGAGCTCTCGACGCCGAGGCTAAGTTTCGGTGGGGCGAAGGAACCAACGTCGGGGGACGGCTCCAGTCTGTCTCTTACCTGTGACATCTGCGGTCGCAGGTTGATCTCCTTCAGGTTGATGGACTGGGGCCTGAGGTTGTTGAGCAGGTGGCACAGGAGGACTCCATCCCGGAGGGTTTGCGCCAGGTCGAATACCTGCGCGGACTCCCATGTCACCCGGTGGCTCGCCGGGAGCACCTTGCAGTTTATCAACCACAGCGCGCACTGCCTCCAGTACTCCATCATGATCCCGACTTAGAGATTTCACAGGAAAGAACAAAAAAAAAAAAAAGACAATGCTGATTGTTTAGTAGTACCGCGGCTGTTCAATCGTATCCATGCCACATGAACCAGAAGTAGAGAGCTGGTGGAGGCGCAGGCAGCCGCACTGAGAATGACAGTCCGATGTACTGAGGCTGTGTGGATGGAGCGCAGCGCACCGTGCACTCTTCCTCTCTCTCTCTCTCTTACTCACACACTCACACATACACACACTCTCTCTCTCCATCCATCTGCAAGTCTCTCTTCCCTCCCCTTCACCCAGTTCCTCACCTCTTCCGCCTGCCTCTCACAGCCTCACATTATAGTGCGTAAAATTACAGCGCCCAAATGACAGCGTGCAGCCTGCAACCTACTCAAACGGAAATCATGACTAAATAAACATGCATATCTTAAAAGTTCACCTGGTTTGGTGGTTTTTTTTCTTTCTTTTTTTTTTTTGTTTCCTCCTTCAAATATTCCCACTTCACAGTGCTGCTCAATTAATGATTAAACAAGCCAAATACGCGTGTCTTTCAGAGATACGGACCCACTTTCAAGTCTATTAAAACTATTACATTCTGCTTTCTGCAAAATATATAGTGGTGACATTTAAATTGGCTCGGTGATTGTTTAAAATTCATGAAGCAAATCTCATTTGTCTTCACTTGAAGAGCACAGCGATGAGAGCTGGTGTTACAGAGCTGCCGTGTGTTTCCCACGCTGTGGACCTCTCTGAGGGGAATTTGCATGTTCCCCCTGGGAGTTTTTATACTTCGGTTTTCTCCCACAGACATTGTTGTTTCTAGACTTTCAGGGGGCCTCAGGTAAGCGGAACCCAAGCATAACTCATGAACCATTTGTAATGATAGTTGTAAAAACATTTTTTTTTTTTTAAATTTTCATGTATGCTTTTAAAAGTTGAATACGCATAAGCCGTGAACATCAAAACAAAAAGCAAACTTTACTTTAAGTATAAAAGAAAACAAAATGCGCTTCATGTTCATCTCCCACCTCAGCCCATACCCACACAGGAACATCAAGCGGAGGGCTCATTAGGGGGATTCCAGACTTATTGCAGTAGTTGTGGACAATGTCTAAGTAAAAGCGCTCTAGCACATTAACACTGATATGGTTCGCCCCTTCCACCTTATCTACCAACACCTCTGCCCACAGCTCAAAAACATGTCTACAATGGATGAAATATATAGTTTTCTTTGCCTGCATTTTTTTTTAATAGCTTGCCATTCAGCATACTCAGTCTGGGTTGGATCTAATGTTGGTTTTAGGACATATTTTGTTCATACATATCGCCACATCTATCTATACATCTTCCTTCCTGCTTCCTATATGTAGATAAAGAAGCTCAGGCATCCCTGTCTAACTTACTTGAGCTCCTCTGGTTGACCTCTAGTGGCAAGTGACCAAATACCTTAACTGTTGCTTCTCAAAGGGGAGTTCAGTAGATTAGAGATTCAAGACATTTATTGTCATTGTATAGCTGTGGACATGAACACAACAAAATTATGGTAGCAAGATAAAGATCGAATAATAAGATAAAAAGGTAAGATAAAAATGGAATAAAATATAAATAGTAATCTACATATATACATACAATAAATTTGCAGTAATATTTAGTGCAAAATAAAAATAAAAAGAGTGAACTTTGAGTAACTCTGGGATAGCTCAAGTGCTCCCTTTTGTCATTTATATAGCAGGATACTAATTGGTATGATCAATAATAATTTATTACCTAACATGCTTGGACCTCTATTAATAAGTTATGAGAACTCCAAATCGCCTTCTCATTTATACACTGACTCATACACACGCGCATTCACACCAATGAGCAAGTCACTAATTAACCTCAAACGTGTGTTTATCAGAAAGAGGAAACCAGAGTAACAAGAGAAAACCACACAAACGTCGATAAAACATCTATTTATATATATATATATATATATATATATACATACATCCGCAAGTCTGAACACCAACCAGAGACGTTTTTGTTGTAACGAAAACTAAAAGCTGACAGAGGTTTAATCTTCTTGCTGTCACGATGGACAGAAACGGCCTTGAATTCATCACAAATGTTGCTGCACGTTGACAAATGTTTACATAGTTATATATCAAATCTGTCAGCTGTACATCCCCATGCAGTGTGTATTCCAAAGACGCTCTCTCTTGGATTGAGGCGACTGTGGAAGTCATTTGAGTTCAGGTCCAGAAAAAAAAGGAGCTTGAGATGACTGGAGCTTTGTGACTGCATATCATCCTCCTACACACTGCCATAAAAAGATGACATGGAAAGAGTTTTACATTCTTTATAGAGCATAATTTAACACTTGAGCAGGTCGAAAGTCCTTTACGTGATCTGTCATATTCACACATTGAATTATTAAAATAATTTAGATGCTCTGCAAGGTGCTGACATCTTGGAGTTCAGCCGGGTGTCCGAGGTCATTTTCATCACCAGATTTTGAATTAAGACAAAACTGACCGACTTACTCTCATAGGCTGCGGCAGTATGATGTCACTCTGCTGGTACAAAGAGGAACGAAGCAAAAGACGAAAGTGTGAACTATTTATTCAAGGAGTGAATCATTCATGCAAAACTCAGCTCTTACCATCGGACAGTAGAAACTGAGACTCAGTGGATTAGACACCGGTTGATCAATATTCTATTGAATACTTGTGGTCAGCTAAACTTGACAAGATCATAACCAGACTCATCTGCCTCATCATCAATATGCTTTATGTGATATTCTCATTCATATTGGAGTTAGTGCTGCTTTACTGTCAAAGCAAGCAAAGTCTCCCTTATTAGGACTCGTCCAATGGGTGCAAAACTCCTTCCGGTCTCATTGTATCATCCGTATGTTAGTAATTTTAGTGAGTACTACTATTCTGTTCTATTCGAGACAGAGAATTACTGCAAATTAGAATTTACAAAGTTTGGTGCAAGTAAGGAAAGAGGGCTAGAACGATAGAAGGATGGATGGCCATTGTGACTTTTTACATATATAATCCAACACGAGTGTTTATTCCATTTTTGGTGCTTGTATCACAAGATGTTCAATTATCTCCTGCACTTATTTCTGCTTTATGATTGGACACTTAACTAACTTCACTGAGGAGCAGCTGAACAGGTGTGATAGTGAATCGACTTCTTTTATAAACTATTGTTCTCACAGTTTCAGCAGTAAGGCCACGTTTACACGGACCCAGGATTTTACAAAAACGTATGTTTCCCCCTCTACGTTTACAAAGAAATCTTCATTGACACAGACCACACTGGTTCAGGGCTACTATGACCATGCCAAACCTGTAGGGGGCAGTGTAACGAGAAGCATGAAGCCATGAGAGCCAATCAGGATCCTGGAAAAAACGCAATGTTAAATGTTAAAATAAACTTTTCTGACTGGTGAGTCCATCTATAGGACAATGTTGTTGTTTTTTTTTCCCACATCACGATGAAACACAACTATATAATCAACAGACACATGACACATTTTATACCCATCTGTATTTTACGTGGCCATGAAGTTTTGCATGTTATCCTTCGGTTATCGTTCGGTGGTGCTTTTACCAGAACTCCTGTCAGTTGCTTGAGTAAATCATTAGTTTGGAGAGGAAACAGTGGAGTTCCTGCAAACACAGATGTGCCTTATCTAGCTACTGATGCTCAATATGCAGCAGAGACACACAGTTAACAACGTTGTATGTCACGTTTGAAACTGCCTGTGTAGGAGAGGTTATTGCTGTCATACTCAAACACTGTTTGATTCTGTTAGGCCTTTCTTCCTAATATCAGCAGAATGTTTCCAGTTTCCATCCAATACCTGAGTTGTTTCCTCTGTTTGGGACAACAAAACGTCTGTTTTCACCACTTCCATGCTGACCTGCCAACGCACAGCTACAAACAGGACATTGAGCATTTTGTCAAAGTGAAGAAGCAGACACAGGAGCGATTGCAAATGTAATTTCACACATTAAACTGTTGTTTGTTTCTTTTTTTAAATTCGTGTTAAACATACAATGTTTAAAAGGAATTGTTTAAACCTTCCTAATCGTGACACTGGCAGTACGATTGGCAAGACTGAGCCAAAATATAGTGGGGGAAAAAACACGGTTTTACTTTTATTGCTTCTGTGTGAACGAAATGAGGAAGCTGTCTTCAGATCCCGCTGCTCTGCTTTGACTTACAGGCTTCAAATTAAACATTTTAAATTGCTCAATAATGGAAATGGAAAGGGTGTGGGCTATTACGCTCGTCCTATTTTTAATCTCATGATAGATTATTATATAGCCGGCTTATGCCGACGAATGCGTGACCTCTCTCTCTCTCTCTGAGTCTCTCAGTTGCTCTTGAGCAAGGCAATTACACTGCAACCGAGCAACTCCAGCAACAAAGTGAAAATAGAAGACAAGAGAGCAGCTTCTCTGCACAAATGTGAGGCACAAAAATGCACCTGCGAGGCAAATTACTGTAAAGCTTTCATGGATCCCCGTTGGGCTATTAGCACAACAAAAAGCAACAAGCTGCACGTACACTGAGGAGGTGGATAAACAGTGAAAAAGTTAAAAGCAGTAAAATACACCGCAAGGAAAACACATGTACAAAGTAGAGCAGGCCACGTGGGCAAAATTCACAATCCACATAGCAGAGACAGGAATCTGAGTGAATGAGACATCGGATATGTGAAAACTAATACAAAACCTCTGAGAAGAACGCGCTGGGAATCACATTAACAGTGCCAGAGTGTGCTGCTCCTAATGTATGTGCAGGAATGATGGAGGAGATGAATGACACACCTTACAGATTTATTTCATTTCCAAGAAGGTTCCCATGTATGTAGAGCACGAACGTCGGAATAAAAATAAATCCCAGCGTGGCGATTGTGGGCTGACGAATTCTGCCAAGTGCATTTACATACAATGACTGAACACACGAGCCCGGGCAAACAATGCTGTCAAGATTAGTCTCCTGCATTTTGCTGTTGTAATTCTTCCCTCTTTTCTTCATCCCCACTTCTTCTTCTTCTTCTTCTTCTTCTTCTTCTTCTTCTTCTTCTTCTTCTTCTTCTTCTTCTTCTTCTTCTTCTTCTTCTTCTTCTTCTTCTTCTTCTTCTTCTTCTTCTTCTTCTTCTTCTTCTTCTTCTCCTTCTCCTTCTTTGCACACTTGTGCAAAGGATTTGGATGAATGTCAGAGTGGGAATGCCTGCAGGAACGTCTCTTTCTGTTTACTCCAGATTGTATTTAAATAAAAAATGGGGAGAAAAAAAATGAAAGGAGGTTGTGTGGTTCAGCTGTGAGCATCCAGCTTTGTCTTCCACAGGCTGCACATCGGATGGCATGGCTGGCATAACACAGATGACAGGAGAAGTGGCTGCGGTGGCCGGATGCTGGCGAACCTCTCAGCACCTCTCAGCACCCTTCTCCTGTTTCAACTTCCTCTCTCTGAGCAGACAGCCGTGCAGCCTGACAATTATCAGAATTCCCCAGAATAGGAAAATTATATATTTGTCACCATGGCGACAGAGGTCCCCGTCATCAATCTGCAATCAGTATAGTCACCAGTTTAAAAAGACATTTCTAAAAGACTTTACATTAGCTTCCAAAGGATAAAGCATAATGCGGAGTGGTTTCTTTCATTACACCATAAAATAAGAAAATACATTAATTATCACCTTGAAATTGCATTCACACACATCTGCCAAAACCCAGCGATCCGTTGACATGATGACGTACTTAAAGCGCCGTGGCGTATGCATCCGAGCGCGATGTCAGCGTCTTCAATTTTCCATCAACGCACAGATGAGGGATTCGCTTATTTCTGGGTTATTTCACCTGGGAAATGGCCAAATTTGAAAGGTAATGGCCAACCCACGTGAGCCTGCCAGAAACAGCATGATTATGTCTGTGCCCATATGGTAGATGTGATGTGACTGCCAGGATTTTCTGTTTCCAAATCACTGTCACAACAGCTTAATACTTTCAATCAACAATCAAATGTGAAAAGTACAAGTTTTTTGGCTGCAAAACTGGGGCAGAGCAAAGAGACAGAGTACAAGTACACCTTCTTCCAAAAACCTTTGTATTTTGGTTTTGTTTTCGATTGGCCTATATGGATGTAATGCAATACGATTAAAATGTATTACCACCTTGTGAAGTAATGCATGGTCAATTTTTGACATTTACATAAAGTTGCTTCATTCTTAAATTTTCTATAGTTTTATCATGAATCAAACATTGTTCACATCCAGAACCAGGAAACCCTTTCATCCATCTTCTTTGCTCCTTTGTCCAGTTCGGGGTCACACGACTGTGGAATCTATACCAGCTTAGAATGGGCAAAGTCACCTCTCCACTTGCACAGATGCACGCACAGGGAAAACATGCAAACTCCACACAGAAGCAGTCCGCTGGACCACTATGCTACAGAGCAGCACCACATAGAACTCAAGAGATTGAGTGAGTCAGCAAACATGAGCAGAGATTGGAGACGAAGCAGAGACTGTATATATGAACCATATATGACTTTAAATATGAATGACACCATTAATCAAAACATTGTTTGTGCAAAGGGGTCAAGTGTGAAAATCTCAGCACCATCGTTAAACGAAATGTCCCACATTGCGATTATACAATTCTACATTATGTAGTCATGAAAAAATATTTTAAAAGCTACTTTAGAATGAAGGAACACTATTATCATGTCATTATAACACGCTGAACTCCTAAGACCTGAAGTGTTACCGTACAAGCGCAGCTCAGCGTTGTGCTCAGGTCAGCGTTCGTGTGCTGCGCCTTGCACATTGTTACGCTCAAAAATGTTGGCGTCCGCGAACAGAGCAGCCTCTCCGCCTTCTTCCAGCCTCTCTGCCAAAAAGCCAACCTCGCCGAAATATGGCGAGGCTTTGCAACATTGCCCACACTCCATCAGGATCATCTTGCAACTCCGCCGGCGTGTAATTTATAGAGCGTCACCCTGCTCATTGTGTCATATGATCTGACAGTGGATGATCTATTCGTGCTGCCCTTTCATCCCCTCTTTGAAGGGCACGTTATCGTTCTGCCAGAGAAAGCAATTCATGTCCGTTTTTTTCTGCAGATTTGCTTTGTGAAGATTTATCTTGCAGCTGTACCTCTGACGTAATGTATTCACATAAATGTAAATGTTTTAAAGCATTCGAAGAGAACCTCACTTGAACTTTTTCCTAAGTATTACCCACTGCACGCCTGAGCAAATTTCAGTGCAAATCGACTCAGTTACAATTCTGGGTTACAATAGGTTTTAGTACAAATACGGTTCATACCTCTGGAATGACATCTGTGAACATAAGCCCAGGGCTGTAGCAGCTTTGGCTTATTGTTTTCCAACTGCTATTGATTGTCCGACCCTGCCCAAAGCACTCTATTTTGCTGTTTTAGGGGGCCAGAAGAGAAATCAATGGCCTGCGATACTCATGAGAGGCCGGGGATAAGTGGCGACCGGCCAGGTCTTGCAGGGTTTCATCAGAGCTGCAGAGGTGGAGGGGATCAGCTGGGAGCCGTCAGGGTGGAGGCAGTGGAGTGGAAGACTCACACAGAAAGAGAGGATGATGAATCAGAAGGACAACAACATTCTATGAAAGCCATTTCAGCGTATAGTAACTTGCCCTCTGGTGTTGAAGGAGTTTGTTCAGTGCAAATGAACCTGATAAAGAAGTGTTTAAACTATTGAGGAGTTTAATGTCTTCAATATGAAGTAGATTTTTGAAAATAAATTGTCCATTTGTGTTCTCTATTGGCACAACAAGCCCTGTGGTAGTCACGTCTCTTGACATTTTGGAGGCTGGTCATTAAAGCACGACCCGGCAGTTTATTTGGGAAATTGTAATGGAAACTGTCATTACATACAGAATCAGCTCGGTAAAATACAAAAGGAGCATGAAAGGTGCAATCAAAAATGACAAGACTTGGTGATTGGGCAGGTGAACACCGACCCAGCATGTCACGCATGACCAACTTTCATCTGAGCCAGCAGAGATCACATTTATACATGATGGAGGAGAAAACTGCAGGCATAGCAAGAGGTAGCAAACACAAAAAAAGTAAATAAATAAAAAAGAAATGAATAGAAACATCTACCTATATATTGCTTTTGAAGGAACGGCTAAGCATGTATTTTAATGAATCGGTGCTTTGCACAGAATACAATGACATGTTGTTGCATGTGGCGTAAGTTGAGTAATCTTAAAGTATTATTTCAAGTAGAATGTGTGATTTAAAAATCTAGTCACCCTATGCTACTTTTCACAGATAATTTTCATTGCTGCATGCTCATCCCTGCCCCCAGTGGCCAAATGAGGAACAGGCCTTTCTTTTTGGCAAAATTCCTTTTCATGTTTTCTTGACTGGTCTCTCTGGTGTGTTGGTACTGGGAACCCATCAGCCCTGTGTTTTAATACCCTGGACTAGATTAAAAACGTCGCCACAACAAGACTTGACTTGATCGGGATCTTGAAAATACAATGTCATGACATGAAAGGACATATTGATGTGCCAGACAGAACCTTTTGACATAAACCTGCTCAAAACCAGATGGTTCAGAAAGGCTCATGTGTCATGGCCTGACTGCAGAGTCCCGACACTGATAAGGGTCAAATTAGGTGCAAATACCAGCAGACTCAGTCAGCTTTCCATCAGTCTCAACAAAACAAATGGTTTCTTTAGACATCTTTCATAAGGGTTTATCTGAAATTACGGAACACTTGCTCCCTGTGTTGTGATTGGTTCCTTCTTATCATGAAGATCGTGGTGCCTCCCTTTCACCAGAAAACAGCCACTGATACAACGCTTCAAGTTGCACGCTAAAAAAAGTGAAGACGCATCCTGAAGGTAAGGAGGAACAATCCTTTGATTATCAATAACAAAAATATATGATACATCATATCGGTTAAAAAGTTTTCTAGAACTTTATATATGGAAAAAAAAATAGTTTTTTCTTTGCATATAAAAGATTTAATGTGTCAGAGTAACTTTCATCTTTTCGTGTTGTACAAAGTTCTAAAGTAGCTTTTCACGTGAAAACAAATATGAGGAAACTATGCAGATACAGTTACATCACAAATTCAAGCTCAAACATCACAGTCTATACCAAACTGCTTCCAACATCAACACCAACAGAAAGCTGCATTTCTATTTCTTTGATTGGGACTGCAGGCACGGAATGTTTTTGATATAATAAGAAACTCGCACACTATTTCCTGTTTGCACTGTGTGTCTGTGATGAAAACAGATGGCCCTGACTGTGGAGGACAGAGCCATCGGGGCCATTATTGGGGCAGCGGTGGCAGATGCAGCGGGTAAGATAAACCGTGTGTGATACAGATGCTGCAAGTGATAACAAGGGACAGTTTCCCACCAACTCTTTTCAACGTTCCCTACATTTTCCGTGAGGGATTAAAAAAAAGGATCTCCCCTTCAGGACTGGACAAAACACATCAGATGCATTTATTTTACAATTCAAGCAAACTGTCATCATCATTAAGAGTTTCTCCTTTAACAAGTAACTCTGAACTCACATGCTGCGTATGATTTACATCATCAAACTTATCAATTTTGGCAGAATTTAAACCATCAATTTAATTTGTCTTTGTTACATTTACATTGCATACGTTTTATTTTTCAAAATAAATACGATTTCGATCTATAATTCATATAAAGTTTTACAAAGAAAGGTGCCTGCTTGGAAAATATCAAAAAACTCTCATGTTTTTTTGTTGTTTTTTAGAAATCATATAATGTATACATGCAAGTTTTATAGTTTGTTTTTTTACTGCACTTGTGATATAAAAGTCTTTATGAAGCGTTTTTGGAGTTGTTTGCAATTCAAATTGTAAGAGATGCCTTTGTTGACTTTGTTTCTTATCATCTTTATCAGTTACCCATGAGAAACATCTGCACTTACAGATAAAGCAGAGGGGCGGTGCCTTCAATTCTGTAACAAAGCATGTTATGAAAAACACAAACAACTTTTTGGAATTTCTTTTCTGGGGGGGTACAAATTATATAATTTTCAATTCCAATTCATTGGGTTTGGAAATGTATGTCCTAATGGTTTTTTATTCAAATGTACTCAATAACAAGTGGTAGTAATTAGAATATATTTTTACATTCAATTTAACTGTATAAAATCTCTAGATTAAAAAGAATAACATTAAGAAAAAAAAATCTACACAATTCCCAAATGAAGTTAATTGGTCTTTGAACAAAACTACTTATTGGGTTTCAACATACAATAAAAGGTTTGAATTTTAAATCACATTCGGGGTTAAAAAAAATATTTTTTTAATTAAGTCTCCTTAAAGTACCCAAAATAATAAACATTATGTTGTTCCTCTTCCGTGCAGCCCAGCCCATGCACTGGATCTACAACCCTGACAAGCTGAAAGAAGTCCTCTCTGATCTGGAGCCCTCTCCTGAGTTTCGGCCTCAGTCAGCAAATCCTTTCTACCGCCGGACAACAGGCGAGCAGTCCTGCTACGGAGATCAGGCGTACGTCCTGCTGGAGTCCCTCAGTCAGTGTGGAGGTAGGACAAAAGCAGTGAAAGCTTGTCAGTCTGCATTTAGGCAAAAGTAACATTATAACAAGCTGAATGAATCGAGAAGGACACACAAGGGGTTTTCCATATTCCCTGTTGAGCTGTGTCCTGCCTTATGAATTAAATAAATCCTTTCCAAGATGTCCATTTATTGTGTTCAGTCTGTCTAATAGTCACAAATTGTTAGTGTCAAGTTAATCCCACGTCAGTCTGGTCAGAAGATTTACCTTCCTGCAGTATTTCTTCAGAAATCTTGCAGTTTGACGATTTTGTGTTTTATGTAGAAACATTCATTTCAGAGCTTGCCAACATATTGCAGGACCACCAATCGACAAGCTCTTGGGATCTTATTTGCCAATTTACTTCCAGATAAATATGCATTTTCAAATATGACATAACTACTCAAAATGTAGGATTTATCTTCTTGTCCTTCTTTGTTTTTCTTGTCTTCTTTTGTAATTTAAACATGTAACAACTGCTCAGCAGCAAGAAGCCCTCAATAAACAGCCATTAGCACGTCACCATGGCAACATTTTTATAGGAGAAAATGGTTTTAAATAGGGAGCTGTTATCTGTATTTTCTGTCACATGATGTTTCATAATACGTGCCAGAAAAGTTGGGGACATTAACATAATATCAAGGTCATTTCCCAAAAGCTTTTATAGGCTTCAACAAAAAAAGCAACTATCTGAAACATAATTCATTGAGGGGCTTGTACTTGCGCTGGTTTGAGGTTTGATAATTACAGTATATCAATAAGTTCTGGCTCTCTGCAGGCTTTTGGAAGTTTCCCATAAATCAGCAAAAAGACATGCATTTAAAGGGGGGACTTAAGAGAAATATCATTTACAGGCAGAAGGTATTTCGATTTTTCTTTTTTTAACCTGTGAATCATGCTGAATTACAGAGTTCTCGGATAAAATATAGAACTATGATCGCATTAAAATTGTGTCTGTTGGATAATGACAATCACATGTGCGATCATTCCTTCTACTTTTGACAGTCAGTGTTATATTTTCCCTTCGCTTGTTCATGTAAACTCAGAAACCTTGTATGCGGTGAACGTATTCTTTAACCTTCAGCAAAAGATTAAAAAGAAGAAGACGAGTATGTTACATGATCATGCTGTCGTCACGTTTCCTCAGATGTTAATGTGGAAGATTTGACAAAGCGCATCTACAAGTTCTTTGGCCCGGGAACGGTGTACGATCTGCCTCTCAACGACCCGTACAGGAAGAAAGGAGGTAAGCACCGTCACCAAACGTCACGTCAACATTATGATTTCCATACGTGTTAATGATCTGCTAACAGGCCTCAAAGGATGTGAGAGCCTCTGTTACTGTCTGATAACGCTGTGCGATGTGCGTTTCTGCCCATTGGGAGTTCACTTTCCGTGAAAATGCGCCACACAGAACTTCCCTGTTCTGGGTTAGTGTCCAGGGCTTTGAATATATGCTGCCTTTTACGGCCAGGATGTCATATAAACACAGTGCTGCAGTAAATCATCACATCACCACAGGGCACCTCTGGGTACACTAAAGTGCAGATGGCTTCATGTCGATCTTTATGTTGTCGAGACTAAACAGAGAAAAGACGTCCGCGTACACTAAACCTTGATTTGCAGGAGAGAGTCCGACCAAATGTTTCTTCTCTTTTGTTTATCTTCGTCTCAATGATATTCATGTGCACCTGTTAAACAGCTGTCTGTTGTATTTGCCAGGTCCCAAGGCTGTTCTCCCCATCGACGGCCCATGGAGGAACGGGTGCCTGAAGGCTTTCTTTAGAAATGTCGATGCCGGCAAAGAAGAATCTGGTAACAATCCCTCGTAGCAAAAAGTACAAAGGCTTCTGAAAGCATGACGCTCAGGGTATAAACTCTGTGTGTTTGTGTGTCTTTAAGGCTGTGACGTGGACTGTCAGATGGACGGGGTCACTAAGCTCGCGCCAGTGGTGGCCATGTACGCCGGGCGACCGGAGATGCTGGAGAAAGTGGAGAAAGCCATGAGGGTCATCCAGAACAATGACATGTGTGTGGCTGTGACTCTGGCAGCGGCAAGGTGAGGAGACCGTTCTCTGCACCAGGTTTTAGGACAGAGGAATCATTTCTGAAGCCCTGTCTGTCTTTGTCCGTTACGTCAGGATCCTGGAGCATTTCATTCTGAATGGTCCAGATCCCAACGCTCTGGACGCAGTTCTGGCTCAGATGAATGACCCCAACAGACAGAATCCTCAGGAGCTGGACAGGGCTGTCATTGGTATGAAGCTTTTATCATTTTTTTTAATCAAGCTGACTTGTTTGTTTTGGAATAAACTTTTCTGGAAATTATCCCATTGAACTTCCTTATTCATTCAAAAACATGCATGATATGAGTTTTTGGGATATTTCACTGTATTTTGCATCAGAATGTTTCATTAGAATTCGCTTTCTGTTGAGATTGTAGTGATTCATGGGTTTTCCAAAAATATAGCCATTTCCATCACATATACTCTGTGCCAAAACAAAGAAAAACTTTGAAGTTTAAAAATAAAAGGTTTTTATGACACTATTTCACAAGCTCGGCCCACTCAAGATGAGAGTTGCTGTATGTGGCCCCTGAAATAAAATGTGTTTTATCCAAATAACAAGAAAGAACTGAAAAGTGAGGTGATGATGCAAATCACTGCACCCCGATCCCTGTCCCCAAATCACATCAGAATGCATTTGTTCTGTTTTTGTATGGCAGGACTATGGACTACGTCTATGTTTTTGCAGGTTTGGTTGACGTTTTATGCTTTCAGAGCAAATGTTATTCAAAAGAGGAGACACTTTCATGCATCATAGTTTGAGTGTGCAGTACGGAGCAGAAACCTCGATCCGTCCTTTCATCAGGCACAGCAAGGGATAGTCAAAGCACAACCCAGAAACTCACAGGTCTTATGGGAGATGTGGTCAACGGTGTCTTCAAATGAATTACTTACTTCATGAACACGCACGATCTATCAAGTTTGCTAAGTCAACCTGCAGTTCGAGCGAAAGCAGGCCAACTAAACCGTTTCCTCTGTTTCTGCCTCAGCACATCTCCACCAGGTGAAGGACAACCTCGCCAAGTCGTCCCAACAGCTCGTACCGGCTGTGTTCACAAACACATGAGGTAGGCCAGGCGTAGCAGCAGGAGTCAGGTCTGCAGACTTGGCGTTGCCCGCATACTCTTCCTGTCAGTGTATCCGTTGGTGCGTCCTCCAGCCTTTGATCTCCTGGCTAATGGTCTCTCCCTCCGAGTTGCTTTTCATTTTTCCCATCCCGCTGAGTTCAGTGTCTCAGGTTTTACAAGCCCAAAAGGTCAAGATAGCTAACGTTTATGTGGCGAGTCTGTTTTTCAGATCTGCTCAGGTGCCTCCTACATGAGCAAATTGATGATAAAGTGAAGAAAATTACAGTGTTTTATATGGAAAAGATAATATGCACGGGGATATGATTCCATGTACATTACTGCTCTCCTCATACTGAATCTGGGCTTGTGTCCAGCTTTGCCCGGTGCGTTCCAGGGAGCGCTACACGGCGTCCTGACACTGAACCAGCTGGATGAAGCTGTCAGGGACACCATGCGCCGCGGGGGATGCACCGCCAGCCGATCCTCCTTCATTGGAGCCTGCTTTGGGGCGCAGGTACTGTAGGAATGGAGCCATCAGCCACATAGGCCAACCAATTACCACTGATCCATCTCAGTAGGGCTGCAAAAAATGTTTTTTTTTTTAAAAAGTCCCTGATTGTTTGCAAGAATAATTTGCAGCTTGTTCACATAAAATTGCACAAATATATATGTTTGGACAGTCTTTCAGAATTATGCGCATCATTAATCACAGTCTAAATGTTGGGGGGTATTATGGCTTTCTTGGCTTGCTACAAGCACCATCTGACCACAAATGTATCTGTGATGAAAGCAGGAAAATACATTAACTTTGCCTCGTACGTCCGACACCACATGAATATGAAAACACTCCAGATGCACGACTGCTAATAGTTGTTCAAGATCACGGCCACAACCTGAACGCTCACAGCAGAAAATGTAGAGATTTGCTTAACATTGGCTTAGTTTGTAGTTTCTCAGTCTGTCTATATACCAATGTGTGTTTATAAATACAGTATACAACTAAAGGTCTAAAATGTATAAGTGGAAATATCCTTGGTCTGATCTGATTGGCCAACGTGTGTGCCCTTCCACGCCTCATTGGTCCATAGTGATGCAAATCATTGAGTGCAGTTGAAACCTCTCATCATAAACAGGAAATAAAGAACGACTTATAGAACTGTGTTTTTCACTGTAAAATAAAAAAAATAAAGAACTGAAAGGTTATATACTGTGATAAATGACAATGCTCATATAATCTTGTTTTGCACCATGTAAACTGTTTAGAATTCTGCCGAATAGCTTACATCGAACAATGAAAAAGCAGATGTTAAAGAGAACAATACAGCCAGGGGGGACATGTCCAGCCTCTCATTAATGTTAACCGTGGAAAATAAAGGTGAGATGCACCTTCTTAACTCAGCCATCCAAAGAAAGACAAAGAAACTAACTAACTAACACTAACTGAGCCATTGAAACTTTTCTTGTTTCAATAGCAAACATATACATCAGCGGGAGTTTTCTCTCTTCCTTTGTCATTCTGTGGCAGTAAACTCCTGCTTGTCTTTTCTGATGTGCTTTTTTAGAGTGGTGTCCAGGGCATCCCGGAGTCCTGGAGGAAGAGGACGCTCAGATACCCTCTGCTTCTGGAGCTCGCCCAAAACATGGTCAAGAAACAGCAGTAATTAGCTCAGCTTCCCACGTGTTTAGAAAGTGTTGTATCTTAAAGGTATGTCAACAACTCTCTGAGGTTCTAGATTGACTTTGACGGAGGAATTAATGACAGTTGCATTCGAAGGCCTCGTGCTGAGTGAAACTCGAGTCCACTTCGCTCCGTTCAAAGCCTCTGGCTGTAAGGAAGTTTGTCCAAATAAAAACACTTCTATGTCACCGACATGTCTGAATTGTTATTGTCTTTTGTTGTGAAGGGGACTGCGGGGGTTTTATAATCCGAGGAAACAGAAAGTGGGTTTTCCGATGTCGAGTTTCAGCCGGGTTTCACTCTTCTCATTCCGTGGAGAACTGTCTGTTTTGGGTGAAGTGAAACAGCAGATTCGCACAGATTTACTACTGGAACAACCAGAGTCTGAAATCTATTCCTCCCTCCGAGGAGCTGTTCTGCCTTCCTAAAAGTGCTGACTTCCATATCCACGTTTTAAAGCGCCCGCCCCAACAGCCCTGAAAGTTAGCCAAGCATGAAGCACCGCCGCAGCCTTAATATCTTCGACACAGTGCGGCTGTAAGAAAAATGCAGGGAGTAGGCTACCGTTTGAGTCTTTGAGTTTACTTCACTGCTTATATTTGCCTGTTGAATGATCTGTACAAAGAGCCTTATTTAGAATTGAAAACATGTCATGGTTAACCAGATGTAGCAAGTAACAGAATACTTGACTCCCCACAGTAGAACACACATTTCTACTTTCCCCTCATTACATTCATTCCTCATTGCTCATCACTTGTCTAAAGCTCTTTGGATTATGATTCAGAGTTACTATGAGAATCCAAGCAGCTGACTGCAACAGTTGTTGACTTAAAAAGTAATCAACTTGTATTTACAACAATTGATAGTGTTTCATATAATAAATATTATACCATGTAATGCTGCAGCCAGCTTGCAGACCACAAGAAATGAGAACGACTGTGGAGGCGGCTCCGAAAGTTAAACGTTTATTAAATGTTTAGACCATATATAGTGCGGTGGGGCGTGGAAGTCAGCTTTAGTGGCGTGTGAAGGTGCGCGGACGTGTCGGAGGATGTGAGGCGCATGATGTCAGTGCAAAACAGAAGACCGGGGCGTGAAAACGGAAAGCAGCACGGCTCGAGGAGGGGGCTGACAGGAGTGTGGCCGCAAGCGACCACGTCTACAACAACTGCTATTGGTATCGCCAACTCCGTCCAACTGAGGCCCTACAAGACGCAGAGCACACACATACATTACAAACGGCAACTGTCTTTTCATTGAGAAAAGAATTAAGGTCAACAACTGACCTCACATAAATGTTTTTGGACTGTGGGAGGAAACTGGAGGACCCAGAGAAATCTTACGAATGCACAGGGAGAACATGCAACACAAAAAGGCCCCTGTCGGTATTTTAACCCGGACCTTCTCACTGTGAGGCAAGAGCACTGACCACTGCACCACAACATACATTAATAGTGTTTTTAATTGAATACATTTCAAACCTGTACTTTTACACAAGTAAAGACGCTGGATCTTTATTTAGACTTTGTCCTGTGTGTAATATAATAAACACAGTTTCGGCTTTGCAGCCTTGATTCTACACAGTAAAAACTGTTTGCATGAGGGAATCTGTGAGCCGCTGCTTAGGTGAGTGGAAAGGTTGCGGGCTGGGGGTGAGTTGGAAGCCTGCAGCGGGGAAGTCATTTGATTTCGCTCCCCGCTTGACTTCCTCCCACACAGCAGGTAGCGGGCTCGCTCTGGCATAATTAGAACCAGACCTGAGGATTGTTTGTGTTTTTTCAAAAGCTGCCAAACTCTACTCCCAGAAGACGACTGTACAGAAAGACGAGAGGGTTCAAAAGACATGGCGGATGAGTTACTGGAGGAACATCTAAGCATGTAAATCTTTCACAAGCACCACTTATATGAGTGATTTATCAAATGACCCAAGGAATCTCTCACTGGCTCCCGAAGATGTTTTATGTGTTCCGCTGCAGATTTGAGCTTTACTTTAACTTAAAGATGGGTGCTGCAAATAAATTCAAAGACAGAATTTATGAGCACAGAGTAAATGATAATAAAGTGTTGGAAATACTAGACCAGAGCATTGCACGACAAAACAAGACCAACATATTGAAAATGTGGTCACGAGGCCAAGCTTGACTTCTGTAACACTACTAAAAAGTTGTCCATGTATTTATAAAGTTATGATTCAGTCTTATCAAGGCTAGTATGACACGCTGACCTGAATGGTCACTCGTGAAGCATAAACGCTCCAAGACGAGTTAGCGAGGCGAGAAATGATGCCTGACTACAGACCCTGCTGCTGTAATCACTGACAGACATCTGACCACTCAGCGTTCAGAGCAGACACATAGAGGGGAAGAAAGGAAGACAAGAAGAGTGTTGGAATCCGCATCAAACTAAACATGTGAACGATTGTTTATGTTCATCTCTTCATCTGCTATTGATGTTCACCAACAGCTTATAAAGTTCTTAGTAGTGTTGCCTGTTTGTGCTCCAGAAGACCTTTGTCAATATTACATAAAGGAATCGACGGTAAAGGGTGTCAGAGGCGTGAAGTACAGGCAGCTTGGGTGTAGATCCAGGGCAGATAATAATTGAAATTCTCTCTGTCCTTTTACAGGGTCAAAATGTGAGAGTTAAAAATAACATCTATTGAATTTGCATTTTATACTGTTTGGTTCATTTTGTGTCAAGTGTGATGACAGATAACTTTTTACTTGTGTAATATGTATTATTTTTGGGGAGTTCCCATCTCCGTTGCATAACTTTTTTTTTTTCCACGTGTGTTTTTTTTTCCGCTTATTGATCCGTTTTCAATGTAAAAACAATATTTCCTGGTGACGTGAACGCAACCGAAGAGTATACGCTTCCATAGAAACATACGGAACAAGATACGTATATGCGCACTGGGTATAGTTTGCTTGAAAGCGCCGTGTCTCATCAGGGTTTTTCAATTAGGGCGTCTATTCTCCTGCGTTACCACCTTCACTTAAATCAAATACTATTTTTGCCTGGAATTTTATCAGCAATATATAAATTTTGTTTTGTTTTTTGATTACGTGACATTGAGCGCGTCGGATGTATGAGCATGCGCAGGATTTGGCCACAGCTGTCCCGTCGGGGTGGAGAGGGTAACTCTCTTGTCGCTCTTTCGTCTTTGTTCGGATCAACAGCTGGGTGGAACTCTGACAAAAAGTTGCTTCAATGACATTTTCTGTAGGGATGGCACTGTGAGTGCGAGCCAGGCCAGCTTTTTTTATTTTCTAACTATTGACTCATCTATTTCTCCACGATGGATTTTAACGTCAAGCGGTTAGCCGCGGACGCCGGTACTTTCCTGAGCCGCGCGGTGCAGGTACGTTTATCCGTCTCGTTCGTGGACGTCGGCGCTAATTAGCGTTAGCTTCGAGGCTAACCACTCACACAGGCATTAGCTCGCAGGCTAAAAGCAGCTAACGTGGCTAGTATTGTGTATCTTGTCGCTAATTATTACCCGATTTCCAATGATCTGTCGCGCTATATTATCAATATTGTGTGAAGCGGTCTGTGTAGTGTCTCTGTCTTTCGTACAGCCATCACTGTTGTTGTTCAGAGCCTCGATCAGCAGGCCTCAGAAACCATCTGATTTTGCTATAAACAGAAGCTAAGCCACAGCAGTGTTTTGTAAACTCTCCTACCCAGCTTTTATATTCTTATAAAGGCATTAACCTCTGTTTTGTTTTTTCCTACTGTTAAGTTTACAGAGGAGAAGTTCGGCCAGGCTGAGAAGACAGAGCTGGATGCTCATTTGGAGAACCTTTTGGTGAGAGCTGAGAATACCAAACAATGGACAGAGAGGATCATGAAGCAGACAGAAGTGCTCCTGCAGCCCAACCCAAGTGAGATCCAAGCACTTCTTCCTGTGTAATGACTATGTGTAGAGTGGCACTGGACAGTAATAGTGACAACATGTACACATGCAGATGCAGTCTGTGTTCAAACGTGTGTCTCCAGTCATCAGGCTGTTTCCTTTCACGACACATTGTCCTACTTTTCCAAATAGTATATGCTCCTCCAGCGAGCGTCTTTGTCAGTCTATAAATGTTTAGGTGCCAAAATTAAAGCTAAATGTTTAAAATTCCGACATGCATCGGTAGGTAGGGCGCCTGTGAAGTCTGTAAGCTCAGCTGTGCGTCCTCCTCACTTCACACCATGATGCCACGCTGCTGCAGCATGACCACAGCACAGGCACAACAAACACAGACGGACCATCTGCCGATCGCGGCCTTGTGTAATAGACTTAGACATGGTGGACTGGATTTGTTCTACTTTATTTGCTGTGCTCACATTAAACATACCACCCATAAGCAGGCTGCAGGTTGTTGTTGAAGGAGCACAAATTAATCCAATAAGAACTTCTCGTGAAAACTAAAAAAAGGGGTTGTTTGGCGCAACCGTCCTGAGGTCACATTTAGCTCTTTTAGTGTAATCTCATGACTTTGTAATTGAGTTTTCTCGTTTCAATTTGCAGATGTCCGACTAGAAGAATTTGTGTATGAGAAGCTGGAGAAGAAAGTCCCCACGCGGATGAACAATCATGAGTTACTGGGCCAGTCCATGATCGAGTCGGGCGGTGAGTTCGGTCCTGGAACGGCCTACGGTGAGTGCAGTGTTACAGAGGGGAGCCGGACCTGTCGAGATCACGTCAAAGTATTTCTCCGTTTGTGGCGTAACTTTTGGTCACGAATCCCAACAGCTCGACGACAAACAACAAGCTCGTTCTGCAGTGTTCTCCAGCGCAGGCTGAATGCTTCCATTCTTGTGCTGCTTCGGAAGTGACCTTTTGTTTCTTCCGCTGACAGGAAATGCTCTATCAAAATGCGGCGAGACCCAAAAGCAGATCGGCGGAGCAGAGCGGGAGTTCATCCAAAGTTCTGCCATCAACTTCCTGACACCTTTCAGAAACTTCCTAGAAGGTGACTTCAAAACCATCCTGGTGGGTTGAATCACAGTTTCTCTCTTTTGGACATTGACACTTTCTCTGAAGCTAATTAGTTTTTTTTTTTTTTTTTTTATTATGGCCAGTAATGTCAGGTGAAGGACACGTTTGAAGAGAAAATCAAAAATAAAGATGGAACAAGTTCATAAATAGCATGAAAGTAGTTTTCTAAATCCCCCAAATTTTATCCAGTAGGAAATCTTTA
Source organism: Lipophrys pholis (assembly GCF_963383615.2). Classification (NCBI taxonomy): domain Eukaryota; kingdom Metazoa; phylum Chordata; class Actinopteri; order Blenniiformes; family Blenniidae; genus Lipophrys; species Lipophrys pholis. The sequence goes on along the minus strand of NC_137648.1, from coordinate 16,119,567 downwards.
AAACCAAAAGTCTCACAGTCTGCACCAAATGTTTGGATGTGCTTGACTGGAAATTATAAATCAAAAGATGGACTTTATTACATTTAAATGTTCCATTTATTCACGTTATTGATTCATAATTGGTCTCTACGTGGTGTCTCCCTCATTGGCAAGCAGAAAAACAACCATACCTCCCACATTTGGTGAGTCACAGTGAAAAAATAAATAAAATATTATTATTATAAAAAAATAAAAATTTTATTTCCTTATTTAGATCAATTGAATCACCATTACAAGACGAACACTGTGAAAGACTTAAGTAAACTGTGACACGGGGGAATAGTAGCTCATATAGATAAAGACACAAACTGCTTTTTTTCAAGAGATAATTTTCTTATTGAGCAAAACTGAACTCCGCTTATGTCTCGGCACTCAGAATCGGTCCCCACCCCTGGTTTACACAGGAGTGGGCAATTCATAGAATAATACTAATTCATAGAATAATATTTGAATCGCATCCTCGCTTCGAAATCCAAACGCAGAGCTCAAATCGTGTCACTGATGGTTTTATTCCTGTTGTGTTCTGTGTCCAGAAAGAGCGTAAATTACTGCAGGTGAAACGTTTGGACCTGGACGCAGCCAAAACCAGGCTAAAGAAAGCCCGGATGGCCGACGCTCGCGCTGCGGTGAGTTGGACACGCGCGCGTTCTACCGCCAGTTCACGGACAACTGCGGTGGATTCCTGCTGTAGGATCATTAGCGAACTTCCTTTCTGTGGAAGAAAAGCCGCCGGGGCGTTTCCCCATCCATGTCTGAAGTCACACAAGCGACGACTGACACACTCGGTTACACAACGCGAGGCTGAACGTTTTATCTCTTGTGACTTGCGGACAGTCACAAGAGCGGCGATGGGAAGTTTAGAGTTCCCTTTTTGAGGACGGCTGTTTTCTCAGTATCATCGGGCCCTTTTCTTAATTTTATATTCGCCTTGTGCCTCTGGGTTTGGGAAACAAGCTGTGGCGGTTAACGTATCTACTTCAATTTTAGTGTGAGTGCTATGAAGCTGCTTTTAAGTGAACTACAGCCTGAAAGTGGTTATATGTAATGTTTTATTTTTTTGTTGTGTTGTTTGAATCCCGAAATCAGCAAGCTTTCCTTTACCATTGTGTTTAATAAAGTTTTCACCACACGGTGGTGTATTGAGCCGGCAGGAGGAAAGGGTTAACGTAAATGAAGTTCTTGACGGTGTAGTCACCTGTCAAACTCTAAAGTGAACCACAAAAACACGCTTTAGATCATCAGATAGTGCCGCGTCAAGCGTACATCGTTTCTGTCCAATCTGCCAGAAGATTAAGAGAAGTAAAGAAGACAATGCCTGTTTTGCATCATGTTAGTTAGCAGGCCAAGCAGGCTTCAACCAGGAAAATGTGAACACATCAGAGGGTGAAACGGCATTACTGTCCTGAAATGGCAACAAAAAAAGGTGAAAAACTCACCCAAGATACTTAGTTATGCTGACTTTAACTACTTTTTGCACATTTTGTGTTCCTGCCACGGAAAGCTTTGCGTACAGTGACACGACTCCTCCACTCTGTGTTTCATTTGACTGAAGATGATCTCCAGTGACCTCAGTTTTATCGACTGAGCCGGGTCTAGGACACGATCCTTCCTGGAAAACCTAACCCCACCCCACCACACACACACACACACACACACACACACACACACACACACACACACACACACACACACACACACACACACACACACACACACACACACACACACACACACACACACTTTTTCCTGACGCCCGTCCACACAGAGAGAAAAACTGTCTGGGTGTGCCAATGAGGAAATAGATAAAGCGTGTATTCAACCAAGCTACTGATAATCTACAAGTACAGATAATCAGTATCTTTAAACATTTAAGCATGTGTTTGTCTTCGGGAAAAAGTAAATTACAAAGTGTTATTTGAGTAAAAACTTTCTCATTCTTAAATAGTAAGATTGTCTGCCTGGTGGATATTTTCAGGATAATTCTGAGCTTAATCTCCAAAAACAGCATTTGTGCGATGGAAGCCTGAGAGAAAGAAGGCCACCTACGTACAAGAGGTGTATAATAGTAGTTTCTCTTGGTTAACACCAGCAACCCCTTCCTTTGAATCATTCTTTCAATCCTGCTCTCACCCCGCACAAACATTGGCCGTGAGTGTGAGGAGAGCCGAGCGATGCTTGTTGCGCGCGGCGCTGCGTCACTATTGCCGCTGTCGCCTGGCGAACGCCGAGCGTGAGGATGTGCTGTGTTGGCCGTGGC
>NC_137648.1:15252253-15517071 GCF_963383615.2 Lipophrys pholis | reverse complement strand
ATCACCCATGGGTGTAATATTGTGAAAACTGCATTTGTGCTAATTGGACGGCGGCAAATATTCCAGCTGGCTGGCAGGTGTTAATGAAATAACCTCGCTGGATCAGCTGTCAAGGAAAACACCAAGAGAATACATTATTAGGATCAGGATAAACAGAAACCAGAAAATGTAAGGCCAAAATGTACCTTTACTGGTTACGACTTTTATTCCAGCGATGTTGTTAGAATATCCTATTTACTCTGTTTATACCAGTTATCATCAACTACTGTCATTTGTTTATTCTTCATGGCCTTTAACATGCTATTTTCTGTCATTGTGTGATTATTGTTACAGCTGGTTTTTATTGTACTTTTTGTCAAATCTAGATTCTAAAAATGTTTTAATTTAAATTTGTCGGAGTCCCAGACTGGGAACCACAGAGTCAGAGGGAGAGAAAGACTAAAAATCTTCAGTGAAAACAAACATTCCCTAAAGCCTTTGTCCTCGTGTTGACTGTGAGAGGTTAATACTCTAAATATTAGGTGTATGTAGGCTTGTGTGATTGTGTTCACCCATTCCTGCAAATTCAAGGTTAGCTGGCATCAGCCGCATCCGAAGCGATCGGAAATATTGTAAAGCAGCAAAAAAAACCAACCAAAACATGGATAGAAATGGTACAAAACATTCAGCAAATGATGATTATGTATTGAGTTTAAATGCTGGTGTGCCAGAAAGCCCTGCATTACTTTTAGAATGTTAAATCATATTTGCCTGATGCCGAAACCCAGATGTGTTTTTCTTTATTGTTGGGTATTACAAGCGCACCTCTCCAAGGAAGACGGACATCCTCACTGGGGGTTTACATTCGTATTTGACTTCATTGATGCCCTCCTTAATACAACGCCAACGTTTCTGCCGTTTAACTTAAACTGAATATCTGCAGGTTCATGCCAGACACAGGCCTGGAGAAACTGAAAGTAAAGCAGGTTTGTAGATGCGGTGTGAGAACAGGAGGAACTTACAGTCTGTCAGAATTTCAGTCGTGTTGGGAACCCTCTTCACCAGCAGCCTGAAACATGGACGCGAGTTAATTTTCAACATGTTTTTCCTGCCTCTGCGATCTGCCCACCGACACCGGACGGTCACAGCAGTCAAGTGGTATCTTCTTTTACTCGTCACGCACTCGGCATTTCCTGTCACGGGGACGGCACAGACGACTGAAAAAAAAAAACGGCTCACCCCGCGACCTTGACCATCTTGGGTTCAAAGGTCTTCACATGCTTCAGAAGGGCCTTCATGGTCTTTCCTGTGTCGACTATGGCCTGAGGGAAGGGAAGGCAACAGGAAGACAGACAGATGAAGAGGGCAGAACACAGATACTGGGACTCATGGAAAGTATTTTGGGAATTTCCTATCGCATATATTGTCCTTGATATCTATTTCTCCTTTATAAGATTCAATTGATTGCTGATGCTCTAAACGGCTTGCCATTGTGAGATTGGAGTTATAGATTAGAACCTTTGAGGAAATATTGCGTTGCCTGTGGAAATGATTGTGAATGGTATACATTGTAATGCTCCAGCATACCTTCAAACAGTTTGTGGACTTCTCTTTATGTTATAAATAATATAGATGTTTTCTTAAATGTTCTACTTGAATCGTGTTGGTGTCTTGGGGGAAACTGTATATCTTTGTTTTTTAAGGTTGCGGAAACAACAAAGCAATTTCCTGTAAATGATCAATTCAATTTTTATACTCAAACTGAGTTATTGCAAGAAAAACCTAACCGGGAGCCTCCAGGCTAATATTTGAGGAATTCTGAGTTCTGAAAGAACTTCCTGCGGCATCATGTACGATTTGTATTCTCACCTAAATATCACATGGCATCAGAGCAGCTGTTTCAAACCAGCAAAGAATCGTGATACAATACAGGTAAAATCCACTGTTTTGTTTGTTTGTTTGTTTGTTTTAGCATCCTTAGATTTGACATGCTCTCCACTGATGGAGCAATTTTCACCCGACTCCACAAAGTTTTACACCACCAAGGAGAAGAAAGAAAAACAACAATTTGTCCTCTCTGTCCTTCTGTGGAACTTTATAAAAGAGAGTGAAGAAAATATGACAAAGGAAAGGGACGGTGGTCAGTGAGAGGGTTTACTTTGGAGGGGAAGTGTTGTGTTCGAGTGCGTTAAAAGAAAGTAAGCACACACACTCACCTCAACAATGAGCACGCTCTTGGTAACATGCAACAGAAGAAAAGCAGAACCACAGCAGTGAGACATCACCTTTGAAATCTAACACTGTTCAAGCAAAGTGAAAATAAAGGCCGAGTTGTTTCATCGAATTTCTCAGAGATGGTATCTATAGCAACCGTGTTGGCAGTATGTTGTGCGCCTTAACAAAAAAAACAAAAAAAACAACAACAGACAACTCTTTCTCTTTTCCACAGCGGAGAACATCTGTGTCTACAGTGAGTGAGAGTCACTTCAGAGCGTCCGGGCGCTGCACACTTTCCCCTGCTGTAGGCTTTCAAATGAATTCTTGTTTCCTTGGCCGGGTGTATGGGACTCTTTGTGAGGCTGCCGGAGAGTATCTATGGTTTGGGGTGAGCGGCCGGAGAGAATGCGGGCAGCCGGCCAATGTTTCCCCGTCTACACCTGAACACAGTTACACAACAGTGAGCTGATAGGGACACTAAAACTCAAATATAATGACTGCAAACATATCTGCTTAAAGCATGACTGTGAACTGGTAATTATTGGACCTTGTAGAGCGTCAGTGTTTGGGTGTTTTCCCCAGATAACTACAACCATTTCCTGTAGTTCTTGATTTATTTATTTTCTTGAATCAAACGCTTTTGACCATGGCGCCAACACTTGACACGTAATGGAAACAATGCATTGAATATTCTTCAAATATTTCAATTAATACATATGTTTGTATGGAAAATTTTATGAAATGAATACAATTCTATTCAGAATTTACCTTTGGCTCCTCCAGCCATTAAAAAAATGGCAATTTTAAATGGCGATATTTAATTTTGACTAAAGTCATACCTCATTAAGGCAAATTACGAGAACTTACCCTGCTAACAAAATACAAAAGGGAAATGAGAGCTTCATCAGAACCTGAAGCAAGAGTAAGACAAAACTGTCGCTTCTTTAAAAACAAGCGATATTATTGAATTCAGCTGATTTAGCAATATTAAGGCATGAAAGTTTGAAAGAGTTTAATTAAAGACTTGCAGCAGAATTATTGAATAGTTCCCGCTGGGAAACCAGAGAAGACTGTCGTGTCGCCATACTTAAAAATGCAAGATTTTCTTTGGTGGAGCTGCTATTGAAATCCCGTCAACAGCTGGGAGTCAACAGCATGCTCTGCTCCGAGCTGTGATTCATCAGCCATTCTCTATGAAGCCTGACGAGGACTGATGATTCATATTTAGCGTTCTGTGGTAATATTTGATACTTGCATGAACCACTCATCAAGACGAAGGCTCACACCAGGAGGAGTGACGCTCCTGATTCATGTTTTCAGTGAAAGGAGACTGAGATGTTCAGTTTTTAAATCCCTCTGACCTTTTTTTTTTTTTTTTTTTTTTTTAATATATATATTTTTTTACCCGCAGTGAAAACGCATCTCGGCTGAAGCGCATGTTGACAGCACAGTGAATTTAGCATCAGTCAGCCCTACGCAAATGTGTGTGGGCATATTCATGGTTCCGTTCAGCTGACATAGTGACATTTCTGTCAACGGCCTATCTGGGAGAATAATGTTGTGACAGAGAGAGGGGGGGGGGGGGGGGGGGGGGGGGGGTTATCATCCCCCATGATGCCGCAGACTCCTCAGTCCTTCCTGCCTCAACTCAAAAAGGATGAAGCGTCGGTAAATATTCCTGGCAGGAACGCACTCGATTGCCTGAAATGTCTGATTCATGGCCCGGCCGCTGAAGGGCAAACCGCTTTAACAGAGTGACACTCGTGAGATATGCACAATGAGGATGATTGTGAGACGCTCGCTTCCAAACTTGGAGGATGTGGGCGTTGTCTGGTCGGAGGGTAATCTGGGGCAGTAAAACACATTTTTGCTAAATTCCATGTCTAGAGGAAAAGAATCAGTTCTATAAACGGATTATTTGATGGTCTGGAGATTTAAATACAATTAAGAAATGAAGACTAAACCTGAAAATGAATCTTGGTGAGTCATACACACCTTCCCACGCAGAAAAGACAGATCTCGGCTTCCAATAATGTGCAGATCCTCAGTTGACTGGTCATTCTGTAGACAGATAGGTCGTTTTTTTTTGTTTTTTTTTTTTTTAAGTGCACTGTTGCCTAATACTTTGGTGTGAGCCACAATAAATACTAACTAAATCTGACACATAGTTGGTTGCAAAACATTGTTATGTATGTTCACAGCAAGGGACAGTTTAATCTCTCGATGAACTGACTTGACTGCTCGGCATTGGAAACAGAACAACATGCTGCATTAATGCAAAAAAAGAAAATGCTTAGACGGAGACTCATTTCACAACATGATGAAACATTCCTAACATAAACAGAGACATACACCCCCCGTCCCGGAGGGGAACAGCACAACACACTCAGGAACGGCGGCTTTGGAAGCTATGGATGTATCACTGGGATGAGGGCAGCGGTGGCGCGGACACACTGGCCTCGGGGCAGGTCACATGACTCCGTCACAACCACAGAGATTGACTCACAAGCGTCATCGCTCAGATACTCGCTCCAACCAACAGCATAGTCACAACTATGCTCACTAAGTTACACACCAACAGCAGGGGGGATTATGTCTCTGTTGGACTGTTTCCTGATTGCAGCAATAAATATTACACGCTTTGGGAAAACGTGTTTACGTCTATTTTAAATGGTGCCGCGTTTGAGAGGGACATGCATTTGGCTGATTTGTGATGAAGGCTGATTGTGAGGAGGAGGAGGTGCCAGACTTGTTGTGACTGCGTATGCTTGTTCCACATGCTACCGAGGCAAACTGTTATACTGACAATACGTCTTGTTCCTTCAGACTGCAACCATGCAATCCACCCAAATAAGTCGTTTGGTAATGGCAGGGGGAGATTTATCCCACAAATGCATATTTCTCGGCTTTGTGGTGGGAGGTTCCAAACACAAAATTCCTTGATTTAAGTTTGTGTGCAATGCTTTTTGTTCATGTCCTCATGTTCACTTCTCCAGCATCATCCAGAGCCTGTTCATAAAATAAAACTTGTGCCTCCTCCTCCTCTGTACTGAAATGACGAAATGTGACCCCACGTTTGCAGAGACATATAAATGTGTTTGTGCAACATGTGCTCGCTGCCAAAATACATCATCACCACACGAGGAGTGAGTGTGCACACGCAGTGATATCACTGTAAATGCTGCTTTATGGTTAATTTCTCAGTTTATGTATTCCAGGTGTTGCAGATTGCAAGGAGGTTTTTTTCTCCTCCTGTTTTTTTTTTTGGAGCAGTGTGCTATTTCCACAGCCTGAGCTCTTGCAGACTTCCACACCATTGACCGTCCTTGACTGATCCACCATGAGAATCCCCATCCGCGCATAAACGTGAACAACAGCGACATCAAGTGGCACCTGGAGGCAAAAACACGCTCCAGCCACTCGTTACATAAGAGGAGTTTGGAGCGAATGCGGGGCTAAAATAAATAAATATTGTTTTTAGTAGGGTGGATTTTCGTCTGTTTTGCTCATAAGATTCTCAACAAGTCTGCTTTCACTTTATGTAACCTTTCAAAACGCCAACTATATTCAAAACACTGAGAAAAACAGGAAATCCCCACATTTGAAAAGCTGGATTTTGTGCATGTTTTGGAGTTTTCTCCCACTGAAGCAATAACCTTCCAATTTTCCAATACTTTTTTGGAAAAAAACGAAACATAATCTGGCGGGAAAGTTATGGGGAGGAGCATTGCATTGACTTCCAGCACATTTCCATAACAAGTCTACATTCACCGAACACTACATATAGGAGGCTGCAATAAATGCTGATATGATAAATCTTTGAAGGATAAATAAAGAACTTACGTAATTGCTCAAAAGGGGTGTCAAACATATGAACCGAGGGCCAAAACCAACCAGCAAAAGGCTCTAATCCAACCCCTCAAGTGAGTTTGTAAAACACCCATAATGCAACAGCTGTTGGAGAAGTTTTTTGGACATTTCACTGTATTTTGCACCAGAAGGTTTCATTAAAATTAGCTTTATGTAGAGATTGTAGTCATTTTCTGTAGTAATTGTTTGGTCTTGTGAGAATATCGACATTTTCATCACATATAGTTTAAAGTTTAAATTGAATGGTTATTTTGGCACTATTTAAGTCATCCAACCCATGAGAGATGAAGTTGGGCTGTCAAACTAAAACATGTTCGACACCCCTGGCATAGAGGATGTTGTTTGTGATCTTTTTATAACGTTTGCTAAAGGTAGCAAACAAGCGTAGTTTCACTTTGAAACTAAAAACAAGTAGTTGTAGGCTAATAACAGAAGACAATATTGGTCATGTCAATACACTGATGTCTCTATGTTATGGCGATTATAAAGTGAGCAAGCTAACCAGCTCGCCTCAACCGTCTGAAAAATTCAGAAGTGCTGAGCTACAAACGAGACACACAACTGACACACTACTGCCACCTATTGAATGAATGGGGAATTGCCTAAATGTCATATACTGCATCTTAAATGCAAATCAGTGTTTCGGAATAGACGACGGGTAACCCACCAGGTAGCTTTTCAGACGTATAAACTCCACCCGGGTCTCCAGGTAATTGCCGGTGTTGCGCCCGAGGACTTTGATGAATTCCACCAGGTCCACGCAGAACTTGTAGCCTCCCTTCAGGACGCACAGCACCATGATGTTGTTATCGCCAAAGTCGTCCATGACGTGACTGGCCAGACGCTCTATCCTGCAGAGAGAGAGACCATCAGGTGGTCCTCGCACCCACATCCAATCCTCAGTCCTGCTAGTGCATTTTATCACCTGTTCATGATCACCCCGTGCGGGATGTAGACGCTCTCTATGTCTTCATGGTAGTGCTCGGGGTAGGTGAACAGGTCCAGACTGTAGCCAGGCCAGTCATCTTTAATCTATAGGATGGATGGATTTCTATCAGTGATATACGATAATTCACTGCAGGTACATTGCAGTGGTGTAGTGGTTAGTACTGTCACATCATAGTAGGAAATGTACTTGGGGTAATATTTTCCTTCACAGTCTAAAAACATGCATTTGACTGTGATTCTCTAAATCGTTGAATGATTGGATTGGTGATTCATCCAAGCTGCACTCTGACTTCACCCAGCCGTGCAGAAATCTGATGGAATCATGGATGCTCCTGGTATATATTTTGCCTATATTTTTAGGAAATCCCGCTTGTAGAGGTGTTTCAAAAACAACTGAAAGCCTCACACAACTGAGCTAAGAAGTCTTTTATTGAACATTAACTAATGAAGACCCATGGTGACACACCTGTCAGACTCATGTCCCGGGAAGTTCTTCTTCATGCAGCGTCATTCATATTAAATCCTCAAGTGTTTCATTCACTTCATAGGTTAGTTTTAAAGGAGACATGCTGTTTGGTGGACAAAGGTTAAAAAAAAATAGGATCACTAAGAGAAGTGTTGGTGGTATTGTAAGTTTGACATTTTCCTCCTTGAACGTTTGGGACAGCTGTTTCTGGAAACAATCAATCCACCTATGTTCTCATATACAGGTAGGAGTGTCAAGACATCCAAGATACAGAAAAATTTAATGGTAAGGAAATACTAACTCACCACAATTCCTCTTTTCATCCCTGCATCGGCCATTTCGAGCTCTGGCAAGAAGCAGAAGTCCACAGAACTCACTAACATTTAGTGAGAGCACACAGAAGAGAAAACAAGATTTTGGCCTTCAACTTCCCTCTGAACCTTTCGCCACACAAGAAAATGCTACAGTGACCTGTAACATTAAAAGCAACATTTCCAAAGTCTAAATCGTCGTGTTTCCACTCACCGGTAACCGGCCTTTCCGCCAACGCGACCGGGAACAAAAGGGAAACAATCAGATACTCAGAGGAGTGCGAGGCAGCCACATGGGCCGCGGGATCACGCTGCAGTCATTTGTGTAGAAGGAAAGCGCTGTTTTGAGAATTAAATGGATAATCAGTCTCATGTGATGCCGCGCTGGCTTGTGGCCTCCTCACAGACTGAATTAACAAATCATTCGTTTCAGAGCGTGAGCAGTAATTTGTATTCGGTCAGGGAGGAACACGCTTAAAACGACGCTTGTTGCTGTCAACAGTGACTCAGGATGGGGGAGAAAACAGAGATTGATATAGAATATTTAGAAAAATGCAAGTTTTCCCTAAAGAAATTGCCACCCTCTTGAAGAAGAAGATAGTTTCTCAGTAAACTGTTGCAAACATTGAACACTGAAATAACACAAAGTTAAAGAGTAGCTTTTTTTTTTTTTTTTTTTTTTTTTTAAAGAACAGTTACAACTGGCAATATATAAACTGGAAATGATGATTCGAGGCATACTGAATTAAATCAAGTCAAGTTTCAAAAGCCATTTCTTCTTCAGTACTTAAGAGAAGAGCATATGTACTGTGATGGGACTGTTCCCACAAACTATCCCCAGTACAGTTTCCTGAAAGAAGTAACCTGGCTGCTTAAATACTACAAGGTGCGTCAACAAGATGCTTTGTGACATCGGAGATTGTAGAGTTGGTTTCTTGAAGACGATCTCAGGGCCTCCGCAGGAAACAGGCGAGGAACCGATAGTGTTATGTTGATGATAACGTAACATTAAAGCCTCGTTTCCACAGTGCCCCTTGGTGCCGGTGCCGGTCGGGTGGGGTCGGCTATCCGTAACCAGACCCATATCAGTGCCGCGTTTCCATTACACGGGGTTCGGTTTGAAATGTTGGCGGGGTTATGAATGGTTGCGTAATCATGCAGGATGTGACGCCATAACGGGAGGACATTTTCAAAAACGTTTCCTGAGTGCTGCAGAAGAACTGATTGGAAATGGCTGCTTGCTGGGAGAACAGCGGTTGTCACGGACCAATGAGCAGACGGCAGTGTTGAAGCTCCTCCCCCTCATATCCGGCACATTGTGCCTGGTACCTCAAGTGGAGGGGTAGTGAGAAATGGTTACCAATGGTACCGGTTGGTAACGGTTCTGAGTCAGTGGAAACGCACAACAACCGGTTCCGACCTGACCCGTACCGGCACCAAGGGGCACTGTGGAAACGTGGCTTAAGATAACTTTATAAGTCTGTCAGACTTGTCATGGTGTTTCTTAATGGTATAAAGTGTGTCAATTTAAAAAAAAGAAAAAGTCAACATATTCAATCTTCATGAGCCTGAAAGTAGAAAGTTCAAGAAACTCACACACCAGGCTAAATGATGGCAACTCATTTTACCAAAAGGCCAATGAAACATTACCACTATTGAGGGCTGAAATCCGTAATGGTTTTTTTTTTCTTCAATATTTTGAGATCAGTAAATAAGTAAAATATATACTGTACAGTATATTTTAGTCTTTTTCCCACTGTGAAACACCAGTTTTGTAATGCTTGTTGACTCTGCTCGCCAAAGAGACTAGACAAGCAATAACATAATAATGGTCAATAACTGATAGCTGATGAAAAAACAGATTAGACTACAGGGGGGGGGGGGGGGGGACAGATAATATCCACCATTCGTAGGAATTTCTTTTTTTAATTCTACTTTTGTGAAATAAACAATAAAAAAAGTGTTTTCATGGACTTACAAAAGGCGTTTGATGTAATTAATCACTCAAGACTATTTTGTAAACTAGGAAAATATGGAATTAGAGGTATTGCGCCAAAAATGGATCAAGTTATTTTGAGAACAGAAAGAAATTTGTACAATTAAATGACACTGAATCAGACCAGTGTGACATCAGTTGCTTTAACTCAGACAGAAATTTGTTTATGGAATGAGCTTGAAGTAAAAGAGTCAGGAAGTCGCCACGAATTCAAGAAACACATAAAATCTGCAATGTTAAAAAAGTAATTTGAATATAGATAATATGAGATGTTAAATGTTTGATTTGAACAAAGATGAAAACGGTGGTTTTTCTTCATTTTTTTTTTCCTTTATTTTTTTGTGTATCGTAAATACACAACATAAAAATGCTTAAAAATATCTGTAAACCTGTAAATATTTAGAAAGTTGAACATTAACAGACTGATGTAAAGGTACTGACAGGCAACCGAGGGGCAGAGTGATCTTCTCTTCTGCTCCTTTTCATTCAAAATATGTTCAATCAGACGTTTTGTTGCTAAGACTGTTTATTTTTGTTTTATTCTTTACTTTCGAATGAAATAAAGAATAAAAAAATAAAATAAACATCAACAACAACAACAAAAAAATTCATCCCTAATCGACGATGAAACAGGTTTTGAACCTCTGGAGGAGGTCAATCTCCTTCTCCAGCTCGTCCATGGCCTCCTCGAGATGCTGCTTGCGTGCTTTCTTGGACAGAGTGTCGGTGACGAGCGAGAGGCCCTGGTATTCATGGAGCAGCGTGTCCCGGTTCTTCTTCAGTCCCTGAATAAATGAATTCAAGTAGAGAAACCCATTAGTGGAACGAGACTTAATAATGTTACGAAAAGAATTGAAGGCTTATACAGAGATACATGTAGAAATCAGAATTATTGATTGTTGTAGATAAAACCTAATGGAAAACATTTTCATTTTAAAAGACTAAATTACAAAAAAGAAATGTTAGAAGTGCCGGGCATAATCTAAATTTTTCATCTTTCTATGGAAAAAAAAAAAGGCTTTAGATCATCAGATTCATTTCTTGAGCTCCTCCAGTTGTTCCAGATGTCTGTGTGGTCCCCTGCTGTTTGGGAGGAAAGAACTGCTCCCATGCAGCCATGTGTTCCAGTACCTCCAGGATAGCTTCTCTCTCCTCATCCGATAAGCGCTCCTTGGCTGCCTGCTCCCTCTGTTCCCTTACAAAGTCTTCGTACTCCTCCTGAGCCCTGCGCTCCTCCTCCCTGCGCTGCCGCAGGTACTCAGGTATTTCACCGAAATCCTGCAGGAAACAACCAGAAACTTCCGTGAGTCCAAACTCGGCGAGCCAGAAAATTTCAAACCATTTGTCACCTTTATCAAACTCTTATAATCACCTGTGTTGTGATGGAGGAAAATAAATACCTTTTTCTTGATGTATTTGGGGACAAGTCCAGAGTTTTCCAGAGGCTGTTTGTGCCCCTTGCAGGTATCCACGCTGATTGGCTGCGGCTTCTTCGGCACGCCGCATTCTACCGTCTTTACAAAGTTCCTGTTGGTGTGAATTCCCATCAGTGGCTTGTCAGTTCGTGCAGGAACTCTCGGTTTTTGCGCAGTGCGCATGCGGTCTTTACGAGGGTATCTTGAGCATTGTGTGTCTTGGGGGAAAAAAAGAAAAGAAAAAAAAAAGATGAATTATGACAACAATTCATTTTCAATGAATTAATCTTACATGTCACTAAAAGTATGTTTGAAAGAAAACTCACTGTCAGGTAGTTTGGGCTCTTTCGAATGCTTTATGAGATATTTTTCAGGGGGTGGCAGCTCCACTCTTGCCGGCCCCATAGTTCTTTTCAAGTCTTTGTTTAATTTTTTCTCCTGGACCACTGCAGGCCTGAATTTGGACACATATCTACAGAAACAACACATGGGAGTTGACCCATTTTTTAATATAGTCAATCCATAACTTTTGCTAATTGACGTTGAGTTTGCAAAGTGGGGAGTTAACTCACCTCGGTGGCTTTGAAATCGGAGTCTTTTTCTTCAGAAGGAAGTTGTAAACACTCTCTTGTGGGTAGATAGTGTCGGACATGTTGATGAAGTAGACGCGGCTTCTTTGCCAACAACGAATGTGTTGACAGGTACCGATCTGCGAACAAGGAATTAAGTCCTAAGTGTTTGTTCTTATTTCTGAAATGAACACTGTAATATGAAATATTACAAAAAAAATAAATAAAATTGTCTTAGGCTGTGAGCGTCTCGGGTTCCTCTCAGAAGAGCTGGAGCAAGTTGCGGTGGCCAAGGATGCCTGGACTTCTTTGCTCTCGATACTTCTACTGGGACCCCAAATGGACAAAGTGGGAAAGAAGATGGATAGATGAGCAAACAGATAAAGGAAGAGCAGAAACACACCGCCATATACGCAATATACAGAAGAACCTGAGTTCGAGACAAAGGAGTCTGCTCAATAAAAGCAAGACTGTACTTTTCTGTCTGTTTACCGGTTAGTCTACATCCCCACCCTCACCTCACCTATGGTCATGAGCTTTGGGTCATGACCAAAAGAGTGAGATTTCGGGTAAACTTTAGACTTCTAGACTAACATCTTTGAAATATATCTTAAAAATATAACAAATCGTTACATCATAGCAAAAATGTCTTTGAAAAGCTGCACATTTTGATACTTGATCACCCGACGTTAGTGATCTAGGGTAAAAAGAAAATAGTAATTTGTTTACTTCTCTGTCAGCGGGCAGTAAGTCCTTGTAGTTATAACAATATCTGCACAGTTGAGATACTCGAGTATAAAATTGTTTCAAGCAGAAAAACGTTGATCCAACATACAGTTGATGTTAGGTTTATGATGTTAAAGGAGGCTTCTTTTCACATCAAAGACAACTTTCAGTACATCTTATGCTTTCATCACCCATTCATCTTGGGACCATATGCAAATTAGACACAGCACGTGACGTCCTATGTAAATTAAACCACGCCCCCCCCCAGCCAGAATGGAACGATAAATCACTCACCTCCTTTTCAGGCTCTTTACACAGAATTGTGTAATAAAAACAAAAACACAAAATAAAACAACACAAAGAATTGTGTAGATGCTGGGAGGACTCGCACAATTACTTTCCAGTCTTCTGTGTGTGTTTTTGGCTCACTCCTACAGTTTTTATCCAATTTTTAACGTCCTAATATCGAAACGTGCAACAGAATCCATTTCGGCATAATTGTATGCTATGAAAATGAGATTATTGAATTTGCTGTGTGGTTAAAGTTCCACAGTAATGTTTTAAAACCTGCTGATCAGGAAGGTTTTTCATGAACTCAAACATTGATGCTACCTGGTGAATTCTTTACAATATGTCAGCTAACTGAATGACATCCACCTCGGATGGTTTGTTTTTCTCCATATTAACTCCTCTGGTATTTGTATACATTTTTGTGTGTCCTGATGTGCTTCATATCCCTACCAATCTCGAGGATGATATCACAACGTTTTGACCCATGACATGTGAAAAATAGAATTCCTTGAAGTTCCTCTTACCAATAGGTGGCACTGTGACTGTGAATGGACATTGGAAGCATTCAGGGGAGCAGTGTGATGACACACGTCAAGTTTCAGGCAGATATGTCTATGGATCACAGTACTTATAGCAGAGTTACACATCACTTCCTGTTTCATGGCAACCCATCAGATATTCATTGCAACACAATGGCCACGGCTTTTGAAATTATAGTTAAATTTTGACACATTTCCGTCAGGCGACATTGCTTAATAATGTCGATTCAGATTAACCAATCTTGTGTATCGCCTTTCAGACCTTGACTGGTTTGAAAGATGAGCATAAATAAAATGCATTATTACTATTATAAAATATTTAAAACACTACATTTAAGGGAATTGGCAACTTTCAAAAGACAATGATTTAACTGTAAATATTTTTGTCTTCCAAATGCCGACTTCTCAGTTTTACATACTGCATAAAGTCGCTAAAAGTAGCAGTTTGCTGACTATGTAACTATTTAAAATTGCTTTCCAATCCACCGGCTGCTTCACGCAACATAGATACACGATTGTATTTCAAAATCCACCGGCCGCTTCACGCTGGAGAGAGGCCGGGCAAAGATAGCAGACTGGATGCACATGAAGTTTTGAGCTCCGTCTGTCAGTCCTGGATTTACTGAAAGAAAATGTCTGTGGTCATCAGACAGATTTATCAGTTTCACCTGAACAAGTTTGGTTATTCGAGCATAAACCAAAGCCTCAAATAGAAATCTCACTGCACTGAGAGTGAATACTTCATGTACCGTAGTTATGATCAGGAGGTTTATTTGAGACTTTCTGGTGTAACATTACAGACCACACGGAGGGGAAATACGGATAATATCCACCAGTCGTAAGAAGATTTTTATTTGTACTTCTGTGAATCTTCATCCCTAATGATCGGTGATGAAACAGGTTTTGAACCTCTGGAGGAGGTCAATCTCCTTCTCCAGCTCGTCCATGGCCTCCTCGAGATGCTGCTTGCGTGCTTTCTTGGACAGAGTGTCAGTGACGAGCGAGAGGCCCTGGTATTCATGGAGCAGCGTGTCCCAGTTCTTCTTCAGTCCCTGAATAAATGAATTCAAGTAGAGAAACCCATTAGTGGAACGACACTTAATAATGTTACGAAAAGAGTTGAAGGCTTATACAGAGATACATGTAGAAATCAGAATTATTGGTTGTTGTAGATAAAATCTAATGAGAAACATTTTCATTTTGTGATTAAAAAAAATGTCAGCAGTCCTGGACATACTCTAAATTTTTCATATTTCTCTGAAAAAAAAAAAAAAGAGTATTTAAATCATCAGATTCATTTCTTGAGCTCCTCCAGTTGTTCCAGATGTCTGTGTGGTCCCCTGCTGTTTGGGAGGAAAGAACTGCTCTCATGCAGCCATGTGTTCCAGTACCTCCAGGACAGCTTGTCTCTCCTCATCCGATAAGCGTTTCATGGCTGCCTGCTCCCTCTGTTCTCTTACAAAGTCTTCGTACTCCTCCTGAGCCCTGCGCTCCTCCTCACTGCGCTGCCGCAGGTACTCAGGTATTTCACCGAAATCCTGCAGGAAACAACCAGAAACTTCCATGAGTTCAAACTAGGTAAAGCCCGCAATTTCAAACCATTTGTCAACTTTATCAGACTGTTATGAGACTGGTATGTCTGTGATGGAGTGGAAAAAACACCAAAAAAAAAACAAAAAAAAAAAAAACACACCTTTTTTTTTATATATTTGGGGACAAGCCCAGAGTTTTCCAGAGGCTGTTTGTGCCCCTTGTAGCTATCCACACTGATTGGCTGCGGCTTCTTTGGTACACTGCATTCTGTTGTCTTGATGAAGTTCCTGTTGGTGCGAATTCCCATCGGTGGCTTGTCAGTTCGTGCAGGAACTTCTGGTTTTTTTGCAACGCACGTGCAGTTTTTACGAAGGTTTTGTGAGCATTGTGTGTCTGAAAGAAAAAAACCAACAAAAAAAAAAAACATGAATTATGACAGCAATTCCTTTCCAATGAATTCATCTCACATAAGGTAAGTTTGAAAGGAAGCTCACTGTCTGGCAGTTTGGGCTCTTTCGAATGCTTTTTAAGATACTTTTCAGGGGGTGGCAGCTCCACTTTTGCCGGCCCCATTGTTCTTCTCAAGTCTTTCTTTGATTTTTTCTCTTGGACCACTGCAGGCCTGAATTTGGACACATATCTACAGAAACAACAAGTGAGAGATGACAGACTGCTACTGATATGAAAGGAATAAGATGAGAAGAGCTAACGCGACACACAACAACCACAAAGACATGTACAATGACCGTGAAGGAGACAAAAAATGAAGACAACAATCAAAAATTAAGTCGGACAGATGCACATTGACCAACAGAAGAGAGAAAATTGACCAGTAATCGTAATGAAACAATCTCATAAGGATAACAAATCACAAAAATGAGACACAGTCAACCATAAAACGTCAGAAAACTACTATCAATACATGCAACTTTGCTAAAAGGTTGAAAGATAGGAAAATATTACAACTGAGACAGAGACAATCCAATTATAATCAGACACAAAATGACAAAGACGCACAAAACAAGCATGAACAAAACAAATAAAAACGTATTATTTGATAAGGCCTTCACCAGGCTGTGCTTAAAGTTTGCGAAGTGGATGTTAACTCACCTCGCTGGTTTTGAAGTCGGACTCTCTTCCTTCGCAAGGCAGTTATAAACACAATCTGGTGGGTGAATAGTGTCAGACATGTTGATAAAGTTTGAAATAGACGCAGTTTGTTTGCCTTTTTCGATGAGCCAACAACACATTTGTTGACAACTGAAACGCCGGCCAGTTGCCTCGCAACCAGGGGAGCGAATGCTGCCTTCTCGTGCGGTAGTAACTCTTGAAACGTCACTTAAGATTTATTTATAGCACATACACGAAGCATGCGCGCTTGAAGCTCATAAGTTGCACATTTTTTATACTCACATTTTATGATCGTCTGTTGGTTTCGGGAATATTAGCATTAATTCCCTATTTCTTTATTCAAGTTTGGCCTCAAACGTTTCAGAATTAGGACTTTTTGGCTGGTACGTGAATGCACCATAGTGCCACTCGTACCAACAGACGTCAAAACAGAAAACATATTTTTATTGCTGCTTCAAGCACCCCAATTAAACAGGATTAAATATTTATGCATGTTTATAAAAACAAACCGCACAACAATCCTGCCATTGCAACGTCTCTCCGTCTGCTACATTTTTGTCCAATTGGAGATTCCGTAGTTGTTTGCAGTTGCCAGTGTTTCGGATGAACTGGCTTCTCTATTAACTGGTGACCGACTTCCTTTAGCGTTCCTTGTCGCTGCGACCAGTGACAGCAGATCTTAAAAGCCCGATAGAAATCCGTATCCGTCTCGCCGACCGCTTTTTTTTTATACAGTATTTATAATACACTTAGAAGTGTGGGACCTTTTATGAGACTTAGTTTAACATCTGCTGTTTTACGAGCACCAGTTAACGGGGAAACCAGATAGTCCGAAACACCAGCAGCGGCGAAGTCCACTACACACCAAGTACGTGTTTTCTCCATGTGTTATGTGTTGTATAGTTGTACTTCACTGAAACATTTACTCACAGACTCACATTCCGGGGAGCAGACTTTCATTGTGAGCGTGCGACCTATTAAAACCATGATTTATGGTGCCACGTCGCTTGTTAAAGTCCTTATGGCCCAACGTGATAAGTTGTAATGCGTGCACTCACCTTCAACCGTGGAGTGTGCGTAAATCACGTGACGATCATGAGGCTTAACGTTTACAGATGGGACATAAAATGAAATGAGAATATTCGGGCTTCTGTTTGGTGTTTTAAGTAGACTATTCTAAAATCAGATACTGATGTAGGTCAATTATTGTTTACTCATTTTTGTCAACGCTTTTGATTTCAATTCAATGGGTGTTATCTATTTGTAATTTTGTGACTGACAATCTATGGAATTATTGATGGTTGATAAGTTAACACTGATAGTATTCACTAATACTAGTGTTGGACTGTTTCCTGAATTTAGTTTTTGAAAGAGAAGAAACACTTTAAAAACTGTTGGTGTTCAAATCTTCAGTTTAAATGATGATGATAATAATAATAATAATAATAATAATAATAATGAACGATCCAGTAAATATGTACTGAACCAGATGCAAACAAAGAAGTCCCATAGACTGATGGGGTATACACACACACACACACACACACACACACACACACACACACACACACACACACACACACACACAAGGCCCACCATTACTAACATTTCATCACATATATCAGAAGAGGTGTGAATAGCTATTCCTCCACTAATGTACTGCGTCATGTCACGTAGCCTTCAGACCGCTGGCGTCAATTCAATCGATCTGTTCAAAATAACTTGCTCTTTATTAGTAATCATTAACCTCTACAGATAAGACTTTTGTCTGTAAGCCTTTTGTGGGGTTTTCCAGAATAATAAAAATCCCCTCTCAATAGAGTATGTGGGACAGAATCCTGAAAACAGAACTATAAACATACAGTGACTGTGATCATTGATATGAGCTGTTTAAGGGAATATAGATTTAAATGAATATTTATGCTCTGACATTTGATATGGGCTATTTCATGGTACATATCCAGGCTTGGTGTCTTTATGTTCTCCATATGTGTGCATGAGTTTTGCCTTGGCCCCCTGTTTTCCTCCAAAAGTCCAAAGATATGCCTTTCAGGCTAATTGACAACTTCAAATGTCCCCCAGGTGTAGGAGTAGTGTCCCCGCCTATGTCCCGAGTCAGTTGAGATTGGCTCCAGCTCCCTCAGACCCCTGAGTTGGGTAAGAAAATGTTGAAGATGGATGGATGATATTTAATCCAAGATAAGTTTAAACAGGTTAAGATTTACAGTGTGTTCCATTTGTAGTTTGTTGTTGTTGTTTTAGATTCATTCTGCAGAATGAAAACACAGTCCTAAATAAAAATATCATAAAATACTGTGTGGAACGTGGCAAAAACGCAGAATGTATATTTGATGCGTCCACATAATTATACATTTTCATAGCGTCAGTGGATCAAAAGGCGTGGTAATATGTAAATTAGAGGTGGAAATATATCATATCAGCAAAAGAAAACAACAACATTTTGCAATGATTTGTTTGTGATTGCAAAATTGTCTTGACGGTTGTGTCCTTCATGAAGGCACGAGTTGAACCGAATCTTTCTGTTTATTTCACAGGAAATCAAAAGCTGCTCTCGCTTGTTTGCTGAATGGGTTTTTTACTCAGTGCAAGTCAGCTCGCAGTGAGAGCTGCCAGACGCCGCTTGAGCCCCGTTTCGAAGCCCAAATCATGGCTTTCCACCAGAGCTGCACACTTGGGAGACACAAACATCCTTCTGATGGGTCCTCCTGGGGCAGGAAAGACCACGGTGGGGAAGATCGTGGCCTTCAAACTGGGACTGCCCATCGTGGACGTTGACGATGACGTCCTGGAGACGACGTGGAAGATGCCGGTGGCTGCCAAGCTGGCGGCGGTCGGCGGAGAGCGCTTCTTGGAGGAAGAAGGTCAGGCTTTGTGCAACTTCTCTGCCAGTCGGTGCGTTGTCTCCTTATCGGGTTCCAACCCGCTCCATGCCGAGGCCATGCAGCATGTCCGAGAGAGTGGACTGGTCGTCTACCTGGACGTGGACAGCGAGGACGTCATCCACAGGCTCGCCAGGATGAAGCTGAACAGGATTGTGGGACAGGAGGCCGGAGTGTCCATGAGGGACATTCTGCTTTACAGGAAGCAGTTCTATGAGAAATGGCTGGATGTGCGTGTGTTGTGCGGCGCAGGAGACACGGTGGAGGAGGTTGCGGAGAAGGTGCTGAAGGCCGTGGATAGATACAAAAACCACGACGAAGAAACGTATGTCTCAACGAGGGGGAAGAGCGCAGAGCCGTCCAGCCAGAAGAAACACTTCAGCGACGTGGTGGTGGAGGGTCTCGCCGCAGATGGAGGCCTCTACGTTCCCGAAAAAGGCTTCCCGAGGCTCGATGCACGCGAGTGGCTGAGATTAGCAGCCATGTCGTACCCAGAGCGAGCTTTAGTTCTGCTTGAAAAGTGCATCCACCCCCAGGACGTCTCGGCTCTGGACCTCAGAGCGATGGTGATGACTGCATACGGGTCAAACTTTTCCAGTGAAGCAGTGGCACCGGTGAAACACCTCATGAGCAACCAGTACATTCAGGAGCTATTTCACGGCCCCACCGCCTCCTTTAAGGACCTCGCCTTGCAGCTGATGCCTCAACTCTTCGCTCACTGCCTTCCGCCCATGTGCAACTACCTCATCCTGGTCGCCACGTCTGGGGACACGGGCAGCGCCGTGCTCAGCGGCTTCAGCCGGCTGAGCTCTGGCGACAGACGCCGCACGGGAGTGCTGGTGTTTTTCCCCGAGGACGGAGTGAGCGAGATCCAGAAGCTCCAGATGACGAGCTGCAGGGAGGGAAACGCCAAGGCCGTCAGCGTCCACGCCGACTTTGACTTCTGTCAGAGGAGCATCAAGAGGATGTTTGGGGAGGCGGGGCTCACCGGGCACCTCGCTGTGGAGTATGCCACTGTCCTCAGCACCGCCAACTCCATCAACTGGGCACGGCTGCTGCCACAGGTGGGTTGGTCATTGCTCTGTCGTGTGCAGCGGACATCTTGACTTGCGATTAAAGGTAAACATCAGATTAAAAGTCGCAAAAGTAGTTTTCCATTTAAATTCTCCATAGCTTGAAATAGATTTTTTTTACAGTTATTTCGTATCAATGGTGGTGTTCAGTTATGTTTTGCGCTAACAGTGTAAAGTGCCTTGGGGACCGCTCAAATATTGGAATATAGCTTTATAAGAGAAATTTATTGACTATATCCATTTTTTATTTTAGTATTTTCAAATCACATTCCTTTCTCCTGAGCTTATCATTCACTAGCTGTCGTCAGGCAGAGAATGCAGCGCAGCATGTGTTTGCTTCCTGCACCAACTGCAGTTCAGATAACAGTTTTGAGTTATGGTGGTGTGTCATGCGAAAACAATGCGAGTTCCTGCTGAAAATCCTAATCTAATCTGAAGCACGCCCCAGTACCTGGAAGGGATATTACTGGAAATCGACGTTATCACACGGCTTTCCCACAATGTTTCACAAGGCCATCCATCCATCCATCCATCCATCCATCCATCCATCCATCCATCCATCCATCCATCCATCCATCCATCCATCCATCCATCTCAGAAGGTTTTCATGATTGAACAGGTTAAGTTAGTTTTTTATTTGAGGTTATAAAAAAAGGAAATCTAAAACTGAATGTAATGTGGAGGATCTTTGGTCACGTTAAAATGTTGCTTATGTACAGAAGTTGCCAGCAGCTTAAAACGTGGTGCTATTTGGTATCAAACTGCAATAAAAAAAAAGATCTTTAATACAGCAAGTCACACTTTCACAAATATTATTCTAATATAACGTTATTTCAAACATTTATTGCGACAAAGAGTGAAGAATATTTCACGTCAAAATCAGTGACGTGTGTCTCAGAAACTAACGGTGATACAGGCTTGAGGTTTTCTACACTTTCTGCATGGAGTTTCCATGTACTCCCCGTGCCTGTATTGGTTTCTCCCACAGTACCAAAACTTTAGTTCTTTGGTTAATTGGTCACTCTAAATAATTAGTCGGTGTAAATATGAGGGTGTGTGGCTGTTTGTCTGTCTGACCTGTGATGGACTGGCCCGGTTGTATTCTGCCTTCGTCCATAATCAACTAGAATCGACCTCAGGTCCTCCTGAAGTGGCTCGAGCGGTTCAGAACGGTGGATGATGGACAAAGGAAACACAAGACGCTCATTCAGAAGGCCTGGAGTGATTCAATTGAAGAAATTGTGGCCATTATTTCACATTTAATTTTTCAGATTTTTATTTACCAATAATGAAGGTTTTTTTAATCTTGAATATTGAGCTTTTCACAAAATTTACCTTGTTCTGACCAGCTGACCCAAAACTAGAAACTTACAAATCAAGCATATCTGATTAATATTATGCCTACAAATGAGAAGTTTCAGTCTTTCTAGTCCTGTATTTTATCAGAAATATTGGATGGATAGATGAACTTCAGTTAAAAATTTTGAACAGATATTTCTTTTATTTAGTTTTTTACATTATTCACTCAACCGTTCAGTCAGATTCTCTACGTCACCGTCTTTCTTGACGTAACGATGGGATGTAGTGTCAAAATGTAGTTTTGTAATGGCAGATTGTTGAATCCTCAACGTGGATCAAAGCCTTGCATCTCATGAAATCCACAACGGAGCGACTTCAGTACGAGAGGAAGTATTTTGCGAGCGGTGGATCGGGAGGGGTGATCTGTATTCTGCTCTCGTCACTGTAATGAGACGTGTCGATTTTTGTGTCAAGTGTTCAGTTGTCTTATTTTTGGCGCAACAAGGGAATTCGCTTGTCAGAAGCAGTTTCATTAAACATGCCAGTTGCGTCTTCAGTTCTGTTGTAGAGCAGCTTTAATATGACAGTGTTAGATTCTGACTCTTTTTTTTTTTTACTTTGACTTTGACAATGATCTGTGTTTTGTGAACTTTTCCTAGGTGATCTATCATTCTTCCTCCTATCTGGATCTCTGCAGGGACGAAGTTATCAAGTTCGGAGATCCCATTGACGTCTGCATCCCAACGGGCAACTTTGGCAACGCCATGTCCGCAGTCTACGCCAAGCAAATGGGAATCCCGATAAGGAAAATCATCTGCGCTTCCAACCACAACCGGGTCGTCGCCGACTTCATCGCCACCGGCGAGTACGATCTGCGGGGACGACCTCTGATGCTCTCCCACTCCCCGGCTATAGATATCCTGAAATCATCCAACCTGGAGCGGTTCGTCCACCACGTGTCGGGTGCGGACAGCCGCCTCGTCGAGGACCTGTTCACCCGCTTGGACACGCAGCTGCTCTTCCGGGTTCCAGAGCGACTTCTCGGCCAGCTGCAGCGGGAAGTGCTGGCAGGCTGGTGCTCCGAGGACGACTGCCTGGCCGCCATCCAGAGCGTCCACATGCAGACGGGATACCTCATGGACACGCACACCGCCGTGGCTAAAGTGGTGGCTGACCGGCTGCAGGACGGCTCGTGTCCCGTGGTGCTTTGCGCCACCGCTCACTACGGGAAGTTCGCTCCCAGCGTGTTCAAAGCTCTTCGTATCCAGAATGCTCCGGAGGATCCCGTCGAGCAGTTGGAGAGGCTGGGGGTTTGTGCATCCGGACCGGAAATCCACAGAGAGATGGTGGAGTGCTTGAAGGAAGGCGGCGGGAGGAAACACGAGGTGTGCCGGCCAGATTATGGCGTGCTGGTGGAGCAGGTGGAGAGCATGATAGAGGACTCTTTCATTAAAGTTACATAGACTAAGGAAAGAACATGAAACCTTCACACAAAGAGTGGAATCGAACCGTGGTGTTCTCACTGTGAGGTAGGAGTGCAAACCACTTCTCAACAACAAATCACCTGAAATCCTACAAAAGTGTAGAAATGTAAAGGCCAAATCCTGCATGAACCTTCATAAACAAGATACATGTAACAGTTCACTTTGATTTTCACTGGACAAGGGTGATTTATTATGGAGCTTCTTGATCATGGCATGTTTTTGGACATCATGATCGAGGCCGCGGGCCCACGAGATGTCGTGGTGTCCACCTCATGGCTGCTACCGTGTGTGAAAAACTCTTGTGCCGGCGTTTCGTTCTTGTCGCGTTGCTGCCAGCAGAAGGTCACACTGTAGTGCAATTAGTATCGGTTGTTCTTGATAAATAAATGATAACCATGTTTCATTTCATGGAGCTAGAAAGCTTTTTTTTTTTTTGCTTTAAAAAACACAGTCAAGTTTGGATATATTGATTTCAATCAATCAATCAATCAATCAACTTTATTTGTATAGCACTTTTATACAATTGATATCTAAACAAATTTTTTTTGTCACAATCATCTAGTAATGTAGAAATGATGTAAATAACTTTTATCAACTTCATTTTTGACAGTATAACTCTTCTCCAATATGATTTAGCTACATATTAGAGTATCCGTGACATTGACATTCTTTATTCTCAAGATTTAAAATTATTTTATTAACATTATTCCTGACAGCATTTACACGTCGTGCTCAATCTGCTTTGACTTTATTGTTGAATTTATGCATTATTTTTCCCTCAAAATGTCATTTTTCTATTGACAAGTTTTAACAATAATCTCACCATTATTTTTAATTGTTGACGGTACTTTTGATATGTTAATATTCTTCTCATAAGTCTCAATACTTGGACTATTTTTACCTCAATTTCAACTTAGTTAGATTTCTTTACATTTTTTTAGTTCACCGTTATGCTCAAACTTTTTGGAGTTATTTTTTATTTGACTTAAGATGTTTTGATTTTGTGTTAAACGTTTATTCTTTATTCTCTTTTAGACGTTTAAACATGATGCCTTAATGTCGTCTGTGGCCCCAGTATGTTGTCATCGAGGGTTTGAGGGAGATTTCCCTCCAGTTATATTACACAATATTGAAATGTATTGATTTACTTGACTTTTTCATTCATATTCTATAAAGACTTATTTTATAAAATTCAAAAATATCGTATTTATATGGACCTGAGGTTTTTTTTTTCTAAGCCGTCAGGCAACATAAGGTGGGGCCAGATTGTGTCTGAGGGAAATTTGCAGCCGACAACATGTCGCGTTCATGAAGACCGAGCCTTCAGGAGTGAATCCCGTCTCTTCGGCCATCAGTCGAGCCATTTAAATCCAGGTGCTGGCTCAGCAGTCGAGGGGAGAGCAGAGAGCAAGATATGTTTCATAGATCTCCAGGATTGCTTATGACTGCAGTTGGTGAAATAGATGGAAAGCCGAGCCGGATTTGACGAAGCACTTTGCTGGTATACCCTCAGATCTGGATCACCGCCTGTTTTTTTTCTCTCTTCTTGCATTAACTGAAAGTAAATGTGGTTTTTGGTTCTATTTTTTATTTTTCAAAATCTGCTACACTATTCCAGCTTATAGTACTCCCTCATTTTTATAACTTGATTCAATAAGGCTGAAAAAGATATGTAAAAGTCTATTTTTCAAGATCCTGTCCCAAACTGAACCAAGTGGTTTTGTCTTGCTCTGGCTGACAGTGTTCACTCTTCCGTGCTTTTCGGATGACTGATCACTCTTTTTTTTTATTTTTTTATTTTTTGCTATGCATGAATATATTACATGGTCACACACTGTAGGCTCCTCTCCGCCTTCCTCCCCTCTGTGCTTCGCTGTGAGCATTGGCCTTATTAATCAAGCTGCTTGGCAGGCGAATGTGAAGAACGGTGGGGTGGGAGTCTGGAAGAGGAAGAAGGGGGGGGGGGGGGGGGGGGGGGGGGGGGGGTGTTGTGTTGCGCAGGTGCATCAGTGTGTGCGTCCGAAGGGAGAAAGAGAACCAGCTGTTGCTCAGCACCTACTGACCCACGGCTGGGTGAGCACGGATAATTGCAGGTACCAGCCTGTTCCCATCTCCTTAATGTGAACCTCTGGCATAATGGAAAAGAGAGAGGAGGGAGTGAATGCACGGGAGGAGTCTGGAAAGCAGATCCGGTGAAGCAGGTTGATTTTTAGGTCGCCTGGCTGAAGAAGCCCTGCTGCAAGCCTCTCTGCTGTCTGCTATAATCCACCATGTTAAAACTCCAGATTTGGCAATTTTCACAGTGATGCAGAATTTGTCATAACACCTATGTTTCTTTATTAAAGAACTGATGACAAGAAGAAGAAGAAGCAAAACACTTGCGATAAACTCCCAACGTCTAAACAGTAGCATGCTGCTGATACATCACAGGCAGGTTATATTCTGTTAATGCTAAAGCTCATACAATAAAAGCAATGACTCAGCTGTTTTATTAGGAATGTGGTTTTTTATTAATTTTAGTTCCCATTTATGACATCCTGTTCATGATGAAAACTGTAACTGTGACCAAAACATTTTGATTTCATTGCAATCGTCTCTGTGTTTGCATGTGTACCCCCCCCCCCCCCCCCCCCCCGCTCACTGTTATCAAGAGTATTATTGCGAGTTTTCTTTTTTTCCCTTCTTCTTCTCAACGATCAATGGTTTCTGTCGGGAAGCAGGAGCTGAACAATCAGGCGGCGCGTCTTAACATTGTGTTCACCCGAGGCTTCCCAGCTAATTACCCAAGACATCGATTCACGCCCAAACGTACCTCTGGAAAGTGCGAGTGGGAGCGTTGCAGCGAAAAAAGGAGAGCTAATGAAGGTGACAACGAAGCTCGCCACCCAAAGATGATTGTTATCGGCGTAGCGATTGGACTCCTTTGCATTTTGATGCAAACCGAGGGCTGGAGACCGCGGAGACTGTCTACAGTTAACGTCTCTGATAAGCCTGCAGACAAAAAGCAGTGATTCAATTCAAGGTGAACGAAATAAGTGAAGGGTACTGAGACAGATTGCATTTAACTGATGCCTCCATCAGGTTTCTGGCGACCGTCTGCCAGGATCTCCTCGTCTCTGTGATGAAGGAAAGAGAATCCATTCCTCACCCGGAGAATGAGAAATCGATGCGCACGAGATGGATCTGTGTGAAATGAGATATGAGCCTCGCCTCGGAGGACTCGGCCGGCTGACGGCTGACTGACAGGGGTTAACCGACGGGAAGGGTGCCCGGCTCCGAGGTGTAGACCCAACGCCGCTCTGACTGTCGCTGCCTCCAGACCGTGTGAGTCGAGGTTGAAAATGCTTCCCGCTGGAGGCGGGCTGGAGCCACGAGGGGGTCGGCCTCTTGAATTCCCAAAGTCGTCCTGCAGTTGACCCTTCAATAAGCATGCTGTGACCTTTCACTCTTTGTGCACCTGCAAAGATTAATCTAGTTTACAGTGATGAATGTGGAAGAGTCACCACACGCAATGTGTCATATTTCACCGCCTGCTGCTTATTGTTCCACATTTTCTACTGGAACGTGAAGATCTACTGAAGAGAGTTTATATATTTTTATTTTTAATGTTTTCAAGCGGAACTATTTTAACTCTTACAGGACATTTAAACGCCACGTTTTGAACTGTAGTGCAGTTTTAATTGATTTCATGGCCACGGTGAGTCTGTGGTCTTGTTTCAATTGACTGCATGACTTCAGTGTCAGATTATATGAAACGTGTATGACGTGCCACTCAAACGTCCGGCAATACAACCAGGAAGCTCTTCACACCGTTCCTTTAAATCATCCACACACTCTGACACTCCAATAACAACCCCTTCCATCTCTTCCTCGCAAGGTATTTCACCTCCACGAAGAGCAATTTGGGGTTCAGTGTCTTACTCAAGGAGAACAGAGCAACATTGGGGCTGGGGGGGACCACCAATAACTGAAGCTACATTCAGCCCCTGGCTTCAATTGTAATCTGTAACTGAAAACTCAAAGCTTAAACATGTGGCCAAAGTCTTTAGCATTGTGGAGGCTGGACTTACAAACAAGAGATAGATTTCATGATGCCTCTCATCTGAAGTTATGTGGTTTATTTTCTTTAATGCTTGGAAAAACCTTTCAATTCTGCAAATGGCCACTAAAAACCCGAGGTTCATATTATAATTCAACTTTCATTTCAGATACTCGATTAAAAAAAAACAAGTAATCTGTTAATGCCTCAAATTATTTGAAGAATTGTTGTTATGCCACATTTTCCCCTTCAACCTCCTACAGTTTTGTATTGCACAGTACTGTATATTTACTGCCCAGGTTTTACTGAGCTAAAGGTGGCAAAGTTCACACACCTAAGACGACACCTATGACAACACCTTCCATCCCATGTATGACATTTACACACAGTTAAATCAGTTGTGAGCCCAGATTCTGTGCTGAATCTCTTGACATGTTTCCAGTTTTGCTTGTGTTCCTGATGTATTTCCTTATAGTGTCATTTAGTGGGCTGGTGTCTTCTCAGGATTTTTGTAAACGATTGTGCTTTTAAAAAACAAAAATTTTTATGTTTTATTTCCAAGATTTGTAAAAATCTGCAACTATTGACCAAGTCTATTGTGATGTTAAGTTGGACGTTAACCCCCTCTTATCCACCATCCCTCAAAGGGTATTTATGACCTGGTTCACTGGGACCCTGTCCTTGATTACGACATATACACCTACTATTGTGTTGTAAAGTTATAAACTGATGGTTTGCCAGGGATTGTCTGGAAGCGATAACTGTGTCACACTCTGTTACTGGAAACTATGTTGTAGTTTAATTGAATTTTGTTTAATCATTTAAAGCACACTTTCTTTTATGTTGTTATATTTATTTTATCAAGCATACAATCAAGCACACTGTGTGGCGTTTTCTTTATAGTTTTATTTCCTGTTGTATGGGTAATTATTATCAAGGCATTTGCCTATCTGGCAATTTTAGGCCTTCCTCATGACCTGGTCATGCAGTGATGTCATGATCACACCCTTTATAAGGGTTGTGTTCCTGCTCATTCCAGTCATATGTTTGTCTTGAAGTTGGATGAAGATGGGCTGCAGACGCACAGACTGTCTCTCCAGGCCTCTTGCCGGCCTTTTTGAAAAGCTTGGTTCAACCATTGGCTCCTATCCTTTGGGTTTTTTTGTTTTACCTGTTGTCCTCTCAATTACACTCGGCGGAGGTTTCATTTTCCTGAAGGACAGAGAGAACAATGACCTTGAGGCACAATTCACCCCCAGCAAAGGACCGTCGAAGGCAGCGAGAGCTTTTGTTATGGAAAACTTCCCCTACGATGACTCCATGTTTTCTGAGGACAGGCTGTACAGCCAGGGGTACTTCGCATCGCTCATTGCTGGAGCAAGAAATGGTTATAATGTCCTGGAAAGTTCTGTCTATGAAGACATCATCAAACTCCACCATCGGATCCTCAACATCACTGTTGCCAATGGGAATGTGGGATTCAACGATTTGTGTGCCAGAGTCAACGAAGAATGCTTTTCCAATGTCATCCTGGAAATTATCGCCTCCAACCAAACCAATATCACCTACCCGGTGCACACGTACAGTTCCAGTCCAGTGTTTCTTGGCTCTGTGCTGGGTGGAGTTGTGACGAATGCTGAAGGCTCCGTCAGAAGTGCTCAGGCTGTGAAGCTCTTCTACTACTTAGGGAATAACGAGAGCACAGCTGAAGCCTCACAATTATGGCTGAGAGCATTTAAAACTATTCTATCGGATGCCGTGGATCATAAATATGTTGACGTATGTATCACTCTCTACTGGCTTAATACATGTTTCTATGAGTAAAGCTAAACTGAATGAAGTGATCATTACTGCTTTGATCGATGAGGTTTCGCCCAACCATGTGTTATGTGAAGCCTCATTTTTGGATTGGAAGTCAATGAAATGATATAAAAAAACCTATATTGTAGAGTTTAAAATGGCTGACGTTGAATAGATTAATAAAAAAATAAAAAAATAAAAACTTTTCAAATCAAATCAGACAGCATTGAAAAAGACCAAAGATATTCAAAACAATTGCAAATAGCTGCCATGTTGACATTAATGGAGTGCGTTCAATGAAATGTGCACAAAATGATCACAACAAGACAAAGCAAACCTCATGGGGAAACATTTCAGAAACACAACACAATCTCAGAAAGGTAGCAGTTTACACCAATTGATCGTATAATCAGCGGGAAAGAAAATGCACAAACTGTAATTTTAACTTGACGGGAACCAGGTTTACCTTCAGAAGATGGTAAATGTGTCATGTAGTCAGACATCAATGTTACTATATTACCTTTAGTGAACACTTAAGTGACGTGATTGCAGTTTAGAAGTTAAAGTCGGTGTGCTGCTGATGCATTTCACGTTGGTTTTTAAGGATCTTTCAATGCAACCTGTGCTGCCGCTCTCTTGTATTTACTGTCATGACCTCTGACTCGATGTTGCCCTCTCTTTGCTGTGCTCCGTTGTGCTGTAGGTGTCCCACTACACCTCCAAATCCAAGCAGGAGGAGATTGACAGTCACACCGTCGATGGCTTCCCTTTATTCCTCATCACTTACGCCATTGCGATTACCTTCTCGGTAATATCCTGCCTGAGGTAAGAACTGATCAGTGACTGTCACACACTGAACGATTTCCTGACGGCAGGCCGAGTCCAACGACGCAGAGAGCTGTCGTTTATCAGCGTGAGCAATGACTCAGTTTGCAAACTGGAGGAAAATCATTACTTTTTGTTTTGTTTTTGCAACTTTTGTGGGGATTTAGTGCTTTTTCGTGTACGCGCCCTCGTAATTTGGAACCATTTATAAAGGCGCATTAAAGTTAGATTCACAAGATTTCAACCTTAAATGCCTCACACTATGGGGAATAGGTTCCAATCTACAGCTTGATTGTTCACTAAAACGTTTTGCTCTGGCTTGATGGCAAGTTTTAACAAGATGGGTTTCTCACAGGCAAAGTTTTCCCGTCCGTCACACTGCTGACAGAAAGAGACAAACATACTCAATCGCTTGTACAGCCGCTTTGATTAACCAGGATGTGAAGGTGAGGGTGAATTCCCTGACAGAGCTGGAATCCTGTTGCAACTCCCAACTCTCCCGCTTCTTCTCAAGTAGTGAGATATAATTAGAAATGACTGTTGGGCGCCACAAGCAAAATGAAAATGTTGAGATATTATATGTCTTAATGGATCCCGATAAATTGAATTCTAACTACATGTTATTTAATATAATTATTCATAATTTTATTGTTCAACAAATTTGTTTTCATCGCAACATCTTTAAAAAAATATTTACCAAAATCATCCTACGGAAAAGCTCCTTAGATTTGCCCTGTTGCTTCTGTTTGAACTCACAAATATGTAAGAATAAAACCAACGTTGAATAATTTCCTCCCAGAACAGAAATACATCAGAAAACAATTCTCAAAGTGGTTGAAATTGACCTTAATTGCAGTATTGTGTCTTTTGATTGAAGGGATGAAAGCTGTTCTTACCGCTGGCCGACTCGGCTGTCTGGCTTAGGCTACATAAGTTAGATAAAACACAAACATTAGTCATTGATAAGTCAGTTAAATTATTAGTCATTAGTCGGAGTGGATTAATAAAGATAAAGTTGGGACAGCGAGGGCCTTTGTTGAAGGTCGATATGTTTATCGGCTGCATGATTAGATTGCGTATCATGGTAATTTTCCTTTCTTTGCAGAATGGACAATGTGAGGAACAAGGTGTGGGTGGCCGTCTTTGGCATTCTCTCCGCTGGGCTGGCAATCCTCTCCTCCTTTGGTCTGCTGCTTTACATCGGCGTGCCGTTTGTTATCACCGTGGCCAACTCTCCTTTCCTAATACTAGGTGAGATAAAGACACTTTTGTTTGTCGCTGCTTGTGTTTCATAGGGAAATATTAATGTTTTACAATTGTTCTCGGTCTAATATTGGTTTAAATCAGTTTTACCGGCAGGAACTAGCAATGATAATTGAGTCTAGGTGATATAATGAATCAAAAGTATACCAAAACTGTCATAAAAATTGGTTGGGTTTTTTTCTTTCTTCTTCCTCTCCCAGGAATTGGTCTCAACAACATGTTCATACTGGTGTCTGACTGGCAGCACACACACGTGAAAGATTCTGTGCCAAAGCGGATGGCTCACACCTATAAAGAAGCCGTCATGTCCATCACCATCACCGCCGTGACAGACGTCGTCAAGTTCTCCATCGGGGTGAAGTCGGACTTCCCGTCGGTGCAGTCCTTCTGCGTGTACACCGCCACCTCCATCGTGTTCTGCTACGTCTACACCATCACCTTCTTCGGGGCCTTCCTGGCTCTGAACGGGAGGCGAGAGGAAAGCAACAGGCACTGGCTGACCTGCATGAAAGTCCCATTAGACACTTCTGATCACAACTGTCAGATGTACAACATCTGCTGTGTGGGAGGCGGCTACGATAAAAACACTGGAGCAGAGAAGAAGCATCCCGTGAGTAATTTCTTCAAGGATTACTACGGCCCGTTTTTGATCAAACCCTGGGTCAAGGGAGCCGTAATCCTCCTTTATGTGGCATATTTAATAGCGAGTATTTATGGATGTTTCAACATTGAGGAGGGGATCGAGCTCCAGGATCTGGCAGCTGACGGCTCCCATGTTACAAGATTTAACAGGAAGGACCGGCAGTATTTCACAGATTATGGTCCATCTGTTATGGTTATTGTAAGTGAGAGTTTGCCTTATTGGAGTCAAAGCAAGCGGAACCATATTCAGACATGCATGATGGAGTTCACAAGGCTAAACTTGGTACATAATGATATCTACACATCCTGGCTGGATTCTTATATAGAATATGGACAGGAGAAAGGTTTGAGTCTGAATTACAAAGAGGCTTTTCTTGAGAATTTATCCCCCTTTTTTGAATTACATCCTTTTTTTAAGCAAGACGTGAACCTCACGGGAGATGCGATCTACGCATCTCGATTCTTCATACAGACTGTTGACATTGCCAATGCCAGCATGGAGATCACCATGCTCAGTGAGCTCCGGTCCGTTGCGGACAGATGCCAAGCGGCATCTTTATTAGTCTATCACCCGGATTTCATCTTCCTCGACCAGTATGACGTAGTGGTGGCGAGCACGATTAAAAACGTGGGCGTGATCGCGGGTGTGATGCTGTTGGTCTCCCTCCTGCTGATCCCCAACCCCCTCGGCTCATTATGGGTGACTTGTTCGATCGGTTCAGTGACTGTGGGGGTGACCGGCTTTATGGCGTTCTGGGACGTCACTCTGGATTCCATATCCATGATCATTTTCACCATCTGCATCGGCTTCACGGTAGATTTCTCCGCTCACATAACCTACGCCTTCTTCTCCAGCAAGAAGGCGAGCCCGGACGACAAGGCCGTGGAGGCTCTCTCCAATCTGGGTTACCCCATACTTCAGGGCGCGTCCTCTACCATTTTAGGCGTGTCGGTGTTGGCCGCATCCGAGTTTCACACTTTCAGGACATTTTTTAAGCTCTTCTTTCTGGTCATGTCAATCGGGATGGTTCACGGCCTTGTTTTCATCCCGGTGATTCTGACGTGGTTTACGTGCAGCTCTGAGAAAGAAGAGCGCAAAGAGGAGATTTATGCGGTCACGAAGATATGACCCCTGCTTTAGCAGTTTAGCATTTTCACATTTCATAACATTTACTGCTAAAGTGAATGAAGCCAGTAAAAGCAGTTGCTTAAAGATTGGATCTTTCTTTTTTTAGATTGTTAAATAAATTCATGTAAAAAAACCAACAAAAAAAAGCATATTTTATATATATATAGAGACATAAAAAACCTGCATTTTTACATTAAAGTATATATTGAACTCTTTCTTTTAATTCCTGCTGATGTTTTCTTTAATTACTGTGTCTAATAAATGAGAATTCCCACTGCTAGTGAAAATGTATATTTAATGTATTCAGTGATTTATTATTTAATCAGTTAATTGTTGTTAAAGTTTCAATAAACAGTGACTTCACATCATATTGTGTTATGTGCATTCAAAAAGGTTTCTAAAAGAGACAAGTTGGATATCGTGGTGGATATTTTTGTGGTGTTTGACTCAATTCAATTCAATTTAATTTCTACACTGCCAAATATAACACAGTCATTTCAAGGTACCTGTACAGAAAAAGACCAACAAGGGGAATGCGGAAAAGAAAAACTCCCTTTTAATAGTAAGAAACTTTTGAAGAACCAGAATCAGAGGTTGAGACTTTCTGCTTTTCGGGTTGGGGTTAAAGGATAGAAAGAGAGAAAAGGATAGGACAGACAGACAGATTATGAGGAGAGGTTTGTGTGTTTTCCATGAGCGTGCGTTTCTCAGTCAGTGACTCTCAAAGTAAGCATCAAATGAAAGCTTCAGAAGAGCTGCAGCAACTGGAAAAATGTCTTTTTACCAGCATGACTGTGTTTGTTTTCATTTGAATTTTAGGAGGAAATCGTGATAATTATGTTACTGAAATAGACATTTCAGATACATGTTTGTTGCAATGATATTAGGAAAAGCTAAAATGTGAAAGCGTAACCAAAATCAGAGACTCGCTTGCAGAGATCAGACCGTTCATAATCCCAAAAGTCCAGACTTATCAGGGGTAAAACAGGAATCCATCCACCAGGCAATCGTACAAAAATCGACAAGGCAAACTAAAAAACAAAGTGGGTGAGTGAGGAAACAGCAAATGAAGTATGCAGTCTGGGTTTGAAATAAAACAAAGAGTGATCAAAGCAGAACTGCGTCACAAAATGATAAAATAAGCATTTTGTCAAAACCTTACGTTTATCAGTTAACGTGATTGTATATTATATATAGAGATTTACCAGATTTTTAAATGAAAAACATCTTTGAAGAAAACCGCTTTGTGCTCCAGCTTGCTCCCACAGTCCATAGAGGGAGATGTTGGATTAATTGGTGAGAATTGGTGGTGTAAACATGATATGTTAGGTTGATTGGTGGCTCTATGTTATCTGTCTGTGCTGTGTCTCGCTCATTGTCAGCTGGGATCAGCTCCAGCCCCCGCAATCATATAGGTTATATACAGCTTGTAAGGCTGTATAGAAGATGGATGGATGTATGGATATACAATCTCATAACAAGGGGATTGAAGAGATAAGGCAACATAGCTGCCTGTTTGGGGAACATGAGCAAATGAAATATTGTAATGATTTCAGCTCAAATTGACTCTTAACTTCATTTATATGCCACTCAAATGTCACACCATTCCAAACTGTACATAATTACACTGCACTGCAGTTTCTCAATTTCAGAAAATGCTGTTAGTGGCGCATTCATCATGGTCTCCAACTGGCAGCGTGGAGCGTCCAGGCAGATGGCTCACACCTCAAAAGGAGGCGTTATGTCCAGCAGAGCCACCACAGTCATCATCAGCATGACTGATGTTTTACATTCTCTTTGTTTTGATTGATATGAATGTTATTCTTGGAAACAATGCCTTCAGAAAATAAATTAGGAGTCTTTGGCTTTATAAGAAAAGATATTCACTGTACAACCATGGTCTCTATTTTTAAAAAGATAATGTCTCCAAGAATAGCTGCGGACCTCCTCTCTGATTTCCCAAAACTTCACAGTGAAGCCAAACATGTGAGGACACACCCATTCAGAAAAACATACAAAAGCCAGATGCTTGAGGATAAAAGCTATGATGAGGAGTGCAACAATTAACACAAATTCATTAAATTATTTGCACTGAAAGTATTATCTGACACAATGCTATGTCACATGAAATGTCCAAAACACAGCACAAGTTCCCATTTAAACTTTCTGCACACAGGTGAATTTTTGTGCATGCAGTTCAGCAGAGGTCCTCTAAGGACAACACTCTGATGTTGTGAAGCATCGGCATATCATTTCAACACATTATCTGGGACAGCAATATAATAATCATCAGTGATGTTACATCATGTTAAATGGGATTGAAATGGCCGGGTATAAACCAGAATCAAAATCTGAACCATATTTGAAGCTCATAGTTTAAATATATGAAATCAAATTATTTACAGTAGAGTTGGTTACATTGATCAAAAGAAGCTGATTTGGAGGTCGCAGAGCTCTTAAGAATCAGCTCTTGTTGAACAGTTTGGTGAGAAAGTGCGAGAGATAAAGGAAGGAGAAAATCTGCTGTGGCAACAGTTAAACAGGAAAATACCAAAAGAAGAAGACCCTGATTAAATAGGTTAATATTTGAAGGCCAGAGCTATAATTGGGAGTTTTCTTCATGAACTATTAGAACATCATATTTTGTCTTGTTGAACTAAAGACAAACTTGGTTAGCGGTTAAATTCTACACCATCCAGTGGTACAAAGTAGTAGTTCTGGCTATGCATTAGTGAGTTGGCTCGCCTTTTCTTTTGGATTATTTCAGAAATAAAAAGATGGCAGCCCGTTTGCTGACACGTATCTCAGATTTCATTCCGGGACATGGCGAACAAGTGGCTCGGGATGCGGCTGTGTGTAGGTTGGTCAGGGGAGGTCTTGAGGTTCTGACTTCCGACATCCTTCATGGCCGACACAGCGCGCAGCCCGGCTCCCAGCTCTGTCACCCTCCGTCACGCCTGTCTTCCCTCACCCTGCTTCCAGGACGAGATGCCTGCGGCCCACACAGCGTGACGTGACATGCCCCTACACCGGGGAGGAAAGCACTCACACAGAGGGAGGGAGAACGGTAAGAGCTTCAGATAAAAACCAAGAGAGAGTGGCGATGGAGTCAAGAAGCAGATCACATTTCTCTCCTGATGCTAAACGAAACCCAAATGCTTAAACACATGAAGGAGACACATAACTGATCAGAAACATGTTGAGGTTTAATAGGTGCCAACCGGCCCTGTAAGTGTGAAGGAACTGTATGGCCAAAATACACTGAAACATTTCTCATGCAGCCACTGCTGTCACATGTTCTAGAAAAAGCTCATCAGATTATGTATGTGGCCTAAACCCACTCAATATTGATATTTAACTGAGTGTCAGTCTGCATTCCAGTTTTTTTTAAGGTTTTCAGTAGGAGATGAGATCGGGAGTTTTACATATCTTTATGTTACGTTTAAATAATTGCATTAATCATGTAAAATCTGTTTACACAGGAATGCTACTTCAATGGGTGTGATGATGTACACACCCAATTGACATTGATTTTAAGTGGTTTCCATCCCACCCATCATTGTAATATAGAATGAAAATATAACAGTATGGTGTTATTGATTTAACTATCTCCTGTATGTTTTCTCTGTTTATGTGGGACCTGACTATTTGTTTTTATAAATATTGTAGTGCTGTGTTGAATAGTGTTATTAAGTACAGAAAAGAACACGATAACCAACAACCAGGACACGGATCCTATTTCCAAAGAGAATTAAAAAAGAAAGAAATCAATACACAAACCAGAAATTCAAAAAGTCTAATTCCACTTAGTAGTCTGAATAGTCTTAATATTATAGAGAGGCATTTATTTTAATCACTTTACATTAAAGTCTTCAGGAGGGTTTTTGTTATTTACTGCTTCGAAAAACTATGTAGACTTTTAATCAAGCAAAGTAATCCATTTTGCATTCCATTGGTCTGAAAGTAGCTAAATAAGTTAAGTTATATTGATTAATGTATAAAGGTCTATTTGAACTTTGGACCAAACTCAAGTTCAGCAGGAAAAAAATAGCTTTTCCTGAAACTGTTGTGAAGTTTTGTTCTTGAAAGTGTGACGTTAAAATGGGTTTAGATACCTAAATTCAACATATAAATAATTTAAAATATTGTTCACAAATAACAGCGACATCGAGATCCACAAATCAAATGTTCACTTGAAATCAATATATATGTAATTAGTATTCTTCCACGGTGATGAATGGTAATATTTTAACAGTCGGTGTCCATGAGGTGTTGTGCTTGTGATAAACGGATTTCAGCACCGGACAGCTCCCTCACGGATCCACCGGACGCCGCTTGGTGATTGACAGGAGGAGCGGCCATTCGCGCCATGGCGCTGATGGAGAAGCGCGCACGCACGAAGAGCCTGGTGTGAGTGTGTGAGTGTGAGTGTGTGTGTGTGTGTGTGTGAGAGAGAGAGAGAGAGAGAGAGAGAGAGAGAGAGAGAGAGAGAGAGAGAGAGAGAGAGAGAGAGAGAGAGAGAGAGAGAGAGAGAGTGTCTTGGCTTTTATAGGCCTACTTAATGCTCGCTGTGGTCGGAAGAGGGCGGATTGCGTTTGTCATCCAAGTGAGAAGCTCCCTGACTCTTTAAAAAAAAGAAAAAAAAATTATATATAATAATAACCTGCCCCTTTACCCCTCCCTTCCTCTTTGGATTCAGTCTGTGGAACCCAGACGCAGGAGGAAATCGTTCGCAGCACAGCAGAGCCAAGATTGTCTTGTCTTACAGTGTATGAGAGAGAGAGAGAGAGAGAGAGAGAGAGAGAGAGAGAGAGAGAGAGAGAGAGAGAGAGAGAGAGAGAGAGAGAGAGGTGGGGGAAACAGCTGCAAGCGGACACTCAACATCAACAAGCTGTATAAGGCATCTGTACAGAAGAAGAAGGGATTTGGCGAGGACAGCGGATAGATAAATGGATGGATGGATAGAGAGATAGAGAGAGGGTTCCCGATCTGCCTTCAAGTATCGAGGCGTGGAGCTTACAAGAATATCCTACAAGTGGTGAAGCGATGGTTTAGCGGGGCAATTTAATAGGTTTTTTTTCTCGATCCTCTATAGCCCACCCGCCCGACGATACTATTTCCCAGCAGCAATCCTCTCATCCAAAAAAAAAAAAAAAAAACAAGAAGAAGAAAACATCTGTGGACGCTCTCTGGAGGGAGGATGGCTGTTTTCCGGCTGTCGCTGCTGCTGCATGTGGGATTTGTGATCGGATCAAGCCACAACTACGCGGAATGGTCAGCGACGCGCGGCGGAGAAATCAGCGGCGGCGCCGAGACGCACCGCCGGCAGCAGCAGCAGCAGCGGCTGCTGGCGAATCTCCGTGCGCCTCCACCGGCTCTCGGCGAGGCGGCGGAACCGCAGCAGAAAGCCGAGGAGCGCCTCCCCAGGGTGGTCACGGCTTTCCTGCACACCGGGGACTCGGCCACCCTGAAACACGCCAACTGCTCGCGGAGGTACGAGCTCGTGTCTCTGCGCGGAAGG
The DNA here is from genome assembly GCF_963383615.2 of Lipophrys pholis. Taxonomy (NCBI): domain Eukaryota; kingdom Metazoa; phylum Chordata; class Actinopteri; order Blenniiformes; family Blenniidae; genus Lipophrys; species Lipophrys pholis. Next base: position 15,479,105 of record NC_137648.1, on the reverse strand, counting down.
TCACACTCCGCCCCGCATCGCTCCATGGGCACCGTGCTGGACACGGTGCTGCACGCCGCCAACTTCCTCAACGTGATCCTGCAAGCCAACAGGTCCAGGGAGCACAGCCTCCGCAGGGACATTGAGTGGTACCACGCTCTGGTCAGGAGCATCCTGGAGGGGGACGCCAAGATCCACCGGGCAGTGGTTACCTTTAACGGGGATTCGTCCTTCTCCGGGCCCTGGGTGCTTCTCCAGGCCACCAGGGCCGGTGGAGAGATTGTCCTCCAAGACCTCTCCAGCAAGGCTCACCACCACCTGCACAACCGCACCGCAGACACGGAGTGGTACCACGAGATGAGAGACAGGAAGATCCCCGGGATCCATAAGAGGGTGCTGAGCCAGGATTTCACCTCGGTTGATAATTCATTGAAAAGAGGGGAGAGTTTCATCCCGGACAAGACGCATGTCAAATGGTCTGCGCCCTACCTCGAGTGTGAAAATGGGAATTTTGTTCCCCGCTGGCTTTTGACCTTATCTGCTGCTTTCTATGGCCTGAAGTCCAACCTGGCCCCTGAATTCAGGTATGAGCAAAACAATGAAAAAGACTATCTTACCATAACGTATATCTTTTAATAACTCTGCTTGTGAAACTCAACACAGGCTATTATGTGTGTCCATGTTCATATAAATCACCCTAAAAGGTGAGTTAAGGTGGCATTAACTACTACACCTGCCTCCCTCCCCTCCACAAACATACCGCAGCTCCACGCTGGCCGCTTCTAGATATATACAGGAGGGGTTTTCTTCTCTCCTCCAGTCTCACAAGGCAGCCGGATGCTAAAAATAACCCTGGATGTTACTGGATGTAGCAGTGGTGGAAACCTCTCCGGCTACAGGCCTTAATTCATTTTTCAAACTCACTCAGCTGCTTGCTTTACTACTCAAGAAAATGTTGTGTGCCTTTTATTTTTGCCTTCTTGTAGATGGGAGTCTGATAAAGCTTCTGTAGGTCCTCCTGAGGAGGAGAGCAAATCGCAGGCAGCAACATCGCAAAATGGAGAAAATATGAAAAGTGTCTCGTGTTTGGCTGTTTTCTTGTCCGTGTCCTAAAGCCACCTCAGCTGCAGCCCTATGGTGTAATATGCAGTGTTGTCAAGTGGAGACCTGCACTGGAATAATCAAATGTTAAAGTTCTATAGGATCTCGATGAATATTTAATCCACGTTGCTCGTTGTGTGTGTGTAATGCCTTCAATGAATCTTTAATTAATACACTCAAGTTGCTCACAGACAGGCATAGATTGCAAATGAGTCAAGAACCTGCAGTGAGTATATGGTAGGAAGCTATCAGCTACCTGCTGTTATCGAGACCGGAGCCTCTCGGAGCTGCTGCATACAGTCACACTCCTTCCAAAGCAATCTGATAGGAAATCATCCTCAAATGAGAAAGAGGCCGAGCTACTTCACACTCCGGCTTATAGAGCATCAGTAAGTGATTCTCAACTGTGTTACAAAAGCTTTTTTTTTTTTCTTTTCTTTTTTTTTTACCCAAAAGGAGTGGTTTTATTTTTGTCTTCCTGTGAGGTGTCACTTGCATGGCTGTTTGGGATTGTTTAATGTCCCTGGAGGGTGGTCTGTTCATTGCCACTGAAAGAAGAAGAAGGAGCAGGCTGGCTGCTTCACTTCATTAATCTGTTTTTCTCATGTACAGATGAGTGTTGCACCTATCAAACAGATTCCAAATAAACATTATGACACTCGATTATCCCTCCGGTGATCACCTCACTGTGTATGATAAAAGGCTCTTTGCACAAGACCAGTGAAAGTGTTTGGTTGGGATGTGAAATAAGAGGTAAAACATAAGGTTACCACATTTTAGCAACTCTGAGCAGAGCTTTAACTGAGTACAGCCAAAGCTTGAGTGTCGGTGGGTGAACTTTGCAGATCAAGCGTGTTTTTGTATCTCATTTCCATAAGGGCTTTTCCAACTGTGGGAGGATGAGTCTCTCTTGCAGAGCTGGAACAACTTTGTGCTCAACTCTCATGCCGAAGAAGCTTTGTGTCACAGAGGAGAAACTTTGCATTAAATACAGGCATTTTTACAAATCTTAAAGTCTTTCAGCTCATACAATAATATTTTTTTGAGCAGTTTGGATCCATAGGTAATAAAAACATATGTAATCTTGTATTTTTTTTTTTTTTACATGGTACAGCTTTATATATACCCAGCAACTGTCATATTATATTTTTGGAATAAAGCTTTATTCTAAGAAGAGGTTTCATACAAAGCCAACCGTTTTACCCTCCATGTCTGACCCTCAGACGTTCCCTACTGCTTTGCACATTCCGAAGCTGTCAAATTTAGATACTATTTAGTAGTGGGGTCAGTGGCAACTTACTATGACATGAGCATTATTGATTGCACTAATAAGACAGTAGCTATGGTATTTGGTTTTCCTGTGAATGCATCCAATAACCATGGTAAAACATTTTCTACGTGGCTCAGTTTAGTAATATGGAGTATTGAATCTGCCAGAGTAAGCCTTTTTCTTATAAAGACTTAAGTTCTATTAATTCAGATCCGTTGCTCACTTGGATACACAGTATGTTAGATCGAATAGTATGATAACACTAACTTTTTAACCCTCTTCCATGTATTACTGAAGAACGAAGAGGCATTCAAGCTGATGCAAATGTTGGGAAGAAATATATAGCAAAGGACATGATATTCATTATAATCATTAGTGGAGATAATCTTCCACTTCTTTCACAAAATGCCTGAAAATCAGAGTTAGTCACGTCTTTGTTTATACTTTGAAATTCATAAGATGCATCCTGAGTTGTGCTTCGTTAAAATCTCCTCTTAACTGGGGGGTGTTGAGGTTTACGAAACCAGCTCCTGCTCATTTGCATGTGCTCGATGCCAGGCCTCATTTGTCTCTTAGCGTCCCTCCTGACGGCCCCTCTGTCAGACGTTGGTATCGAAGTGGCGTGCAGCTCATCCGGCCCACTTCCAGTGCCTGAGCGCCTCGCCAGATAAGAAACAGGAGAGGAAGGGAAACGCTGGCTTATGCAGCCGCCTCAGACATCAGTTCTCCTCCGTTTCCCCTCCAGATAAATACACAATCAATACGACAATGAATTAGTAATGAAAGATGTAGAACAACAGGCCCTGCATGGGCTCGTCTTTATTTCCAACCCTTTTACTGCTTCAGTCACTTTCTGTTTGGGGGTGATGATGCTGCAGGATGCAAGGTGACTTGACTTTACCAACATCCGCCGTTTGGAAATGAACCCAAATCAAGGGCTGATGCTTTTCCCTTTTCTTCTCTGTGCCTGCTCCCTTTTTTGTTTGTTGAATAACGCAGGTGCTAAACAGCTCATGCGACTTGTCGGAGCAGGAGTGTGCGGACATGTGTTTGTGCGAGATCGACCTGTTGTTTCTGCGAAGGTGCAAGAAATCGCACCTCTTGCACTTCATCCCTTCTTCTCGCGTCTGTCTCGTCAGCGGCACTCGAGGCACAGGGGAGGCAGCTCAGACCCGCCGCGGAGAGGACTGGCTGTCTTTCCGGCATGCAGTGTGTGTTTGTGGGTGTGTGTCTGTGTGCCACTGTTGGAGGCATTCTTCAGGAAGAGGCGAGGCCGTCCTAATTGGCAGATCACTCCAACTCGTGGCTACACGGACACACAAATGCGGAACTGAAGTGGGAGTAGACAGAGGAGAGTTTGGTGAATATATATATACTGTATTTCACACTCATCCTTCACAACACAAACCTTAATTGCTTTGAGGCTGGAGCTCAGGCAGCCGCAGCAGCAGGAGCAGCGGGGGTATAATAAGACAAATTTACTGAGGTGGTATGAAAAAATATATACGTATTTTCAGCATTTTCCTTCAAAGGCCAAATAGGTTCTAATTAGACAGCAGAATCCTCTTCATTTACTCTTCACTTTTGCTTCCAATTTTGCTGTACAAGCAGTTAAAGTCTGGACAGCCCGCCTGCTATGGGATGCCCAGCCGTGTAACGTAGTGGGAGGCCTGGAGCTCCAGGAAGAGCCCGCAGCATCTGCTCCATGGACACCATCCAGAAACTGACAGCAAGAAAACCCCACAGTTCCCAAGGCTAAACATGATAATGTATGATGCTAAACTGAGATGAAAGATTGTAGGAGCAGAGAGGGAGGGGAAAAAAATACATGCGGGAGGAGAATTAGCAGTGATTTGCAGCTGAGCTCAACAGCAAGAGGTCCACTGGAATAACTCACAGGAGGATGGTTTTTAACCGGAGGAACATGTGAGATCGCCCGAGTGAAATGAGTGTAACCTCAGGTTTCTCTACTGAGTGCAATCTGGAGGAAGCAGGGGGTTGAAGATCCCCAAGGTGCTTCTTTTCTCTCCGCTGACGTCAGTGGGACTCCGCTGCTCAGTCAGGTGGCCTGTCAACACGATGCCCTCAGCCAGTAAATGTCAGCGGTACAGAAAATCCACCTACCCGGGCTTTCTAGCATCCAGCGCAGCGAGGGGATGATACATCCCTGATAATGCAGCTAATGATAGGAATAATCTCAGCGGTTTCAGTCATATTATAATGATAAATCCGTAATGTCGTTACTGTAGGTTTATCCTTCAGTAATCTGGCGTGCGGGAAAAAGAGCTGCGGTATCACAGAGGAGGTTGGACAGCAAAGGGCTGAGGATGTTTTCAGAGATACGCTCAAGAAGCAAAGCTATTTAATTTAAAAGGCACCAAAAGAATCTGAGTAAATAGGATTGAAGGAATAGAATAAAAAACAATAGAATAGAATAGCTTCAAAAGTTGAAAATGGAGAGATAATTGGCAATACGTACCTGGTTTAGGTAAAATGAGGGAATTAATTCTTAAAGGGTTCATATTATCCAGCTTTTCAACACTTTTTAATGTGTCTCGTTGGTCAAAAAACATATTCAAACCCCAAATTACCCCAAAAACAGCTTTTCCTTTATTTTCATTCATTTGAATATTGGATCATAGGAGCTGCATCCAGAATCTGCTGTGTCTGTGTGAGCTGTACAGGCTCTGCCCACACATGCCCATCTTGGGAAAGTGGAAGTACTTACTCTCATGGTGCCATGTGCCATAGCAGAGCAGCCTCCAGAGCAGAGCTGCCTAATTGTGGGAGAGTCAAAGGGGGCCTAACTTGATTGGGATTGGCTAAACCCCCGATGACACTATATAGGGTTTGATTTCTGATTGGCTGGTTGGAGCAGCACAATTTTTAAAAAATTAAACAAGCCGGGGAGAGAGAGAGAGGACAGACTTTCTTCACTTCTGAGGCGTCATTCCAGGTATGGGGACGATTATTACGGTTGGAAAACCAATAGAAAGTGAATGTTGCACAATATTACAACTGGGTTTGCAAGAGTTTTTAAAATTGCTTAGATTTGTTTCCGTAGTATAGTTTCAAAATCTACCCTGGTCATGCTGGTCCTTTGATATGACTTACTCTGACTCTATCCGCTGTTTACCAGAGATCCAACAATCATTACTATTAATGTAGACTGACTTCAAACCAACCAATAATGACAATGATATTTCATTATTAAGACAATATTAAGACACAAAACACTACACAAATGAAACACTTCCTCATCCAACAGAAACACTTCACCATATTCTCCCTCTGCTGCTGTTTTAAACAAGACCCTGACTTGTCAGTTCAAAAAGTGGGTCTGTAGGCCTTACAAGGAAATTAACTATCGGACAAACCTCTTATTCAACTTTTACTGCCACCGATGTGGATTCTCTTCTTAGAGTTTCAAAAGGTAAGGCTGACACTGGCTTTAAGTTTGGTGTCCGTTCAATGAGGAACTGCGACACTAAGTTCTCCAAAATGGAAGCCGGTCTTTATTCGCTTTGCTGTCACTGCCACTTTGCCGCGGGCGCCGTGTCTTCTTCGATGGCCAGCGACAGAACTCAATAAAATGACCCAGGTTGCAGTGAAATGCTGGTAGACAAGCCGCATCGTGCCCGGGGGCGTGACTCGCATTAGCTCCCGCGCCGTCCCGTCAGCTTAATGCATTTCCATCACGTTAGGAGACATTTTCCTCAGTAGGCTGCACGCGTCTTTCTTCTTGCATTGTTACCGTTTCGCTGGCATAAATGCACAAACTGTGCCCTTCTGAAAGGACATCTGCGTGTTCTTAACAAGACGCCGGGGCAGGAGAGATGTGCATGCATGTTCACGTGGGCGTGCAACTCCTCTGGCTACACGGATCAGGCAGAGGATCATGTGTAAGCTTGTGTGTGGTCTCCTTCTTTGCATTATCTTTGGCTTATTGACACACACTTTGTATAGCCGGGGAAGTCGGGGCTTACCGCTGGATTTTCTTTGTCCTTGTGCAAATATATCGTACATGAAATCACCTTTACATATTTAAACCTGCGAGGGATGCAAAAATCTTCACGCAGAACGGCCATTATTATCCTTCAAGACCATTGTCAGTTGCTTTACAAAACAACTTTGAGAGTCTAATATAATTGCAAATATTGGGAAAGGTATTTTAGAATGTGATAAGTTATTGCTCAGTGACAATAAAAATACTTAGATAATTACTCCTCAGACAATTGTTACAACTGTTTCCTCTATAAGAAAACCACAAAACAATGCCGGATAATGCATTAAATCAGGCTAACCATGAAGTCTGCATCACAAAGTGATTTGTCTGTTGGCTTTTTGTCACAGAAAAGGAACAATAAGTGCTCAGTATGCTAAATTACACACTTCTTTGTTGTTATTAAAGCCTATACACGATCAGTTTTTACATCTTATTTTAAACACATACTCAAAAATGCCACTCTTGACTTGCATATTTGACGCTTTAGAAGTAAATGCAAAAACAAAACAGTCACTGGAAGTTGTGTTATCAATTCATTTTGTTGCAAGGATCATTGAAAAGCGTCAGCCTGTAAATGGATGTTTGTGTTTAGTGACTGGTAGTGAACTGGGAACTAGGAAAGTTACCAGTTGAGGAACTGCAACTTAGTTGGGAGAATTCACACAACAATAAAACAACGCTAAGTCCAAATGACAAACATCATCAAATCCAACACATGGATAAAATAGTCCTTGTATAACCAATATCAAGTATAGACTGCTTTATTGGTCACATATACAACAAATACACAGTCAAATTTGGTCTGTGGATTTAATCCTACAATTATTAAACCTGCAGAGATAATCTGTCAGCTGTGGGATTCAAACCTGTGACAACTCACAAATGTCCCCACTGACTTCTGAACTCGGATTCTGATAGATATTTCCCACCTGGAAACGGGACCTTTCCCACCTCCCAGTTACTCATGAACAAACACTTTATTGTAATTTTCTTTAGAACTTTTTGCCAGAAGGTGAGAATAATTGCAGTAAGTCGAACCGTCTTTTCCTCTGTTCATGTTCAGTATAAATTATCTCTACCTCGTATTTTACAGTAAGGCTTAATCAGTTTCCGAGTCCATTCTCTGACGGTGAATGCAGCTCAAAGGCCTGACATTCACTATTCCATTCATGATTGCATCAAAGACTGACTCCACTGAAGAGGGCATGCGGTGATGAATGTCCTTCCGTAGCCCTATAGGCTGTTATGCAGATATTTGTCCAGTCAGCTTCATAATGCTGCAGCTCACATTAGCAAGCATTCGGGTCCGTCGGAGAGACCAGAGCCCCTGCTCGTGGGACGCTCCTCTCGTTCGCACCCCGGCCTTTAGTCCCACAAAGAATGGTGGGGATGAAAGGGGAGAGCACTCCGTTTCCCAGGGCACCACTTTCTCCTGCTCTCTGTGATAATCCCGTCTTTATGCCTCGGGGGTTTCGATGGCCACCTTTATGCCTCTGCCCATCCTCCTCGTTGCCACTCTCAAATTACGACCTTGCCTTTGGCGGGGGGAGGGAAACATACTTCCTCCGTTTCACTTCCAGCTCTTTCTCCCTCTTTTCTTTCCCTTTTTCTTTCACAAGCTATTTTACACACCATATGTCCACTTTGGCTGGGATGCTGAAGACCGCCTGAAGAGTTGGAAGCAGAAGAAAAAAAAGAAGAGGCAACTGCAAGAATAAACAAGCTTTACTTTTACTTATATAAAGTCACTTTCAAAGGCAAAAAAAAAGGGAGTAAATTTGTAAAACTCCAACAGCCACAAGAGCAGATATTTTTTGATTAATTTTGCTCCTTGTACAAATCACAGTGGTATTCCTGCGTTTCAGAGCACCTTGTTATATAACCGGGAATTGAAACGGAGGTAATTTCCCAGCGAAGCAACCAGCAGTGCAGGAGAAAACAGTGAGGTCAGTTTGCCCCAAGGCAGGACCAGAGCAGCAGTTATTAATAACAGAAGTACAGGCAACGAGAGTGCTGCACTCGCCCCGGGTCCGCTGGGAGCCGGGCGTAGTAAACCTGCTCCTATATACCTGGAGAACATGCCACGGCAGCAGTATTCCCAGCATGTGTATACCTGACTGCGTGTGTCTGAGAAAATTACATAAGCAAGACGATTTCACGCTCCCTTTGTAAATATTAATGTGCGCTGAAATGACGTCTCTCTGAAAAAACCTGCTGTGTCTTTTTGCACACGTGTGAGTGGAGGTCGTTTTTAAACGTGCAATCCATAACCAGGCTGCTTTTATTCTGGGGGGGGGGGATCTGTCCCCCCCCCCCCCCCCCCCCCCCCCCCCCCGATCTTTCTATTTAACATTCTGTATGGTGTGTCTGTCAAGATTTGGAAAAAAATATTTTTTTAAATCCAAAGATTACAACAAAATACATGCACTTTGTGTTTTATGAAGTAAACAAAATGCAGGTGTAGCAGAGGACAGATCACAGACGAGGCTCAGTCTATTTCAGTATTGCAGTAATCTTCACCATTTACAGAGCAACGCCCTGTGATGAGTGCTATTAATTACACTTGGGGCTTTTTCTGCTACCACATGTCAAAATACGCTCTGTTTAAAAAGGCCCAATATAGATCAGTCGTGAGTTTTAACTTTCCTTTGACATCCGCCTCCCGTGTCGCTCCCGCAGTTTGTCACAGCTGCAGATTTTCACTTTGCTTCTTCAATTGCAGAGACGACAAACTCTTTTATTAAATTTTTTTTATTCTTCTCAGAAAAGTGATACCTGCAACGCTGACTGTGTCTTCTGGCATTTTTCAGCTTTGTGAGATGTTTCAGCAGAGCTGTACCAAGGCGTTGCTATGGAAACCACACTTCTGCCACTTCACAAATGGCAGCAGTGGACAGGCCGTTGCGTATACCAGATGTCAGTATTGTTGATATTTGACAAACCCAAACGTTATATATGATAACATAAAATTATAAATTACCTAAATTATAAGATTGATAAATAATATAGTAAGCACTAATTATTTTAAAACTATACAATAATCTTTTACTTTTTAATGCTTTTGGCGGGGTGGGGAGTGTTCTTGGTTGTATTATACATGTTCGAAATATTGTTGATTGTGTCAATTGTGTTTTCTTAACATCATTTGACTTAGCCAAATTAACTGTGAAGTTAGGGGCTGGTTTTAAAATTCCACTCAAATCTAAAAAAAAATAAAACTACGGTGAACAACATTGCATTCAAATCAATTTTATTTATTTTATTATAGTTATAGTAATATTATAGTTTCTTGAAATAAGAGCTGGAATGTTTTAACTTTCATTAACTCTTTACAGTTCAGATTGACTCAAACACCATGTGCCACTTTTTATGAACCGAAGTCTTTAGAAGCAATAAACTGATCAAACCAACTACTTTACCCAATACTTTTCTCGACTGGAAAACTTTCCTGATGGATTTCTGTAAAAGACTGGCGATACATGTGTTCAGGAGTTATTTTTTGTGTTGTTTGTAATCATTACAATCGGGTCACATATTCAAAATGGGGAGGTATCAAGAACATTTCATTGATAGTGGAATGATATATAAACCTTATGTTTGTATTTTGCTTGCACCCTTCTTACATGTAACACGTTCAATTTTTCTTTTTAAAAGTTCATTATGATGTTAAAATATGTGTTTTACTCAAGCATACATCAGTTGTATCTCACACTTACTCCTTTTTGTCATTCTCAAAGATGGTCTTTAAAACCCATATTCAGAAAAATATGTTTATTCCGTAGCTGTAAATGATCACGTCTAGGAAAATGTTAACTATTTTACATGTTAACTTAGAAAAATAAGTCTGAAATTGAGCCAGAACACAATAAATAAGGCGAGTAATGCATACTGATACCAATAAATAGATGGCATGTCCAATTTTATTGTGTCTAAACTCCATAAAGTTCTTTTCAAATGTTTGGAATTTGTTGCATTAGTGTTGAAATTGCAGAAATGCCAGCATTGCCGGTTTGTTGACACTTCTTGTTGCCTGTAATTACAGAAGGACGCTCATGTAAACAGTTACCATCTAAATGCAATTAGTCATTACAAGCTATTTAAAGATGCACTGTGCTCGTCGTGTGGTAGAATCACTTCGACTGTAGAAGCAAACCTGTGTGAGCATGTCGTATTAGTTCAGCACAATGGAAAGAAAATCCCATTGAGAGTGTATTGCATGCAGAAACACAACCTAGGTAGTAATGTTCTCCATTAATATCTTGCAGAGACCACTAAACAAAGCAGCACCGGGGGCAAAATGCATTAATAATACAAATCATTGCACTCTAATTGAAGCTTTATTAGTCGATGATCGCTGGTTAAAACTTGTTCCATCGAATAGGAGAAATCAACTCTGCAACAGAAGAGATGAATATCTTTGTCCTGACTGGAGGTTGAAATGAAGGCAGGCCCAAATTCTGGAAATGAGAAGAGCAAAGTCATCCGTTAATCCTCCGACTAAATAAAACCAATGTAAATGTGAGCGTTCAAACAAGCGTCACATGAGTTAAAGGTCGACGCAAAGTCAGCCAGTGAAGGAGTTTGCCTGATTAAACAGATTACAGCCCTCATTCGGCGGATATTTATCGTATCTTGCTCAAATACAGTCTTTTTTTTTGGGGGGGGGGGTATTTTTTCTGTTGAAAACCAGATGAGAACATTTAGATTTCTCGCCTCTTGTTGTCTGCATGGAAAATGCGAGTCGGATATTTGTACACTCTGAATGCTGGATTTTTTTTGTTTTTTCATCTTTACCACATTATCCCGGTGTCATGACACCCGTCCTGCCGAGCTTGAAACTCTCCAGAGTCTAGCAGTATGTCTTACGCAAAACTTTAAAGTCGGTATGGATTTCCTAACAACACTCCGCCTCGGGCTGTGCTTCATTTTTAAGGCTTCCGGGAGAGGGGGAAGCCTGTATGTGGGCTGAGGTCGCCGAGAGGAGTACGTGTGGAGCTGCGCACGTCGGCGATCATGTGACGCCTTCTGTTAAACCAGCATAATAACGGCGTGAATTACGTGTAGACTTATATACTGTGGTTTGTCCTGTGTAATGCATCTGTGAGGTAGAAAAAGACAGGTCTGAACCGTCCTCATCGGAGAAAACCTTTTTAACAGGCCTTTCTGTGTGCCGTTACTGCTATTGAAGTATTTCCAAACCTCCTATGTAATGTGAGTGACTGTGACTGTGGGAGGAAACCACTTCACCAACATGAGACCCCCACTGGCTGGTAGTCCAAATTTATTGTCGATAAATTCAATCTACTATTTTTTGTACTAAATCAAACTTTTCTTGTGTTTTGGGTGCTCGGAGCCACTGAAAACACGACTTTTTGAAGTTGCTCCACCTCCTCTTGTAAAGAGGGAAAAACACAAGCCGTAGTAAATAGCTCTTCCGCACCAGTGAGTAGAGTCACAATAACAACAACGTTTGCTTCCAGAGTGGCGTGACTCCCAATCCATATTCTCCTGGGTCGATCCAACCTCGCCATCTGTGTTTACGAATGTGTGCGTACTCACCATTGTTAACGTTTACAGCGTGTTGTTCTCTGCACCGTGTGTGAGGATTCATTCCAAAAACAACCAACAGCATGCACCAGTGGCTCCATTAAATAATTACATTGTTTTCTAAACGTTGTGTGAATGCAAAACTTTTCTGAAGCGAAACAGGAAAAACCATGCGTTTTCACTTGAAATGTCTTGTAATCTGGGTCTAACTCCCTAAGCTTAGATAAGGTATGTGCAGTTAACTTGAACAGATGGGGTGTGCAATGCACTTCCGGTGCTATTGGCTTCAGTTTGTGTCAATCAAATCTAGAACGAGCTACTTGACTTTGCAATTTTCCAGCTCTTTGCTCTCGCTGACTTTAAAGAGTGATTGAGAATACATTGAGATGAATCTATAATAAAGATAAAAACCCAACAGCCAACCTTTAATATCTAACAATGTATTTAAAAGGGAACAAAAATCTGTCTCGGCATGAAAGTATTGAGTATTTTTACTAAACTTCCTGACCGATCCACCTGTTGGTTCCTGAGCCGCCACGCCAATGACTTCCTCACAGGGATTATTTAAGTTCCTCCACCTCAGATCCTGAGAGCCCTTCACTTTCCCACTGCCACAGTTAATCCTCCCACAGCCGGGTGACCGCTGTCCTCCTGTCTTGCAGGGGCGTGGTGCGAGTGGACATTAATCTACAGGATGTTGATATCGACCAGTGCTCCGCTGACGGCTGGTTTGCTGGAACCCATCGATGCAACCTGACCACTATGGAGGTGAGTGAGGCGAACATGCGGATTAGAAACGAGATTGATCTGCTCCCTGAAACTGAACTGTAATGCACACCCATTCGCTCGCATCTCCACGAGGCACTAAATGGAAAAGCAGTAAATCTGTATGTCCTGTGACAAACGGCCGGCGATCCGGATCTCCCCTGATGATACTGTTACAACCAGCTGCTGCCTAATTGTACAATGAAAGTATGTTGTGATTTACTGTATATTTTTAATGTCTGTTTGAATCATAAATATGGATTCAGGTCATTTATTTGGCTTCGAAAAGCGGATCGATGTTGAGTGAAGAGAGACAGTGACACTTTGAACTTTTAGCTTCCACTGAACATACAGCCAATACATTACAGTCCACAGTAGTTACAGCTGTGACTGTGCAAGGAGCGACTTATTTATCCTCATAAATTCATCCTTCGGTGTGTCAAAACTGCAGGGAGGAGTGATGCTCCGGTCACACATGAAGCTTTGTTGAAGGCAGCCACAGCTCATCTCGGTTATTACCTCCATCAAGGTTACGTTGTCGTGATATACGACGTGTTTGTGTGTTGACTCTCTGAGCATGGCTGGCTGTGAAAGCAGGTGAACTGCTGGGCACAGTCGTTTTGTAGTCATTAGACATTAGACAGTGATACAGTGGACAAACTCTTTTCTAATCTTCAGGGTATAACTCAGGGTCGAGAAATATATCAATATATATATATATATATATATATGATTTGGAGTTTATTGAAATCTAAAATATGTAAAGCAGCAGTTGGGAGGATGAACTCGGCCCAAAGAGGGATTTTTGGTTAAATGTCAGACTTTTGTTTTTATTTTTACAATATGTCATTTTTTAACAGTTTGAATATTCAGGCAAATAAAAGCATAACTCTTCTCGAAGACAAAAACTTTTACAGATGGTCTGCAAGTGTTTTAACTGTTAAACATACAATTTATTAGTTGGTTCGTGGAAGGGCATCCAGCATGAAATATAACCAATGCTGCAGTGTACACACTTAAGCAGACTTTGGCCATCACATTTGGCCCCCCAACATCAATTTGAATTATTCCTTAATACTTTAAAACAAAATGCATTTGAAGGTGGAAATCATCAAATGCATGAATTTTGAATTTGGCAAGCTTCATTTACAGTTTTTAAAAGTGCTCCTTAGGTTATATTGGTAGCTCCAATTTGCATACATCTTTAAATAATCCATTATTATTTGACTCTCTGACAGATAATTACACTTTTGATCCCTGCCCCCATCCTTGATTATCATATATTTACATTAAATCCAGCTCTAAAAATGTAACTTGATCATAAAAGCAAACAGTTTGTTCGGGTTTGCTCAAAGGAAGACTCAGGACGTCGGACACCACTGCATGTGGAGCAGAGGCTCATTTTCTTTGAAGCACAGAAAAAATGAAGAACCAAATATCCAAATGACTGAAAACAAAAAAATCCTCCGGATCACAGGAGACAACAGTGAGACACTGTAAAAGTCCAGAAACACACAGAACACAGAAACACAGACGAACCAACAAGCAGAACACACAGAAGATGCCCACTATATACCACCGCCACCAGGTGAAGACAATTACACACTCAGGCACAGGTGAAACACATCAGGGCAGGGAGCAGCAATCAGACACGAGGAAGGGAAGTCAAGGAGCTAACGAGAGACAGAGGCCACGTTTCCACGTACACGGGTATTTGAAAAAACAGTGACATTTCTCTCCGTTTGGACCAACCATGTACAAATAAACGCAGTGACGATGTGCCACAAATGGTTGTTCCTGAAAACTCCGGACACAGTGAAGCCCCGGATAGACTCTCTGTCTCCGGTTGCATCCAAAGTGGGGTAGACGGATATTTATGTCACAATTCATGATTTCGTGTTTTTTTTCCAGGGTCCTGATTGGCTATCATAGCTTTATGTATCTCGTTACACTGCCCCCTACAGGTTTGGCATGCTCATAGCAGCTCTGAACCAGGTGTATATGCGGGTCTGTGTCAATGAAGATTTTTTCTTTAAACGAAAAGGGGGAAATATCAGTAGTTTTTTTTTTAAAACCCAGGTACGTGTATACGTGGCCTTAGTATCATCACTTCTGTTCAAAATCTAGAATGAAAAAAAAAAGATGGACAAAGACGTTTCCTCTGATCTGCAGATTTCCCTGTTTGTCCCTCAGTAATCTCATACTCTGAAACCCACTGACGTATCGGATTATAAACATTTAAAAGCCTTGTTCACTTCTGTATTGATCGGGAATAAAAGCAGAATAATTAAAAATATGGAATTAACTGCATTAACCAAAACATTCCCAAGCATGAAAATCTAGTCTTGTGTAAAGTAACCTTTTTACCTGCAGTTACTCCAGCAACTACTGGGGTCATGTTTTATGCATGCTTTTTTTTTTTTGATCATTAATACTTCATGCCTACTCTCATTGAAGACTTTCATGTGCCTGACCTGCTGTCTGCACGCTAAAAATAAAACATTTGCCCAACAAAAGAACTAAGCCGTCTTTTTTCAGACATTTGAGGGAGTTGTTTCGACTTGTGGCAGCTTTATACCCAAAACTATGCTTTCAGGGTGGCCAATTAGCGTTTCTATCTTCATAGGTACATTTTTAGTCCATATTTGTCTGTACGAACAGAGATTGAACCGTGCTTCGATGTCCAGTGGGATGCAGAGTGGAGGTCAGAGGTCACACTGTGTAGCGAGGCACCAATTCATTTCATTACATCAGACGGGTCAAACTCATTTAAAGGTCAGGGCCCACCTGCAAACAATTTGATCTAAGCTTGTGCGCACCAGTAAAATAACAAATACTAGTACATCATGAATATGTTCAAAAATAATGCTGGGGATAAAGTGCAATCTGAATACACACCTGCCATAATGCTTCTGTTGTAGCAGGATTTATTTGAACAAACTCAACCTCTTGGTAATACTTTACTTTAAAAAATGTTTGTCCTTCTTGCTAATAAAATAGCATTAAAGCAATATCATAAGGGTGAGTTTGTGAAAACTGGCCGCAGATATGCAGAATCACAGTGGCAAGTTGCATGAAAAGTTCATGTTTCTCATAATCGAATTACTTCCGGTATCTGCATGAGTAACTTTCACACTTCACTACATGTTATGAAAGATTATTTTGTTTTTCACAATTAATATCGGCCAAGATTTCTCATTGTTGTCCATTTCTTTGAACAATTGGAAGAGAATAAATTAGCACCCTTCTCCAAGCGAGGAATAAAATCTCAGACTCCCATTTAAAGCATTATATGTAATCCATTAGTTTCGTTTGAGAGTTGTGGCTTTAAAAGTTTGCCTGGCGTTTTTCTTTTTTAAACTTATGACATCACTGGGAAGGGGGGCTAAATACACACGTCATTGCACAGGAATATTTGACTCAGTACAAAAAGTCCAAATGAAATTTAACCAACACTACTGCTAATTGTTGACATATGTCAGCATGCAATTATCAAGAAGGTGTAAGTCAATTTTTTAGGAGTATGTTAGAAAAAAAACACCTTTAATGTAGTTTCCATTGACAAACAAATCAATATATAATATTTTGCACTTCAAGCAAGCACAAAGAAACGATAATCAGTAGCTGAATTCCAACCTTCAATTATGACAAAACACAATTATTTGAATTCTTATGTAGTATATTGAATATAGTCAATTTAAAGTGTTAAAAATATGACAATTCCTATTACTGACGTATAAGTTTTCTGTATTTTGGTTCAAGTTGATGAAATACACACAATGAGCAAGGCTCATATTCCTTTGGTGTTACAGGAAGGTTCATGCAAACCTTTTCAGGATGTTTTTGTATTTCTTTTTTTTTAATACAAAAGTAAAACTTCAGGTTAGTTGGGATTGATGCGCCATTAATTTACTGATCAGTATTAACTGATCAGAATAACTAATCTTATAGGTTCTTAAAACTAGTCTTTATTTCTTTATGGTCAAAGCTTACAACTCAAAATATTTTCTCGTGACAAACATCAGTGCGATGGACCAGATTGATACAGTCACTAACTCTCATCTTTAAGTTCTTCTTCAGGTTTGGTTGCCACAGTCCGTTTGCTTTCTGCCCTCCTGGTTTTAGTTGCCCCGGTGCTGCTTCACCCACTGTTCCAGTTCATTGTTCAGAGCGATAGATTTCCACGAGGAGCTGTAGATCAGACTGCTTCATAATGCATGCGGTGTAATGGATTGCAGTGAGTCTCTCTGAATAATTAATCACTCTCTTTGTCTGAGTACTTCCACCTCTTCGTGGACAGTCAATGCCAGAGACATTTGACATAGTGCCTGCGTGCGCACGTCGCTGTGTGTATGTGTAGGGGGACTACAAGGGGGAGAAATGCTTTGTTAATGGTATGGATTTCAGCTGGGCTTGCAAAATAATGATCTCTGTGTGCTTACAGCGCAGGAGTGTGTGAGGGGGCTGCTTGCTTACAGCTGACGGATGAAAACTGGCATGTTGCAGGATGCGTCCTGTCTTCCGTGACAGCTTTATCACCAAGAAGTGGCCATTATCGTCATATCTGCTAGATAAACAACACGGATAAGCAGCGTTGTGTGCGTGTGTGTGTGTGTGTGTGTGTGTGTGTTGTGTGGATGCACTCATGGACAGGATTTCCAGCACTTCGTTATAGCTCATGGATGTGTGGAGCTCAGTTTGTGTCTGTTATATCACACAAGATGGGTGAAACTAGGAATTGCAGCAAGTCGTCTTCATATCTGTTGGAGTTAGCGCTCCAACTTCCTGCTCCTCAAGTCTCTCCAGTTATGAATCGAAAGTACGACAGTGCTGTGATTCAGTCTTGTAGAGCTGTGTGTGTGAAGTAACGCGTTAAAAACGGCTCTGGAAGGGATGCCCCGGATTCACAAACAGCCATTTGTTTTGCTTTATTGATATTTTCCTACTTTAAACGTGCAGGTATTCCTTGTTTTAATACGCTTAGCAGCTTCCTCCCACATCAGAGCTCGGTGGATCTCTTCTGTTTTATTGGAGACAAAGTAATGTCTTTGGTTGGTGTTCTAACAGTTTATTGAAGTGTTTTATTCACCAACATTATACACGTTCACTTTCCACCCACAGATGATCTTTATGGTGGCATTTGGAGCCACTCGGGGTACTTAGTTTCTCTTTTGCATGCATCGCTCTCTCAGGATCCATTGGACGGCTTCCATTCATCACTCAGCCACCGCTGTTCCTTCACATCTTGGCGGTTGGTCAAAGTGCTGCCATCCCAGCAATTGAATTTGACAAAATGCTGTAGTTTCCAGCCGGCCGCCTCTCTGACTCGCCCCCCACCCCGCTACATCCACCTTCTAAAGCTGCTGTTTGCCCAGCCGAGCATGCAGGCACGCCCAAACTCAGACGGAGGCACATGACATGGATGACAGATTCACCGGGGAGGCAGTGCAGAGCAGGATGGCGCTCGGCTTATTGATGGGAAAAACACACTAACGCTACAGACATTCGAAGGCAGAGTTCTTTTTAAAACCCTGAAGTTGACTGTTACCTTTAATTCTTCTCTGTGGAATCATTTCCACACATACAGAGCTCAGGAAATCTTGTAAAACGTTCAAAAATAACTTCTCAGTGGTTAAATGGGTTAGAAATTATGGACGTTTTAGGGAAAATGGAATAAGCATTGCTCAGCTGATGTTTTCAAAAGTGATTATACCAGAAATTTTGGAAGATGAAGCCCACTCATAGAGCTCGAATAATATTCTACCCCTTCACTCCACTCCAATTTTATATTTTAAGATATCACTGGTAATAAATGTTGGAGCAAAACATCTGGAAAGTCTTCATATATGTCTGCAACTGTCATAGCTGTTTTTGGTGGTCTTCGATGAAGCTTTGAAAAAAATAAAATTATATATCTATATCTAAATTAAGTTTTAAACATGCATATTTTTGTATTCATGTCATCATCATCACGATCTCAAGAATGAAAAGGCATCCCCCTGTTCCCCAGATATTTGTGTTATTAGGCACTGACTGAAATATGTTTAACCCAAACGTAAGTGTAAAAATACACCATTGCATGTAAATCATATTATTAAATTCCATAAAAAGTGGCATAAAATGGACAAAAAACACACATATTTTACCACATAAGGAAATGCTTTGTTGGGGCGTTTACGCTATTCTGAGAAAATACTACGAAAAACCTTCTCTCTCAATAATTATGACCACTAAAGTTTCCGATATTATCCTATTTTATAAATTCAATGTTATTGGTTTAGAGGACAACAAAGAGGCACAAGTTAAGAGATATAGTTATTGGCACAGTAAAGGGTTTAGCTACTTAAATGAAGTTGTAGATATTTGTGAAAATATGGATAAACTTAGGGAAAGAAATGTCAGACTTGTAAAAAAAAAAAAAACGTATATCTTGAGACACACTGAATAACAATATTAAGAGTAAGTTGCTCTGCAGCAGGAGCAAGAGAATAGATTTCAATAAGTTTTACAGTTTGTCATTTTTTTCCCAAAATTTAGAAATGTCTTTAGGAGGACTGCGTCTTCTGTGAGACCCTAAATACAAAATACTACCTCAGTGCACATCTATACGCGCCTCCTCCCACCGTGTTAAATCATTGCTAAATTAGATTATTGCACTTCATATATCACCAAGTATTTGCAGGGACTTGCTGTCAAAAACAATATACAGCCATCGATGTTCTTATAGACTCTGACTGCAGACAAGTCGCTGCATTTATTCAGCTGAGAGCAAACATTGCAATTTCTTTGATTAGTCTGACTCATAGTGAAAGTATATGAGTCATACCGCAGAACCAGCGTCCAACTCCGAGTCGGTTTCCTGTTGAAAACACACACGCTGTCCGAGGTGGCCGTTTACCTTCCTCCCCGCCTCTCACCTCTCACTAATGACGCTTCCATTAGTGTGTTTCACCGTTTTTCAAAAAGTCCAGGACTTTGCCGCCCTCGGGGCACCATTCATTGGGGGGAATGTGGCTTTGGATGATGATGAATGTTTCAATCAATTAGCTTATTGCTCAGAACAAGTGCTGGGGCCCTTGGGGGGGACCGTAGCCAGTGAAAGGCAGTGACACATAACCTGAATGATTGCTTGAGCCGGCGTGACGAGGAGCCGCGGCGCTCTGCTGCTGCTGCGTGAAACGAGCGACGATTGATCTTGAGAACACGTTTAGAAATCAGAAATTTTGTTAAAATATTGTATGAATAAGTGTACTTGAGTTTCAAATCTCAACTTGATTTGTCCTCATCATGCCCAAATATGATTAAGTGCCAGGTTGTCCACCTGTACAATTATTATATTACATCCAGCATTTATTCTGGTCACGTGGTAGATTAACTATTGTCATGGTTCCCAAATTTATTCTATAGAAATACCAATATTTCCAGTATCCCTTACCCGGACAGACATTCATTTTTTATATTCAAATATTTCATCCAAACTGCAAATTTAATGTAAAACATATCAAATAATGTTTGAAAAAAGATTAGTGAAATAACTAAAAGTGCATTTTGTCTGACAATTTTTGCCTTTACATTTTGATATTCAACATTCAATACTTTCTGTGCAAAAATAGCTTTTAAAAGAAGCGGCACACTGAAAAAAACAACAAAAAAACCACTCAACCCGAACTTTAGCGGGTTTTTAATTAAATTCACTGTAACAATCATGTTGGTCTTCACTCGGTTAAGATGTAATGGATCCGAGCCCCTCAAAGGGAGCCCCACCCCCCACACACACACACTTCGGGAAACCGCTGAACTAATGAATTTATGCAGCGTGCAAACTTTAAGAAATGTCCTTTATGTGAAGTTACTTTGGAGCTTTGAGTCACTGTGGCAGATTAAGTGAGGCGCTCCTGGTCTTGTTAGCTTGATAACTGGTCCCTACTGATAATACAACGCAACTAAATTAACCCATGAACGGTACTCAGCACTTTCTATCCACAAACAAAATGACATAAATGGACTGATGTGTCCCAAAATGCACCATTTACTTAAATTATGCACTCTGAATTGTCAAAATATAATCCTCACTCCTGTTTTGTCAATTTGTTTTTAGTTCAAATTCTCAGCTACCAATTGACCCAAACAGCCAATGCACTGCCCCAAAACGCACACAAACAAAAGGCATCTCATGGCGTTTGTGTTTGTGTTTTCCACACTCGGCACCATGTGTGGTTTATTTTTCTGCTGCCCCACAGTGCTCACAGGCTGAATGGATATTTGGACTCGCTCTGTTGACTCACCGTTACATCTTGACCTTGGTTCACAAGGTTGTCCTGGCCCGGCCCGCTATCATCTCAATCACATGCTGATTTTTCCGCCGTGCAGCCCGCGCCGCTGAATTAATAACGCCATCAGTGTTGAACAACTGCTGCTCACCTCCTGCTCGCGCTGCTCTCACCTTCTGTGTCTCCGGTTCGCCGTCTCTCTCCCTGACTCACACACTTGTCCTCACATATTGGGTCACTACATTAACTTCCAGTCTCTCCCTTCTCCCGACACTCAACTTCATGTAAGCTTCATTTAAAAAAAAAAAAAACAACCTCATCCTGCAAATAGTTATTACCACGTGGAGACCAGATGGGTTTGGTTTTGAATGATTAAGATGTTCCTTCATTCATTTTGAGAGAATAAATCTTTAATAAAATACCAAGCCTTGTGTGGAATATCGTTGTTTTTCATTTCCGTCTGTTTTGTCCTCTATCCGCTATGTATATACATCTCAGTACTTTATTTATTTTTGAATTCTTTCAATATAGTTGCTCTGAAGGAATTTGATTATGGAGACAAGAAAGTGTATCATATTCTGTTATAGTAATAATATGATACTGTATTGCCACATATTTAATTGTACCGTAGTATAGCATATTAATTGTACAATGTATCACATCTGAATATATTGTAGTAGTGTATCATAAAGTTGCATCCGTATGAGCAGTGTATTGTAGCTTATCATAGTGTATCATATAAGGCTGTACTGATGTGTTATTGATTGTACTGTGTCATAGTGTATTGCATCTATATCATAGCAAATAGTTGCACATCATAACAAAGAGTAGCTTATCATAGCCTATCGTACTGTATCATAGAGTAGTTCACTGTATCCTATCACATTATGTTATGTCGGTACCACGTGCTTTGTGCAACGATATTTGTAAAAAATGTTTTTGAAATGTTGCCGAATCTAATTAGATTATGTTTGATTTACATTTTTTTGACATCAACAGTCGACAAAATGAAGAGAGGAATGCACTGCCCACTCACTGAGCTAAAAGGGTTAAAAAAGACTGAGGGCAGAAAGTAGCTGATTGACATTAACCCCACTTGGCGACCTGCAATGTGACGCAGGCCATTCATGTCATGCACTGTTCCTGTGATTACGTCATTGCCTCTTGTATTTTGCAATCTTTCACTTGCAGCCCGCCTATAACTTACTCAGATCAGATCATGGGACAAAGGCCATGCGCTGTATTGGCAGCTATGATAACAAACCTCATTTATCTGCACTGCAGCGGCCGCAGGAAGTGACACAGACACAGAACATGGTATATTGGTTCCTTAATTGAGCTCATTTATTCATTCATTTAGCCAAGAAAGATTTATGACAGGTCCAATTGATGGCATTTAGTTAAAAATGCTGAGCGTCATTAATCAGTTTGTGACAAATAGCATTGATCTGAACTGGTAGAGGTTTTAGACCTCATTCTTGTCTTTTATGTTGGAAATTATTGGGAAAAATGCCAGACTATGAGAAATTGCATTTTTTTCCCAATGGCATATTGACTATCAGTGAACGGCTGTGGTTAAGCTAAGCTATGTGCTTTGAGCACAAGGCAATTAAACGCTACTTTTGTTCATTCCTATGACTGAATGGTTTTGTTAACAATTTTAGGTTAATATAAAATAAAGAAAATTGGAAAACCAAAACATGTGCTCCAAAAGTGTTTTGCATTGTTATAATGTATAAATATAATAAATAATGTAATAATGATAATACAAACAAAAAGACTACCACTCTGATGTGCTAATGTTATTAGTTTTTAGTGTGATAGATACAAGAGTGGACCGCTGGAGATTTGTCCTGATCAGTGAGGTCGTGAAGAACAGAGTCTCTTTCAACCTGCCGATCTATTTTCAGCAACATGGGTGAAGTAAAATGGCTCTAAGTGTCCTAATTAGCTACATTCCTTTCCATATTGCCTGTTAAGAGTATGTTCAGGAGACTATAAATAGGGTAATTGCTAATTATCTACAGTGATCTCACCAAACCTGTGATTATGCTTCGGAGTTGATAAGGGTCTTTGATAGAAAGGAAATGGAATACTGCTGTGCACAAATAGACTGAAATTCACCCTTCAATTTCAGCAAATCCTTTTGTCCTGCTGAATTACGCAGCATTGTAGTAAAGGAGCAGAAAGGCCGCGCTCTTAAGTCCAGGGGGAAAAAAAGGACCAAAAAAATGCAAACTGACTGCAAGAGAAAGGATTAAGGATTTAAAAAATTTTTTTTAGAAGAAGCAGGGTTGTAGATCTGTCTGTTGCTCTGCAGATGGAGTGCCATTTCTTTAAAACAGTTTTTAAAAGTGCTCAATACTGAATTTTTTATTTTTTTTTATTGATACAAGAACACTGAATACCCACCAAAGGCTGGGTCCAAATGGATGAATGCACTTTGTAAAAGACTCTGCTGGTTTAGGATTGCAGCCTGTAACATGGACAGACTCCTGTTTGATAGTAATACATCAACAGAACCAGAAATATCTTCGGTTTTCATATAGAATAATGCAGGAATGAGTCCGAAAGTTGATGGATGGAGACCTTGTAAAGTCACCCTGAGATCCTGCAAAAAAAAAAAAGAAAACGGTTGCAGAAAGTTTTTTAGACTTTGCGCTGTTCCCCTTGGAGCTAAAAACGTCTTATATAACCTTTCCACTTATGCAGCCTATGACCTGCAAAAAGTCTTTACAAAACTTGTAGAGTTCCTTCATTAGAATTCAAGCTGGATCTGCAACATCTCATCTGAAAAAAAACCAAAATATTGAGGATTTTTACACATTTTAAAGACAGATTAACAAAGACAAAACAAAACATGTTGGACCAAATCAAATGTTCCTGCCTGTGCAGGTTTTTCAAGATAGAATCATGAAGATGTGAAGGTGTTGGCAGTAACCCAGAATGATGAAGGTCCCAGGCCACTTCTGACGTTTGATTTTGTCGCCTCTGTTTCGAGCAGTCCAGCCTCTCCTCTCCCACTGTCTCGCTAATTGGCTCCATGGACCAAGCTGGATCTCTGAATTTACATGGAAACACTTTAAAGACTTGAATACACTTGTCCCCGGGCAAAGTCTTCCATCCGCTTCGCCCAGTCTGAGCAGCACACCGCCAAGCGAGCCAGAAAGCAAACAGTCGGTCCGCGGAGGATAAGAAAAGAGCTGAATGTGGAGGTAAAACATTTGTCGAGGGACCCATGAGACCGGCTGTGAGGCGAGTGCAACTGCATGCGCAGAAAGGGAAGAAAGAGGCAAAGAAAGACTGAGGGATGAGAGGGAAGTCTAACAGGGATATTTACAGGAGCCTTTACCTGCTGTTTACCTGTTCTCCACAAACCGTATAGGAGGATTTTACAATGCTTGTCTGGATTCATGTCATGGCAGCAGACTCCTTCTCAAAGATCCTCAACTTTCAGTAAGATTTAGTTGCTACTTGAAGCTGCACGGAGCCGTAGTGGTGAGCACGCTCACATTGAGAAGACATTGGTTTGATTCAGGTTCGGAGTTTATTGGTTCGTAGTTTGTGTGTTTTATTTGCCGATTAGATCAAATGGTGTCTGCTGATAATGGCCCCTGAGCCCACAACCCTAACATGGACAATGTGGGTGTGGAAGATGGATGTGGAAAAGAGCACCAATTAAAAACATTTTGATGAAATGAAATCAAACGATAGTCTGAAGAACACACTGAAGAACCTGGCGTTGATATTAAAAATCAGAATTAGCGCTCAGTATTGGTCAGACCAATGACGGATTTGCTCACTCATTTCCGTCGCATTATATAACTATTAACACTCACGGAGAGACAGCAACTCTAAAAGTCCCCCGTCTACACAAGTCCCAGGAGAATATGGACTGGAAGTCATGACACTCTGGAGGCAAACGTTGTTAAGATCCATGTACTTGCTCTAGTGCAGAAAAACAATGTATTTACTCACTAAAGTTGCATTTTTCCCCCGTTTTCAGTGGCTCCGAGCACCGTCGTCGTGTAAACGAACACCCAAATTGCAATGGCAGTTCTTCGTTTTCACTTGAAAACGAGGCCATAAACTTCACTTACTGTGATCACGTTAGTAATTCTTCAATAGTAATCAGATACTAGCGATCTCCTGGCACCAAATGTAGTGGCATTAGTAACTCTGGCCTATCATTACCCAGAAGACTTTGCACAGCGCTGATGCACATCTTAAACACGAGGTAAACAGGTGCCTGTTCTCCCTGACACTTAGAGAAGCAGCAAACGTGATTAGGAAAAGTAATATCTCTTTGGTGAATGTGTTCACTCGTCCCAGCTCGGGTGCCAGTGCTGAGCTCCCTCGGGTCGCTGTGTTTATCGCACTTGCGTTCAGGCTTTGCTCTTTGGACAGCACCCAAAGCGAGGCCGCGCTGTCCGCACAGCGCCGGCCGGGCTAACTCGTGCTAGTTGACCTCGTTTAAAGGGCGGACTGGCTGCGAAGCTGTCGCTCTGAGCGCGGAGCCTCAGTCAGCCAGCTCGCTCCAGCGTCTCTGCCACTGGGCAGGCTTTGTGTTGTCCCGAGCCGAGGAAGATCATCAGAACCAGACCCGGCGCAAGTTTATGCGGCCCCGGATTTACCCCGGCAGCTAAAAACAGAAATGACTACAAACAAAAAAAAACAAACATAAAAACATTGAGAACGATCTCAGCCCGAAGCAAAGCAAGTGACGTCAGAAGACTCTTTCTGTTTGCCCTTTCTGTCTTGTTCACTCTCTCTCATCCGCACAAACTCCTGAGTCCGACTGCAGTGTCTTATGGGTTCATTCATCATGATGCATTTAGTAAGCAGTGACCCAGCTGTACCTGCGGTATTCTCAGTGAAAGGAAGAAAGCCACAGGGCAGATTAACATGTCCTATGTGCACAATGCAAGACTTCACTCTGCTCCTTATTGGGACTCGTTTTCACAGTGTTGGTATCGTATCTCTGCCGATGTGGATAGTGGACATGAAAGATGAAAAGATTAATTTTTTTTCTAAAATACCTTATTTGTGAATTAACTCGTTTTATGAGTATGCAGTCAGGAAATGAAGGGATTTGTTTTTTGAATGTGTTTGGCTAAAAAAGTGTGATATATTAAGTTTATTTATGTACAAATAATCATCTGATTATTTCCGTGATGCTGCATGCACAACGCAGGTAGGATAAAGCCACCACCCCCCTTCTTCCTCTCAACCTTGTTTTATCTCGTACGCTATAGTTCAATCTGTAATTATCGGTTGATAAGCTTTCCTCTGGGCTTATGTTGCGCTCTGTAGGATCATTCCAAATATCTGCGGAGGACTGTTAACTGTTGATTATGCACCGTGCCGGACCCGAAGAGCGTGGGCTTATTTCAAAGTGAGGAAGCCGACTCGGCAGCCCCTAATTAGCTGGCAGAAGTCTGTTCCTGGCTTCCTGGTCAGGTGGAAGATGCCCAGCCTCTGCATCAATTAGTGCTACTCTTGGAGTTTGGTGTATTCCCCTGCCTCGTGTCACGGGCAAGGGGATGCAGGGGAACCGGCTGTGTTTGATGTCTGCAGGAAGTACACGCGTGTCGATTGTGCACACATTCATATTCAGGGTGAGCTGCGGGGTACAGCAGTGCCGTTGTAGTCAATTCACTGCTAATTGTTTTTGGAGGTTAGGTTTGCTTTTTGCTGTTATTTATACATCGCTGAAATGAGAGATGTGTGCTTAAAGTTTGCAATTAAATGACATAAAATTGTCCATGGAAGCAGCTTAATTTAAACCCTGTAAAGTCTCCTCGAGTACAGAAGAGCATTTATATTGTAGACATAATGATGAGTTCCTCACTGTCAGTGGTATAACAGGAATAACACCTTATAAAGTAAGAATGCAATTACAATTCAGTTCGCTTTTTTCATAGATTTTTTGTAGGGTTTTTTTGTGTCCTGTTGTCATTGTCATAAGTAAGCATTTGCATGAACTAAAATGTTTATAATGATGGTTACTATTTTGATAAACTCCTGTCTACTGGAGGAGGATTGTCTCGTTAATCCTGAACTCACTCAGACCTTTTGACAGCAACACGTTAACAAAGTTTCTGTAGTCTTTGTTTGTTTACACGGCAACAGCGCCGTAATTCAGACGTAAGATTTCTAAATCATTTATTTGCGGCGAAAACCGAGACACAGAGAGAGCGCGTGTGCGCTGTGTTTATTTCTGCGTCCTGCGGCCTGTTTGCGAGCGCTCCGTTGCAGGCAGAGCACGCTGGCCTGACAGCGTGACGCACATCCGATAAAAAAGACCCTCGCTCGCGGTCACACACATGTCACCATGGCAATTAGCATGTCAAGAGTGTGCGTGATTGGCAGCTGCCACAGCTGGGATGTAAACAACAGCGAGTCGTGCTGGTGGAGGGACCTGGGGTGTCGGAGGCGCGCAGCACAAACACAGGGTGTCTCGCTCTCCAACATGTGGCTGTCATGAAGAATAAATGAGGTGGCTCCTATTTATTTATCTCTGCAGGGAACGACAGCGACGACTCATCTGAAAGCCGCCACTTGTTATTTTATTTTTCAGACTACAAGCAACCTACAGCTTAAACAAGACAAAGTTGTTCATATTTTGCACTGTGTCACACTTTTTCTTTCTTTCTTTTAAAGACTCCGCACAATGAAACACATTATTCCCGTTTGTGATTGTAGACCTAATTAATTGTCAGCGGACGGATGTGATTTGTGCCTTCTGCCGTTACAGTTAGTGCCTTCAGCCCATTATGGAGAAAACAACGTGGCTTCCTATCAACTTCCACTATAATTAACAGAAGATGTCATGTAGAATTGGGTCATGGCATGTGTGGTATTTATTCAAAATACATAAAGTTGCTGAGAGTATATATATATATATATATACTCAACATATTGTTGGTTTGTTCTTACTATAGCATATATCTATACAATAATCAGTAGTTTACTACAATTTGCTATACATATTAAACTGCTGCTTAATAACATGGTAAGATGCGATAATAATGGAGAGAAATTATTTCCATTATTTATGTAGACATTTTCTAATTACTTTATCACATAATCTCTTTAAATTAGTTCACACTATCTCATCTTGTCATTTTGAATTTGCTAAGAAATAGATATTTATATTATTTATAGATGAGAGGGCTGCATTTGCATTTTGATTTTAATCCGACGTCTGTAACTCACTTATAATCACACGATTTTGACCTTAAGCAGTTAAAAAGTTGTGAATGTATTGATCCCGAACAAGGTCAGTGCTGGTGGATGTGTGATAATATGTCCGCAGGTCATTTTCACATCTTTTGGGAATGTCCTGATATCACTTCTTCTGGGAAACAAGTGGTCACACACATCAGAGCTATAATTAAGCCAAAAATCAATTTCATTGTCAGGGTTGTGATGTTGTAATCTGTGCTGGAGTTTAAAAAAAAGAAAAAAAGAGAGAAGGACATTCCTTAAAAATGCTACTACCAAGAAATGAATAAATACAAAAAAATATATGTTTTATGAAGTGGTTTGTTAATGTTTGTGAGCAGTGTTTTCCTTTGTACAGATAGTCTTGAATTCCAAGTTAAGATTAAATTAGTGTCATCCTCTCTGGTAATAAACACTCTGGGTTTGAATTAATGAGGGTCAAAGACCTTCAAGGCTTCCAGGATCTGCAAGGTCAATCCAGATACTGGAGGTCCTTAGTTATTGAGATGCAACCAGATTGATTGTATCATCCAACATGTCAGCTCCC
This sequence comes from Lipophrys pholis, assembly GCF_963383615.2. Lineage (NCBI taxonomy): Eukaryota > Metazoa > Chordata > Actinopteri > Blenniiformes > Blenniidae > Lipophrys > Lipophrys pholis. Next base: position 15,450,393 of record NC_137648.1, on the reverse strand, counting down.
TTGTTCACCTGTTTAAAAACCCACAACCACACAAACCAAAACAAAATAGATTCTACATTCATTTCAACATTTTTACTTTTAAACCACGTATGGCCGCAGTTACTCTTATACTTATATTAATAAAGCTACTCGGAGAATCTTGGAAACTTTACTAGTTGCCTAACAAATCGTTAAGGTTTAATTGGAAGAGTAACTTGTATTTTACCTTTGCTGCATTCAGATAATTTAATTCTGTGCAGGTCGTTGGTGAGTTGTAATTTCTTCATGCAGTTTGTGGTACATATATGTTTTATTCAATCTTTTTTTTAAACTCACCAACGACCTTACGAGAATGTAATTATGGGAGCCGGAGCGATAGAGACAGCAGCTCTGTCAACATTTTATTCAACAAGAAAAGTAACAAGCTCAAATAAACTGTAATTTTCATTGTAACTGCATATATTAGTATCATATTATAGCAATTTACAGCCAAAAATAGAGAAACAGTATTGTGTTACTTTGCTATGTTCCAACACTGTATTTTGATATTCAAACTTTGTTTTCAAGGTTTTATCTTCATTATCAAAAAGGATATTTGAGATTGTCATCCTTGAACCTTTTGCTCCATTCTATGATCTATGTCCAAAATGGGCTTTAGGATACGTGTATATTTGGCTAACATCTGCCACTGAATGTGAAATTTGTAATTTCATTATTATGTAGAAATGTTCTGTTTAAATGTAGCTTCACTCCGAGGTGTTTGACTGTAAGATGAATGGTATTTATTATCACAAATTTGCTTTAAATTGTTATCTCATACAAGTGGGATAAAGCTGTATAGAAATGGATGGATCATTCTCTGGAAAAAGAAGCGATATTCCAACTAATATTTCTCCTTGGTGTTTTGACTTTTTATGTCGGGGTCGAGACCTTTCCGAGCACTGGCCATTTCATGGCTCGTTGGAAACCCTGTGGCATGTGTGCACTGTCACGTGCGACTGATGGCATTTAGGTGGGGAGAAGCACCGAATTCCCCCATTCAGCACACTTCATAACCGAGCCCCTGCATTAGTCACCACAGCAGGCGGGGGGGGGGGGATGCTCTGCCAGGGCTATTCCTGGCTCTCCCCTGTCACACACACTAAAAATATGCATACTCACACTCCCTTCGCAATCTCTCTCGCTCACACACACACACACACACACACACACACACACACACACACACACACACACACACACACACACACACACACACACACACACACACACACACACACACACACACACACACACACACACACACACACACACACACCTGTCTCCGTCTGTTTCTGCTGGTGTCTCCTCGAGGTGGGAATATTAACAGTGGCAGGCAGTAGCTGCAGCACGCTCCACCTGTCCGGAGGAGACGACTGTTGGGGAATCACAGACGAAATGGGTTCACTGGCTCACGTTGCACCACAGCTGGGTTTTTGTGGAGGGACGGACGCTCAGAGCAGCCGCAGTGTGGTGAACTTCTCCTCTCTGCGGGCTGAGATGCCCACAGGGATGGTTTTAAAGCCATAAACCAATTCAATTTCACTCTTGTCTAATTTGCCTCTTGAAAACAAACTATCCCAGAATGAAAAAGCCTGGTTATTAATGGGTGTTGATTGAATAGCAAATAAAATGTGGTGCGAAACCTGTTTGACCTCAAATGGGATCAATCTCCAGACAAAATCTAGAGTTGAATAACACTCAAATGCAACATTCCAATACAAAGACATACAGTGTATTGCTATGCTCTGTATTAGTGGGGAATACTAAATGTTCTTATTGCAGCTTTAGCTCAGCTGGTGTAACGGCTTGTCTTCCAGTCTTGATGTTGGACAAGACAATGAACACAGTGCATTGGTGGCACTGAGGTAATGTCACATTAAATCCATGTCTTTATAATGCATTAAATAGCATCAATGAATCAATCAATCTTTATTAGTACAGAGAGTTTTCAGATAAAAACACTTTATTTAATTCATTTACTAATAAATCATCTGGAACAGAGGAAATATTATCTCACATCTCACATAAATTTGAAGTCATCATAAATGAGAATGAACAATGAAATACTTAGAAGAAAATAACACTTCAATATGACTATGCCATTAAAATCATCTCACAAAGTGACAATGTCCAAAAAATAAGATTTTATCAGATCTCAAACTATGCAGTAATCTTAATAGACTTCAAAACTGCAATTTTGAGTTTCTCTTTAAAATTACAACTAAAGACCAAAATTGATGGAAGTTGTCATTTCTGTTTTTTTATTGTATTAATAAGGGAATTATGTTGACACTCTTAGCTCATGTATTAATGTTTATGCTTTTAAATCTCCCACTAACAGGACCTTTCTGTGTGGCGTTTGCATGTTCTTCTGAACTGAAAAAAATGACTGACAGATTTTTTAAGTCCTTCATAATCGATCGATCGATCAATCAATCAATCAATCAATCAATCAATCAATCAATCAATTGTATACAGATGGACTCTCACATCTCAACACAAAGTGTTTCACGAGAAGATTGTTACAGACAATTAAGGGTAGATTTAGAGTAATTGTAAAATAAGTGCATTAGAAAAAACAACACTTCAACAAGACAAACTAAACAGTATAAAATATTATTATGATTATTATGAAATAAATTGAGAATTAAAAACCAGGTAAGACGAGTGAAAACACAATATCTAGAATATTCATGCAGGGTTCTCGAGCTGCAAAACTCAGAGGCAGCATGTGTTCAAAAACGTCAACGTGCAAATATGTTCAATCCGTGCAGCAGGAAATCCATCCAGAAATAAGCAACTATTTCAGTCCTGGCCATGTTGGTGCTTTAGGACGTTTTACTACAGGGGTCCACAGGTTTTCACTTTCCAAATCAGAAGGACCCTTTTCAAGGCTGCCACTGTTGAAACGATGAGCCGCCTTCAACAGATTAGTGTAGTGCCACTTCAGATACTTTGCTCTCTTCAGGGGAATTTATTTGAGGGACTTGTTCGTTGAATAGTAACCTGGTAATTACGTTGTGCTTTTGAGTCTCGGCCAGGCCTCTCAAGGAAAGCAGCTGAAGTTGGGGGGGGGGGGGGGGGGGGGGGGCGTTTTACACTCTCAGACTGAAAAACATTGATCCAGACCTTGAGTGGTAGTCGGAAATAGCTTGCATCTCAAGACGTGCGCAGTCCGGTCCACCGTGAAGAGAGTAGCAGCGACTGGTGCTTCATTTAGACGCTGCCACTGGCCTCGCCTCTGGACCCCTCAGTCAGGTCACAAACACTTCCCGGTGTGCCAAGTGTCAGCTGAAGCACCGATACTATTCCAGGCCCGGTGTCGTTTCTTGGGACTCATAAGTCATTATCATCTCTGCTTGAAAAAAAAAGAAAAGTTAATGCCGTGTGAAAATAAGATTGTTTGGAGTGAGGGGGAAAAAAAGATGGAGTCTCATGTCAGTGACCCCCGAATGTGTGCGTACAGAAGTGAAGATGGAATCTCAGTCCCACGAGAAATCGAATTAATGATTGTCGTCTAATCGGGCAAATAAGTCTGTTCTTAATTTAGCTATTAATTATATCTTGCGATGTGGCAAACAGTGCACAAAGTCTGCCAAGCCTGCCCCCTGACGCCTCCCGTGTTTTTCTCCGCAGTCTTCAGTTTGTTTCCTATCAGACTTTCAATCAAATGGAAGAAGCTTCGCTAATTTAATATTGAGCAGCGGGAAGGCAGAGGGAGATAGAGGGAGGAATCTCACTACTTAAATAATTAGACCCGTGTCTCTCCCGCAAGACACTGGATCCGAGTCTGTCTCTCTCCAGCCTCCACTTTTGCTTTAGTATTGACATACTTTAATTGTATTTATATGAGTGCACCATGAGGCTGCACCATTTAGAATAGTTGATTTTCAAACTTTTCCCAGTGCATTCATCATCCTCTCTGTGCTGCTGGTGTCTATGAATTAGTGATGGGACGTGATTAAATGAATTAATCTATTTAATTAGGGGCTTTGTATTTAATTAATTACAGTTAATTGCATTCTAATCCCATCTCAGTGTTTAACGGAAGAAACAAAATTTTTCGAATCAATCTGATTTTAGTAGATGAATCAATCAATTGACACACATATGATATTATTACAAAGATAATCAATTTGTTGTTTTTTTAAATTTCGATTTTAGTAATAGTATGTTGTTTGAATGTAACAGTAGGAATTACTTAACATTAGTGCAATACAATTATAATAATCAATCTTTGGTGGAAACGTAGAGCTGGGTGTCATCTGCATAACAGTGAAATTTAATATTGATATCTCCGAAAAATATGTCCAAGCGGGAGGAGGTAAATGATGACGAGGATAGGGCCTAGAACAGAGCTGATGATGTGTCCCTGACATGTGTTTCATGCATTCATAAGCCTGATATCAGTTTGCAGGTTACTTAAAGAACTTTGTCAGCTGCACTAAGGAACTTTTTGTCTTGGAAGGTAGAAACAAAGTACGATTTATAAGTGTTAAATGTTTTCAATGCGTTTTCAGTAAATTCCCAGTCCTGGTATGGATGTAAATATGCGCTTTTCTCTTCGCAGTGTTTGCCAATCCGTGGTCACGGATTTGTGTTGGACAAGTACAAGTGTCACTGCAAGAAAGGATTCTACCACCCCAACAGAGTTGCTGTCAACGGCTTCACAAGTAAGTCATGATTCAGTAGTATTGATGAAATGGAGGCAGACCTTACTCGTGTTGTGAGGGTTTATTTGGTGAGGTTGTAATGCAGACTGGTGAGTTATTCTCTGGTCCCGTATACAATGACACTGAATATGCAACGGTTCAACTCCGTCTCCGTGAAAACAGCAAACGCAACTTTGTTGAAAAGCTTCTGCTGCACATGCGCACCACGGCCAATAGTAAATACCTTTTCTGCACATGCTCAGTAGATGGACAATAACAACAATGGCTCCCTCCAGATTCACATGGGACTTGATAGTTTTACGATTGAGAGTTTCCCAGAAGACCAGTCCAACTTGGTCATCTGTCCAAAGACAAAAACCATGCTTTTTCACCAGAAACATCATCTAAACAGGGACTAAATCACACAAGATCAAAGTTATTGGATTGAAAACTCAGTCCTCGCCTTGACCTTGACAGACCTTTTCCAAAGCAGTCTGATTCGTTCAAGTAGAACAATCACAGGTAAAACTGTGAATATTAACTATTCCGCTCTATTCAGCGACCCAGGAGGTCATTCCAGTCAGTCAGTAGGTGTAGCACTAAATTTAAAAGGATTTAAAATGGATCTGCTTTAAAGCAAGAGTAGCTACGTCACCAGCAGACTGGACAATACAGAAGGAAAAATCAACCTTGTGTTGCAAAACCTGCAGTACTTATGGGGCAGCCCACCTTCACAAACCAGAAGTGAAACTCTTCAACACATGTTTCATTGTGAGCTTTCTCTGTAAAAAATCTAACGGATGAGTGAAGCGGTAGCTAATTATATTAATTATGACTCTGCTTAAAAGTTCCTCTCTATAACGACGACGGTCAGCTCTTCTGCTATCTGCCCCGTCTGAAAATTGAAGTAGCCTCGGTACCTTGGGAGGCTAATCTTTGCTGCAGATGGGAAATATCTTTTTTGATGGTAGTTACTTTCTCCAGTTTGTTCTGTCTGCTGCGAGTTAATTAAAAAAGGCTTTTGCAGACACAGAACCCCAGTGGTTTTCACCTGACCTCCATCACTTTCTGTGCCATACAGTCATTTCAATCCACTTTCCCTCTCACACCCGCGTGCTCCTCCGTGCCTATCTCAATTTTGCCCGTTCATTTTCTTTCTGCTTTCCTTTATATCCCTCCCTCAGTTTTTACTCTTAACAGTGTCCCTTCATGGACAGAAAAGCACAAGCCTGCTCTATTTCTCTCTCAGAGAGGTGGGTGTTTGTGTGTGTGCGTGTGTGTGTGTGTGTGTGTGTGCGTGTGCGTGTGCGTGTGCGTGTGCGTGTGTGTGTGTGCGTGTGCGTGTGTGTGTGTGCTCACTTGTGCTGCGAGTGCACACAAACTTGCATGCGTGTCTTTGAGAGCATAATAGAGAGGAAAAAGGCGAGCCTGTTTGTGAGGCGTAGTGCTGCAGTCTGGCCCACCATGGGGCCAATAACAAGCCTGTTAATCCACACGGGGACATCCTTGATGCTCCTTTGCAAAGGAAGCCAATGCATCTCACTTCGCTTTGTCTCCCAGTGGCTGTGCCATGCATATAAATATAAGTGAGAAGTGACTGTAGCTCCGCTTCCGCTGGCTGTCGCTCTAATGTAGCCTCAAACAAACCAATGAGAATGAGCTAAAGGGTATGAGTCATTGCTACGGAGATAAGTAGTCCTTTTGAAGGGATCAATGATGCAGAGTCATAGCTTTAAAAAAAATAGGCCAGTTTCTTTTTAAAGGCAAAAAAAATCCCTGCAAATCTCTGAGACAATGGCTGCTCCCAATAAAGTCCCTGCAAAGGCTCTCTATAAGTCAAAAATCTGTTATCTATCCAACCATATGGGCATCTCTCAAGGGATTTCTACACAAACCAATAACAGGTCCACTTACTTCCTTGTTGTTCCCTGGGTTTGCTTGGTCCTTACCTAAGTTTACCCTGGCAGGGATTTTTCTCCCAGCACCCTAGAGTTATTTTCTTTTTTTTTTTGTATCCTTTGCTCTCTCAGTCATAACAGATTTCTACCATCTAACCAGGATTTCTCCCCCCAAAATAAAAAAAATAAAAAACCCTCCCTCTGAAGTAGTTACAGTGGCCAGCTCATGCATAAACCTCCAGTCGTGTCTCTTAAATACATTCATGTTCCACTAGCAGATCTTGGGCATTCCTTCAAAAAGCCGAGGCTCCCCGCCGGTCATGTCCTTGCCGGGATGAAGCGGCGAAGCGCTGGCAGGTTTCTTATGTCTGCCTTATGAGGGAGCTGCAGGCATCAGCCCGGTGTGGCATGCCAGTGACTGGATGAGGTGTTGACTTTTCATGTTCACACATATAGATCCATCTCTTCCATGTTGACACGATGCCGATGACTCCTCGTAAGGTCGGAGAGGGACAAGCGTATATATACTCACCAGATCAGAATTCAAGAAGAAGGACCAGTGAAATAATAGTTGTCATGACAGTCTGCACTTATCAATTGCAAAAATCATGTAATATAAAGGCGTGAGAGAAGCCCTTATCACTTCTCAAATATATCGATTAGTCATAACATGATGACCACTGACAGGTGAAATGGGTAGTACTGATTATCTCTGTTAGTTAGGAGGAGAGCTTAGGCAGAACATTTACATTTTGTCCTTAAAGTTGAAAAGGAAAATGTAAAAATGTAAGGATTTGAGTTTGAAAAGAATGACGACTGCTGATGGACTGGGTCAGCGCTCCTGAAGAAGTGCAGCTCTTCTTTGGTTCTGTAGCGGTCAGTACCTATCAAAAGCCATGTGAGCAAGGAAAAGCAATCAATTTGCAAAAGAGTCAAAGTTCAGTGATGCAGGAGGGGAGAAAAATCGAAAGTTAATGCTGTTTCTGATAGAAATATGGCAGAACGTGCAGTGCATTGCATGGTGATACAGATGGACCTACATTGTATCGGAGCTTGGTCTTAATGTTATGGCTGATTGGTGTGTATATACACCGAGCTGATTTTAAACTGGATGATATTCACTGTAAGTGATTTAAATATATGGTCAAATTATTTATGTCAGTAATATTTGAAATGGGATAATTGTTTGTGAAGTTTCACAATTCATCGGATGATTTTTCCTAAAATCTTTTATTATATACTAGAGTATAAAATACATTAGCACTTCAAAAGTGTCTGTTTTAGGTTTTGCTTCCAATTCCAATTGGTCTGAGCCTATCTATATAAATTAGGTTAGACATTGTTTATTGGGATGGCATTAGTACTTAATCCTTACTGGAATATAATGTTTTCTTAATGTAACATAATTTCATTTGTGTTTCAAATAATCTACACTTTGATTAAATGTTTGATCACTGATTGAAATAGTTTAAATAACACAGCTGCTAAGTAGGGATGCTATTCCAAATGATGTATCCTTTTCGGATTGATCTTTTTTTTAAGACTGTGTACTCATATAAAGCTCTGTTTTATGTTATTCCAATCTTACCAGACATGCACACACACAAGATCATTGTTGTTTTCATGATCATCAAAGTTTTGACTATTTTCAACTTAAGCCTGCCTTTAACAGTTCACCAAAGGGTTTTTATGATATAAAAAATGATTTGTCTTTACACCATACACATGTCCATGTCAGACAGATCGGTGAATAACACAGAGGACATTACATCTGTTCATCACTTTGACTAATTTAACTCTTTCCTTGGCTTGTTTTTGTCAGAAATGGGGAAAAAGGGAAAAGCTGTGGACAGTGGACCCAACGCAGACGAGGGATCCTCCAGCGACTGCCTGCCGTGCCGGCAGGGCTGCGCCTACTGCAAGGACGACACCCCCTGCGTGGCGCGAGAGGACGGCGCCCTTCGCATGGCCGTGGTCTCCTTCCAGTGCCTCTGCATGCTGATCGTTTTCATCAGCATGGTGCTCATATACCACTTTCGCAGAAATAAGGTGGGAATTATCACACAACTCAATGGGGATATACTATAGATTTTTAAAGTTTCATTTTAGAGTCATTTCTTTGAATATTTATGTTGTGGGGTATTTTAAATCTTACTTTTAGCATTTATTCTTGCGGTAGAAGCCTGAAGGCCTTTCAGTGACACTGTAAACACAATAAAATCTTTGACATGATTTCAAGAAGCTCTGTGCACTTTAATCTGTGATATCAGCTCTATCATATTCATGAATCAGTTTACAGCTTTATAAACACTATACTGAGAGAGATATTCTCCACCTTCTGCTTCTCAGCTGCACCGGGTGAAATCTGTTTGGAAAATGTTAAACAGTTCGTGGATAAACTTTTAGCATTTTTATTATTCTCTATAATCTGCTCAAAATATGTGTCATACTCAACTTAAAAGGAGAAATGAATTTAGTTTGGCTTTAATATACCCTTCAGAGCTAAGCAAGAGTGACTGGATCTAGATTAATATAGTCAAAATCTGGTCACAACTTTAGCTTGAAGCCAAGCCACAAAGAAGACCTGATACATTAGAGATTCACTTAAAAAAAAAAAGTGGGTTTATGGAGTTGCAGTCTCATATTTTTTTTCATTGTATCTTAAACAAGATAAACACCACTAATCTTGTCTTCCAGAAACAGGGCTTCTGTTTTCTTCTGTATGTATTTATAAATGGGCGGCACAGCTGTCTTCTTGCTCTTTGAAAGCGCCCTCAAGCGGGCTGTCAATTAGAGGACGATATGCCGTTAAATATCTTACATGAGAGGTGCACAAAGAGCGTCTAAAATGGTGAACCCTTCTATAAAAAGTCCTTGAGGGAGGAGCTCGTTATACGTTTTGTTCGCTCTCAACCAACACAGATGAAAGCTCGCCTCCCTCTTGTCAGTATGAATGTTGTGATAGCCCGCTGGGTGAACCCTTCTGCAATATAAAGGGCATTTTAAGGATACATGAAATGGTATGAACAAGTTTGTTTTTACTATTATGTGGTCATTTTCACAACATTTTGATAAAACTCCTGAAATATTTTGTAAATGAAGAGATGTTGATGGATATCTCTGCGTGAGATTGATACACTGCCGAGAAAATTGAAACGCCTTTCAGTATTTTAAATAGAAAATGGGCGAAATGACGCCTTTTTAGTATTATAAGTTGGGTTGATTGCAATGACCAGCCCACAGATAGTTATCAACGCCGCAGTTTTTGCAGAGCTGTGCGGAGCATTTTAACTTCTTCCAACTCATCGTCTAAGATTCAAAGCTCTTAAATGAACTGATTTTTATCGAATTTCACGACCAGCAGCAATCTCCTGGCAGTACGTGGAGATAACCTAACCTTTCTCAAACAAAAGCGCAGAAACACTGCTTTGTAACTTAAAAACAGCTTAAAAGACAGTTAAGCAGTTAAAGCAGTTAAGTGATTAAACCTCAACTGAAATTCTTTTTAAAGGCATATGTTAACGCAACAGCATTGGTGAATAAAGCAGAACTCCTTCAGTTTTTAAATGATCTTTGTTTTGAAGGTTAAATTTGTTTTGCAGCTTCTGACAAATTTAATTTGAAAGCGACTCAAAATCGCTCCTTTGGTCAGAAGCAAGAATCAAAAAAAAACCCCACAAGATGACATTTTCCTGTGAATGAACTGGAAAGTTAAACTTATGTTCTCATGATCTAAAGGCTGAAATATGAAAACGGAGCTTGAAGAAGAGAAGAAATTGAATGTAAATGCCTGAAAATGTTCTAATGCACTAACGTTCCTCTGATGGGATGCAGCAGATCTAAAAAAAAAAAAGCACCCATGTCGTCACGTGTGTAAATGTCACATTTAACAGTGGTTGTATCTCTCTCTCTTCTGGCAGAGTATCAGAGCGTCAGGGCTCGTCCTGCTGGAGGCCATCCTGTGCGGCGCGCTGCTTCTCTACTTTCCGGTGAGCCCGAGGCACTTACTGTATGTGTGCACGCTTGCGTGAAATTTCTTGTTTGTTGATCATCTGCATGCTGTGCCGAACAAGAAAAAAAAATAAAAAAAGTCTCCTTGACTGAAAGCTGACATTAAGTTTGACCTTCAGTTCGCAATGTTGCTCATTCATGCGAAACTGAGTTTCCAATCAGAGATTGTTCTGACAGTACAAAGCTAAGCCCGTAACCTAAAGCATGAAGGTGTTTGAATGTGAAAGCTTATCGTGACTCCACTTAAAGCAGAACACAAAGTGTGATAAAAGTGGAGTGGCGGAGACAAACAACCCAGGGCATGTTGGTGACCCCCTGCTAATAGAGCACAGTGCCGGGCAATGAACCAGCAGCCTGTCAACACCACCATCTGTTGACCAGCCACACACGCTGGGTCACACAGGCTGCGTTCATTTAGACACATAAATCCAGGAAGGTTTCTCTACCCTGCTTCTCTTTATTTCCAATTAACTGCTTCCCTTGGGGATTCCTATCAAATTGATCATTGTGGTCAGTTTATGATCTGCACTCCATCCCCCCACCCCCTCACTGCCCCCTGCTATATAAAGCTTCAGCCTCTGCTTTGCCTTCTTCACATGATGGCAGACATTTATAGTCTATGTGAGATCAGCTGAGATGGGAAAATCCTGAGATTAAAAGCTCTTTAAGGCCTATACTTCCACAGTGTGCTTTTTGGTTGGTATGCGAATGCTGAATTTCTTCTTATTGTCTCATTTGATGTCAGTCCTACTAAGGTGGTGTCATCAGCAAACATGGTAATTTTCTCATTCTACACTCACACTCACTTGATGGCTGGTTTTTGGTAAAAGTACTATCAACGTCAGAATAACATGATAATCAACAACATGAAAAGATGTCAAATCAAAGAAAAACTGGTGGTAATTTGGTGGATTATTAAATATTTGTTATTCTTTTTAGTTTGAACAGTTTTTAAAAAGTTTTCACAGGTAAATTTAGCTTGGGAGATCACAGCAATGGAAAAGACAAGGATGCCAACATTTATATGACAGCAGACGTTAAAAATGATGCAAGATCTCACTGCCATTCTGCAATATGAAACCTCATTATAGGTTAAAAAGAAAATATTGCTAAAAAAGAAAAAAAAAGGTCTATATATTGATTGATTTATTTTCTTTTTACCATTTTTCTTATTCCAATACAATCTATTTTTCACAAAACAAAGATTTCAGGGCCATGTCTCCTAATCAACTTACTTAAACGCTACAATAAGATCAAGATTCACCAATTCACCATAAGCTATTTTACATTTGTCATCAGTTAGTTCAGCAAAATTGATTTGTGTGAAAATCAAGTTTTTATCAGACACCAACAGATTCAGGATTATCAAGATGATCCACCCAAATAAATTCAGCTAATCTGACAACAAATACAGTATATCACGTTATTGCATTTTCATGTTATTTTCAGAAAGATGAGACGTCTTTTTATCCCATTAAAGTAAGGGGGTTAACGTGGTGCTATATTATAGGCTATAAATTTGCTTGACAGCACAGGGACTTAAAGTGCAAGTTCCCTGTTACATTGGCCGCCCCCCGTGGGACCATTTGATAAATGTTACTCCACTTTCTGTCTAAAGTGAAAACAGGAAAATGTTCCAAATACAATGGGGGCAATAAAGAACATTTGTACTGTTTCCTTTCGCCAGCATTTCCCCCTGGGCTTCTTGGACCATTTTACAATCAAAATCAGACTTTGGAAACCTTTACTTCTGTAACAAAACTCCCTGCCTTTGTATGTTTTCGAAGGTCGGTGTGTCCATTTTTGGGCTTTACTTTAACATTTTGGCATTCCAGTAGGAGGTCCACAGGCTTTCGGAGAGATTTTTAAGGGATCGCCTTCTCACGGAAAAAAGTTGGAAACCATTAATTTAGTTGTATTTTGTTTAACTATACACTCGGGGGAAAAAAGCCCCTCTCAAAACAAAACAAAACAAAACAAAACAGAAAAACATCTTATTTAAAGGTACTTTTACCTTCAAATAAGTAAAAAAAAAAATCATCATCATCGTCATCATCATCATCATCTTCTTTTTTTGGTTTAATGGCGGTTTGCATCCATAAAGTTGCATTACTGCCATCTGCTGGTTTTATCTATATCGTTTCCCACCGCTCTTGTCGTCCCTGATGACTGTTTCCCTTCTTCTTCCTCTGGAATTCTTCTGCCAACAGAACAAGTGAAAATTGTCTTCGTAAGATTTCTTGAAACAAGATGTGATTTCAAATATTGAGATCTTAAAATTAGCAGGGGAAAACTTATTTCAAGCTATAATTTACCAGTGACTTTAAACTTGGTGTCTTAGAATAAGCCACAAATGCTAAAATCAAGATGATCTATGTTGTACAAATAACACCTCAGCTTGAAAAATGGATAAAATGTAAACTAAACCTTGTTTCTTCTAAAATACAACTCAAAACGAGATGCGTTGTCTTACAACAAGTCCCTCGACCTTGCTGAACTGGTTCAATGAGCACGACACATTTTGACGAAAAACAAGACTAATAAACTTCTACTTTCATTTTGTCCACCAAAAACTGACCATGAGGGATTACGTAATCTTAAAACACAACAAAAACTCGCTCTGATCCGAGACCTTTTTATGTGCCAACTTCTGTACAGTCTCATTTTTGGCTTTTTGCAGATGATGAAAGTCTGTCCGACACCCACATACCACAGATTTACATGAACCTGCCATTATGTCTTCCTCGTGGCTGCTTGGAGCTTTCGCTAATTGCAATTTAGTTGCAATCATGCGGCGCTTTATGCTTAGCCAAGCAATACAAGGTAAATGTAATTAAAGCCAACTGATTTAGAGCCGGCTAATCAATGCAATTTGCTGCGACAAGGTCCTGGAAAGTAATAATGTTTGAAATTTGCAGAGTGAAAGCAAGCCTGAGAGTCAGGTTATTGGTTAGTGAATAAATGAATAGCAGATGATATTCCTGTATCCGACTCGTGTAGTGATGGCAGCGTAAGCTAAAAATAGGTGGCTTGTTAAAATAAAATAAAAAATAAAAAAAAGGTTGCACAAGGGAACTTGACTTTATAGCTCCTACCATAAATCCCACCTCATTAAAGTGGTTTTTTTTTTTGTGGAGTAAATGTAGTAAGATTTGCTTCTGTGAACATCTCCAAGCTTGTTTTGGTAATATAATTTCTTCGGCTCGATCATGTGAAAACAGCATCATTCTGCATCGCCCCGTGCGGCACGCTGGATTGATCTCCACCCTGACGCATTTCCATGTCTCCCCTGTGAATCGCACATGAGCCGCCGCTGCGAGGGTGAGACGCATCACTCCCAATCTAAATATAGACACAGAAATATTCCGCCGCCGCCGTTTCTATTTTAAATAATTTCGCTGTTATTAAGCGGCAGCGTGAGACGCGGCTCATCCTGCTGCCATGGCATTCTGCTTTCCTGCTTTGTGGAGTAACACAATACCACCGCCGCCCCCACCACTTCACTCCCAAGTGTGTCACATGCAATAACTTCAGCCCCCCCCCCCCGAAATAGAAGGAGGAAGGAGGAAGGAACACAGAGTGCCGAAGGAGAGAGGAAGAGTGATGGAGGTGACAAAAGAGGAGCACACAACTCCCGTCTTTATCTTTTCCTTCTTTTTGGGGTTGTTTCTAATCCCACCAGTCCAGTCAGGTATACAGTGAGACACGTTTTCACCTCATAGCTGATAGAAACTTCACAATTCAATTCAAACAAGCCAATCAATTAAGTTGATTTTACCCGTAAACTCTATGGTGGTGCATTTCCTGAGTTTGCATGTTCTTGCTGTGATATTAAATTGTCCGTCGGTGAGTACATGGTGCATCCTGCCCTTTGTTGTGTTCGGTTTAGCCTCATTGCCTCGAGACCCTATGTTGAACACAGTGGGATTGAAGATGAGACGATAGATGCGTTTTACCCGTCGTGGGAATAAAGGATCATCATATTTTGCTCGTTTTACTTTGCATGCTGCACCAAAGCCTCCAGAAGAGATTCAGCATTTTAAGGAACAATCACGTGCAAAATCATTCTTGTTCACATTTAATCTGATGTTTCACGATTTAGTGCTACTTTTCTCACCTCTTCGGGAGATCGGGAAATGCTTCAATACTTTATCGTAGACTGTGATCAATCAGTGGTATATTTCACAATATTTCGTAACCTGACTGGTAACAACGCGAAAGTAAAGGCGAGTGCGTTGGTTTGATATAGTGAATGCATGGCAAAGTGAACTTTATGCTGATTTATTGTCGTCAAAACTCAAGATCAGGAGATAATATGGACATGAAAAAGATTAGTTCCTCTTGTATTTTCACAACCAAATTTTCACACAGGTTAGGCTTCAGTTCTGTTCATACATTTTTTTTAAATAAATAAACAAAGAGTTGCCATAGCAAAAGGATGGCACTACTTCCTGAATTGGTTGGTCCATTTTTTTTTAAGTTTTTCTATACCATACATAATCCCTTCATGAATTCTGCCAAACAAAAAGTCTTTTCCGCCGGTAGAAAAAAAGAAAAAGAAAGAAAATCAAGGCGCTTGTGTCAGTTTACCGCATGTGAACAGACCAAATATGAGATTTATCTGCTTCCCATCTGCGTGTGCCGTGCTGCACATCACCCCAGAGACTGCCGCAGTCCTTCTCTTCCTGTGTAACACACACCACGCCTCCCGCGCTGCTGCTCAAACATTCATACATTTTCATGCATATGCAATCGCAATGATACACAATCGATCGCTCATACTCTTGGCGACAGCCTTTGTTGCTCAGTGTTTGTTGCCGCGGTGTGTTTTGCACACTGCACTTGCGGAGATCACTGGTTAATCACATTTCCCGCCGCTCTCATTAAATGATCAGTTGATGCGTTTCTGTGGTTCTCCTCCACATCTCTTCTACCCACTTAATTTCACCGCTCGCGTTAACTGCCCAGATCTTCTTTGGTGTCTTTCAGACAAAGCTTCATGTTGTATTAATTGAAAGATAGAGTGGAGATTACCTCATGTACTACTGGGAATGCAGCCTTTATGTCTGCTGAGGCTACTGGCTGTAAAACTCTGTTTGCAAGGATAATCTATATTTTTAGATGAGCTATCTTCATTTTGGGGGCTAACATAGCAGAGAAGATATCCGACTATTTAAATTGTTTTTTTTTGCATCTGCTTCATTACTTTAACTTAGCAGTGGGGGTTTGTTCAAAATCATCAAATTAGACGGCATCTTTGAACTTCGACAGTCTCATTGGATGTCTCTTTCAGGGCAAAATGATGTTTAGGAAAAAAAAACAAAAAAACGATATATGTGGTAATTACAAATCAAAAATAATTGTATTGCAGGTCAGAGCAGGCCTGTACATTTTAACAGTTTTTGTCGGATTAGGGGCGTTTTTTCATGGGGTTTACATGTTCTCCCTGTGTGTGCGTCAGTTTCCTCCCAAAGTCTAAAAACATGCATCAGAGATTAATTTGTGGTGCTAAAGAGAGAGAGAGAGAGAGAGAGAGAGAGAGAGAGAGAGAGAGAGAGAGAGAGAGAGAGAGAGAGAGAGAGAGATACTGTGTTTGTTTTGTCCACTTCCGTTGCTCATAGTCAGCTGGTTTTGTTTTGTCTCCCCATTTACACCCCATGACCTTGAGCAGGATGTGATGCAGGATGGATGGATGGATCAATATAAGTCCTTTTATTTTAAAAAGAAATCACTTTATATTGTCTTTTAACACGGTTATTGCTTTTGCGAATACATTCATGGGTCTTTACTGTGTTGGCAGCTAAGCACTCATACATTAGCCCAGTTTGGAAAAAAACCATTTTTTTAGATATCTATTTTAAATAATATGTGATCACGTAAGTGTGTGTGCTTTGTTTGTTGATTACAGATTTCTGTGTCACAATCTAATTTGGATTGTCATTTTTGAGCATTTTTGAGCAAATGATGCAGAAACAGTTTCCCGAGATAAAACCAGCGCTTCCATGGATGGACACAGGACACATGCCGTGGACGGGAAAATGACAGCTGCATCGGTCTGACACTTCCAAAGACACTTGTTCTCGCTCTCTGCCTGGTGCTGCATTGCGCCAGGTGTCAGATTAAGCCCCAGGAGTCTCAAACATCTGACAAATGACAAGTGTTGTTCCTTCCTACATATTTAATATAACTGATCTTGTGAATTTGGAGTCACGAGAAAATAAGTGTGGGATTATGTCACTCCGCCTCCGACTGGAAAGTGAATCTGTTCCTTGGGGATAAAGGTTTTATGAGCCCGTACTAGGGGAAACAACTTAAGCAGTTTTGGGTTTTTTTTTCCAGCTGTGGTCTTCTGGGTACTGCTTTCCTCGTTCTCTGTCTCTCCACCTTCCCTTCGCTCAAGCATTGTCCCACTGCCTGTTTGAAGCGAGGTGCCATCTCAGCCCAAATCACGGGGCTTTTCCCTGCGTGGCAGGCAGGCAGGCAGGCAGGCAGGCAGGCAGGCAGCAGGCAGGCAGGCGGGGCTTCACAGCATATCAGGGGGGCTAATGAGAAAGAGTACGGCCAAGCGATAATATATCCTGACCTGACAGGCCATGAAACATGGTCTGCCAGGCGTTTCTCTGCCTGGCTCTGCTCTGCCCTGCCCTGCCTTCCATCCAGGCTGCTCTGACACTTTCAATCTGACTTGAGTGGATCTAGGGAGCTACTTTGCGCGCTCAGAGCTCACAGCTTCCACTTCATACTCTGCCTCCTCTTTCTCTTGCCCGCAAAATCCCAAGGAGTCTCCCGAAAACACGCAGCCACCGAGTTTCAGGATGCACCGCCGCAGCCGGAGAATTCCCTCCACTTAATCAAACGGGGCGATCGCAAGTGTGGGAGATTGGAAAAGGAATAACAAGGCCACATGTAGACAGGCGACCCCCCGGTGATTGGTCTCTCTGTGCCCTGGCAAGATGGGGAGATGTCTCAGGATCTCGCCGTCAATGAGGAGGGAAGGGAGTTGTGGGAGGCGGATGCGAGTCAGCTTGGGTCTTGACTGTGCAAAGGCCGAGCTGGATGTAATTTACACCCGGCCCACCTTGGGGAGCAGCGGGAAGAGAGAAGAAACCATTACCCCCCCCAATGTGGCAGTGAGTGTCAGCTTTCATATAAAAATGGATCCATTGCTATTACAATATCCCACCTCTTCTCTGCCCCCGCCTCCTGCCACCGACTCCTACAGGAGGTGTTGGATGGATTAGAGAAAAAAAGAGAGGAGTTCAGGAATGAAGGGGAGACGATGACCAGAAAGAGTGGGTCATGGGTGGACCGGATGGCTGTCACTATTTCGCGTGAAAGCATCAAAAGTAGCGCGAGAGCTTTGTTGTGACAGAATGATTCCCGAGGCTGCACCATCCCATTCCGCACTCAGATGGAGACAGACACACTAAATGGTTGAAAGTCTTTTCTTTCTTTTTTTTTTTTCTCTTTCTCCCTTTTAGCTGGTTGCAGTTTCCAAAGAAAGTGCGATAACAAAAGGCTGAATTTCAGCACTGTCTGTTCTTTTGACTGGGACAAGCTCATGGTTTCAGATTTTTCGGTTGGTTTTGGGTCTAAAAAAGTGATGTTTGTGCTGCCTTATTGACAGATGACTAATATACAATGTTTTATTTTGGCATTTTCATTCCAGTAAGAGCTCCATTAGTATGAAGTCGTTCCTCCGCTTGTCAGTGCTGCCAACCCTGAAAATAACTCACCATTCAGACCATAATTTTACATTTTTACTCGGTCTAACCCAGGCACAATTAAACTCCTCGAGCCCTCAGCTATTTTTTGAAACTGACATTTATTACATCTGCCTAATGAAAATTGTAAATTAGTGAATGATCCAGTAAACGGTGATGTGACTAAACCAGTTTTGAAAGTTTTCACTGCAGCTTCACCGAATTCATTAAAATAGAAAAAGAGAAAGTCCAAAGTCATCCCCAAATGTCCTTTTGGTGAATATGCATTCTGTGTTTCCAGTAAAAAGACAATTTCCCCTCACAAGGATCTTGGGACTACAGCTGTTAAATCACTTTGGGTCACATGATCTTCGCACAGTCACACAGTCAGACTGAATAATAAGGAGAATGTTTTCTAGAAACAGCAACAACGGTTGCATTTCAGTAACTGTTCTTTTCAGTCATCAGGAGCAACTTGGCATAAAATCTATTTTGAATAAATGTGTGTGAAACACTTGTAGACGAGTGGCTATTAATTAATTTGATTATTCATTCCCATGGAGCACTTTTATATAATCCAGACTAGTTTGGCTGTATTATTTATTAATTAAAAACAAGTGCAGATCCAACAGTATTGCAATTTAAGATGATATATTTTAGAAAGCAAGCTTGGCAGTCACACAAAAAAGTGTATTTTAACAAACAATTTTTGCTTTTAAGATTTTTATGCTCACGTCCGCTTTGTGTACAGCCTCAGCAAACAGCCGTTTTCAGATCAGACTCTCTGATGGGTTTACTGCTTAACTACAAACAACTTTTAATAGTTTGAAACAACACTCAACAGCCATTTTATGAGGTACGTTTTTACAACGTGATCCAGTATTGTGGTCCAGTACAGAAGGTCTGCCGTCATTTGGCAAATGTGGATGAAGGGTCACTCATCCACATTATTAAACAGTTTTTATCTGTGGGTCATCAGATCATTAAATAACTGTTGACCTGGACATTTGTGTCTTAATCTCCCATCACATGCAATCCCGTTCAGGATTTCCTTATAATTTATCTTATGTGTTAAATTGTCTGTCTTTTTACACTTGATATTTATATATTTATATTATATGTACAATTTGTCAAAATTTCATATGACGCACAAGCTGAGCAGCACCTGTGATTTGATTATATGTGAGATATAATGACAATGAAGCTATTCTGTTCTCTTATCTTTCTCTTTCTGTCATTCGACAGTAATTTGCATTTTTACTTGGAACTATTTAAAACCCTTGATTTACGTTATTGTTATTACCCATCTACTATATCTGCAATTTGCGTTTTCATTGGCTCAAAATCGCTAATGTGAGGCCTGGACGTTAACTACACAGTGAAGTCACTGGGAACTGCTAAAATTGTGTTTGATTGAACAAAACTACAGTTTTGTGTTTCTACTATTTATATGAAGAACAGCCTGCTCATTTCAAAGTGCTGAGGGAGAGGTCTGACTTCTCATGTGATCAATAGCTGGGAGAATCTGACCTTCATGGTAAGGGGGATCAATCCCTTGAGCTTTCACCTTTTCCATTGAAAACCCTTCAATTCCACATTAGCATTTTTATTGTCAACACATTACAACCTAATTACACACTCCTGCCTCTTAATGCTCCACTGCTAATTGCATTATTTTAATAAAAGAAATCACCTGCCCCTTTTGTAAAAAAAAAAGTCTTATTTGTTGTGAATGTCCTTTTTATCCCCTCGGAAGTTAATTATCTAAAGTGTCCTTGCACAAAATGATGGTGGTGCATCTATTTAGGTGTCAAAGCTACTTCACCAGCAGACTGGACCAAAAAAAAAAAAGAAAAAAAAGTCAAGCTTAGCTTTCGTAAATCATGTCTTGAAACTGTTCAGAGTTGAGTATGCTGTTCTCGCCACAGCTGGCTGCCCTGCGTCACCGGCCACATGCGACGGAGACTCGCTTCCAGTGTGTAACCGACTGGCTGGACGCCGGCGTGCTGCCAGTTGGTCGGTGCTGAAATGAGAAATGATTAAGAGCAAGAGATAACCGCAAATTAAGTGAGTGTTGATTGAATTAAATGGGTGAGCGAGTGAATCTTGCTGGTGTCACGTTGGTCTCTGCTTTCAGACTCCAGTCATTTTAACAGCCCTTTTATTGCTGTTATGATGGATCAGACACGTCAGTCATGTAAATATTCTGGGTTTTTAGCTTCATACCTGCTGGCGTTCTTTACAAGAACGCTGTTATTTAAATAAGCCCCACGGTGACAAGTCACATGTCACAACATACAAGTGCCAGATTATATAATTTATTCTTTTCTCTTTCACCTTTTTTTTAAAGAATTATCTGCATAAAAAAACATGAACTTAGTAGACCCTGTATCTCCTTGCGGCTCTGTCACATGGTTTAAAGCAAGCCGTTGATCACCCACCTGCTAACTCGCTCTGCTACATGTCGTCCTCCATGAGAACACAAACAAATGTGCCGCAGCGTCTGCTGCGTGGTGAGGATGTCTAAGTCCATCGACAAGCTCCAGGAAGTGCACTCAGTTTAAATTAAGCCTGGTGTGTTGGGTAATGCTAGTTTACAGAGTGTCCACTGGGCTCATCACAAGTTTAATAGATGTTGCCACGGCTGGATTGCTGAGTGGGGTTTTCTGTTATTTAGTACAAGCAGATATAAACAACAACATTTGGTACTGGAATGTCTATAAAGTCATACAACGGGGAGAAATCAGATCATTCCAATATTTAGATCAGGGTCCGTTGATACTGAACAAACCAAGTCCTCTTGACAGCAACGTTAATTTAATTCCGTTACCTGCTTACAACGTTTCTGCTGCTGTTTATCTTCAAGTAATCAGGTCATAAATATGTTTATTTCAGGACTTGAAAACATCAGATTTCAACATAGTGCAGGCAAATCAGCTAAATTGTCACAGCCAAATTCATTTACAGTAAATTGTGAAGTAATTTTATGTTCTTAAAATCCAACTAGTAACTGGTCAGTTATTTTTTTGTTATTATTAAATTACCAAACACTAACGAGTAAAATGTGCCAAATAATTTATGGTAGTTAAAAAGTGATAGAGTGCAATAAACTTTGACCAGGTTTACATGAACTTAGTTGGGTTTTGGGTGTCCGTTTCTATGACAACGGTGCTGCGAGCCACGGAAAATACAAGTTTTTGAAAGCAGCTCCCAAGGTGGATCTGTGTGAAAGTGATCCGCCTCTGTGGAAACGGGGGGGAAATGGTATTGTTCTCTGTGCACCTGTGTGTGTAGTTTCATTACAAAAACAATCTATAGCGCCAACTCATGGCTTGACATGCCAACCTCATTGTTTAAAGCCCTTCTGCCGCTTCCTTATAAACAGACATCATATTCAAAATGTTGCAGTGCAAGCACAAAACTTTTCTGACATGAAAACACCAAAAATATGTATTTTCACTTGAAACATTTTCATTTAAAAGGGGCCTAAACATAAAGATCTTTACAGAAGAAAATGTAAACATTTGCTCCAAATGGTGCACTGAAGTATAAAACCAGTATAAAACTATATACTGTACTTAAGAAATAAAGGCGATATGTCAATATTGACAGTAGTAAACCAAGCAAAACCTTTCTGAAGAGTTCAAACATAAGTAAATAATATATAATAACTATAAAAAAAACAAGATTTTATCCACAACTGTAATCAGACCGTACATGTACAAAAACATTTATTCCTTCAGCATACTGTGGTTTTATTGTTTTTGTTGCGTTCAAGGCCTGATAATAGCCTGTAAACCATCATTTTGTGTTTAATTTCCTTGTTAGCATAAACAATAATAGCTCCAATGATCTGGGCCTATTGTGGTCGGCTGTGTCTGTTTGTCTATCTCCACCGTACAAATACAGTTACAATCAATCTGATGGTGGTTTCCAAATTGTCTACAACAAAAGAAATATTTAAATCACTCAATAATTTATTAAGTCACTCCTTTTTCCTGCTACCATACAGTCTGAATGTTCTCTTTTAATGACAAGTAAGGAGGAGATTGTCCTTGGCAGAAGGTTGGTGATAAATAATTTCATATTAATAAAAAAAAAGCTGAAACCAGGACTCCAGGGTAGAATAAGGTGTGGAGGAGTGCTTCCGTCAGCCTCTTACACATCCAGCACTGCCTCAAATGTGCCGTTGTGCACTTCTACAACTTCCTACAGTTGAATCATCTTTTTGTGTGTTTTTCCTGATAAGACTGTGTTTTTTTCTGGACGAAGGGTGACCGCACAGGCAGGTTGGGTGACTTGCGGTGTTTAATGGTGCATGCGTTTCACCCCGCAGTTGTGTTTAAACTGTGGTACTTTTTATATTCTCAAACTGTGCTTTGATATTTTCAATACCGTGAAAAATACACATTTGGATTTCACATTTCCTGTAACCTTTACAATACTGTAACTGAGACAGGACATACCAGGGTTGGGGGTGGGGGGGGGGCTCAAGATTAGCTGATAATTGCCTCCTCTATATTGATGTCCATTAGATTGTTATACAAAGCTCCAATCCTTTCAATCCCTCCGTGTGCATCAACTCATACACGCACACGCACAACCAC
Organism: Lipophrys pholis; assembly: GCF_963383615.2. Taxonomy (NCBI): domain Eukaryota; kingdom Metazoa; phylum Chordata; class Actinopteri; order Blenniiformes; family Blenniidae; genus Lipophrys; species Lipophrys pholis. The sequence goes on along the minus strand of NC_137648.1, from coordinate 15,427,501 downwards.
ACAAACAAAACACACACGCATATTCTTGAATAACACTCAATCCTTTTCCTTTCCCACACTACTGAATCCAAGATTCCCAGCACTTAGCATTGATTATTAATGGAAGGTTTTAAAAGAGAAAGCGGGCAGAAACTGATCTTACTCTTTATGCACGCTGGCGTTAAGAGAAACCTGTCTGAGGCTCGGGGCCAGACGCTTCCAGGAAGCCTTAGTGATGTGAAGTGCAGTGCCAGGAGGAATGGTGTCTGTCTGTGTGTTTTAGTTTGGGTAGCGCATCGTCATGAGATCTGAGGGGGTCAAGACGGTACTTGAGGACACACACACACACACACACACACACACACACACACACACACACACACACACACACACACACACACACACACACACACACACACACACACACACACACACACACACACACACACACAGAGCTTTAACCACATCAAATTTGCTGTCGTTCTTCTCATAAATCCTTCCTGTAGATGTGCTTAGTCACAGTTTGGCCCCCCGCAGTGGTGAGGAGGATATTCTTTATTATGGACACTGGTCAGAGAATGAGTGAGGACACTGGAGGAGGGAGGGGTGGAGCTTGTAGCATTATATGAGATGCTGAGAGCTGAGAGTCCAGAGGGGATGGATCATTGGTTTTAGGTTACAGCACAGTGAGTAGTACAGGTAGAATCTGAGACTCGTTGTAATCTGAAATGTTAGGAGGTGACTTGGTTCAATACTCGGGGTGAAGATTTTATCCGGACAGTAACTTCGATGATATTGTTTTCCACTGTTGAAAAGAAATGTTAAACATGAGTTACAATCTGACTCTAAAGCTGAGTGTCGTTATGCGAACATGGTTGTTTTAAGTTCATATTCATGTTTATATGGTTCATTATATTAATTTAAGACATTTTGCATTTCAACCCTCGAACTTGTTGTGTGCCATCATTGTGTTTTTCTCTGAACAACAAATTCTCAACATCTTGCTCATGCAAGTGGTGAAGTCAAAGAATCATTAATGTCTTATAGATTAATGTGAGCCGAGCACAGTGCAGAATTGTTTATTAGGAGGGAGGAAGGAAAGGTATTGCATCCCGACTTGTCTCAAAATATTCTGTGTGATAAAAAAAAAAAAAAAACCGAACTTTTCCATTGTTGCTTTGGTGTGATTAAAATAACCAGCAGGTGTGATCACACCATTAAGAGACAAACTGAAAGTTGCTAAATGCGATAAAAACTTTTATTTTTTGATGAAGGCTCATTCAGATGATTTGGAGCTGAGCCCTGTGGGAAGAATGCTGCCGATCGCACCTCCCTGTTCCCGTCTTATCACAAACAACAACCAGCCTTAAACCGGCATGTGACGAGGATCCAGCTGATATTCGGTAGTTTATCTTAAAAGGAGTCATGAGTCGTGTTTTCCCCCGGTGCGTTCTTACTCATCTTCCTGTGCCCTCGTCTGTCCCCGCGGACCAAAGCGTGCGTCAGCGAGTTGCTCAGTGCCCGCCCGGCCTGCTATCCACTTTATCAGGTCCTGTGTGCCTCCGCTCATCATTTCTACTCCCCCCAAAAAATAAATGCACTGAGAAGCAGCTTCCCTTTCTGCGTTTTCATTTTCAAGACTCATCGCTCCTCCGTTCATTATGGAGTCTTTGACACGTTCCTCTTGCAAGGCTGATTCAACTGGAGGGCGCTTTGTTTGAGTCTGAGGTTTCTGTGTTTGCTCGCCGAACATCTGTGGGCAGGCGTGGATGTGGGCCACCGATTCCTCCCGTGGGGTCCTTTGTGTCCCTTAACTGACTCAAACCTAGTGAGCAAAAATATCCACATGCCTGCGTCTTCGCCGCTGCCTGAGGGAACGTATTAATGCCTCAGCTAATCCGATTAACGTTAACAAATCCCGCAGGGGAAATCGCTGCACATCTGCAACGGACAGATAATTATGTTGCCTCAGATGTTTGTTTGTCTCTGGGTTTTTGTGTTTTTTTTTGTGTGTGTGCATGTGCTTCTGTGCCTCTTTTTTCTGTCTTTGGAAGACCATCAGTGTTTAGTTTTTTTTCTTTGCTTGTATTTTAGTGGCACCATTTCACTACTGTTTCTAGGTCTTTGTAGCAAACGGCGAATTCCCCCTCCCAGCTCTGCAGAATAAAACTTTCATGATGTTAGCATGTTTTGGTGCATTTTTGTGATCCCAAAATACAGATAAAGTGTCACTGTATTTCATGGTTTTGTGTCAGGGACACTCTCAGAAAAATGAAAATGTTGCGTAAAATATTGTAAACAAGATTTCCTTCTCATTCTTTACGCTGGGTTACATCTCATATGCAGTGTGTGTCAACAGTTTTGTGGCTAATTGCTGGATTATGCAATGACTGCACATTAACGGCTTGTTTACTTGTATTCATGTAATGATATCAAAGCACTGGCTGTACCCTGGCAGTGTGTTTGATGCAGTTTAGCAGAGAGGCGGCAGGACATTGTGAAGCTAAACAATTCTGCCCATAATACAAACTGTCTATGTTGCATTTAGTTTGGATGGATAAACAATAAACTATTTTTTTATCTAATGTTTTTACAAACTCAGTGCATATTGATTGGGAAACTAGAAAAGCACATGCATGTATTAAATAGGTTTCAGTCTCATTATTGAAGATGAGGCACATTTTGGGGTCGCATTGCTGTAATAAATAAAAAAGACATGATGCGCCATTCTCCTGATTCCCCAACAATAAGCCTTCAAAGGTTTACAATGCAGTTGTTGTTGAAGCCTTTCTTTAAATGCCACACATTAAAAACAATTTTAACTTTTCTTTTAAATTCCTCTTCTACATAGTCTTTAATTAAAATGTAACCACATAATAAGCTTGATGTGATTTATGTGAGAATGTAAATGTGACAGTGTGAATAATTTGTGATGACAATAAACACATGGCTACACTGGCTTGTAGTGTGTTTTAGCTTCTTGTATGCAACTCGTTAAACTACTCACATCTTAACTGAGGTATTATTGATTTTACAGTTTCTTTTTTGTATGAAACATGCAACGGTAGCTTGATTTAAAAAACCCAAAAAGTTTAAGTCGGCGATCTCGATGAGTAACAAAGGTGTACATTAATTAATGAGAAGGCGACTTAATGAGTGAAGATCTGCAGGAACCCACTAAAGAACCTTCTGCAGGCGAGGATTTGGTGCAAACCAGCAGTTAAATAATATCACTTCACTCTTTATAGGGCCGTCTGCTGAGAGCACAATGAGCCAGCAACTTCCCCACAACTTTGGATTTAATTTCCCCGGGATGGAGTGCCCATTATCATGTAGATGGAAAACTCTCACAGTCGGGGAGCTCCTCTTCTTATCCGTCCTTTGTTTTGTTCTGTGTTTTCGCAGGTCGGGATCCTCTACTTCCAGCCGAGTGTTTTCCGCTGCATCCTGCTGCGCTGGGTTCGACTGCTGGGTTTCGCTACCGTTTACGGGACGCTGACTCTTAAGCTGTACAGGTACATCGTTCGCAGCCTCACATTCGTCCAACTTTGTTATCCATCACGGGAAACGCCAATTGGATTTCACCGACCTCTTTAACTTGCAATTAGACAGCGTCTTATGTCTTAATTCCTTGTTGAAGTAAGAGCCTCGTGAAGTGTTGAGGCAGCAGGACTCTCGGCTACTTCATCACCGGAGTACACATTTGTACATGTTGTGGGGTGGATGCTCCATCTCATTAGGGAGAGAAAAGAATTGCAGAGGTAAAGTAATTAAGCAAACAAGGGAAACTTTGGCAGAAAATGATCTCGGCGTATAGCGAAGTGCTGAGTGATGGTTGGCGAGAGTCACGTGGGGAGACAAATGTGTGTGAGCGCAGAGGAAGGGAAAGGAGGAAACAGCGAGGGTTGTTCAAGCAGAGCGTCAACAGTAATGAGACAGGGGGTTGGGGGTGGGTGGTGGGGGTCTGGCATGTTTAAAGAGATGCACGTGAAATTGTTCATCTGCGGGCACTTTTTCGTCAGGTGAATCTGTCAAAACAGCCTAATGGAGATGCTGATTAAGAGGATGTGGCAAATGCGAGGAGGAGCTGGGTAAACCCTCGGAGGTGCAAGTTAACATACTGCACAGATCAATTTTTGATGGGGGGCTCATTAGCAGGGCGCGCAGTGGACACTTCATCAATGCGCTTGAAGGGCAGAGCCTAAGAATAGCAATGGCTGGTCATGTGTTCGAGCAAACTGTCACTTCTCTTACACAGTCGCGTACAATAGTGGCGATAAAGTTTAATAGCTGAAACATTCTGCTGTTTAGCATTATGTCAAGTTAAAATACAAGGAATGTACCATGAAATGAAAAACTGTTACCTGACATGTAGTAATGGATGCATTTTGGACAAAATGGACTTTCTTTAATATGCCATACAGGAAGATATTAACTCCCATATCAGCTTGCATAAATACAAAAGTGGAATTCAAAGGTAAAGCCTCTTCTGTTATAAAAATAAAGAGATCAAAATAAATTTGCAAATGTCAAAGAAAACGGCAACAAGAAACTTTCTAGAACCCAGAGCACATGTGGAAGGTTGTTCATTTCTTCTATATCGAAGGTTATGTTGGTGAGAGTGGACACGTCCGCCATTGTTAGTGAAGCAAAAGATCAAGGAGATTTCTTAGAAACAATCATGGGGGGTCCAGATAGAAGAAGATAGATAGAAGTGAGGTCACTTCAGGCAACATGTGATTATTTATTTATTTTATTTTTTGGTATTCCACATCACTACAATGATAATATCACAATATAAGTAGAAATGTAATGACACAAATCATATCATAAATTGAATCATACAATTTAGGCTAAGTTGCTAACTGTGTTTGTTTATAAGTTGTTGTTGTCCTTTTCATATCAATCAACTGGACTAACGCTCAGTATTCCATTAATTTCCAAGACACAACTAATAACTTACTATAACATTAGTTATTTAACTGGGTGATGGAAGTGGTGTTTTATATAGATTCGATGACATTTAAAGTAAACAAGTAAATATGAGGTCGAACCTTTTTTGACAGAAAGAAGTAAAAATTGAATTTTACAACAATCCAGGTGATATTTTCGTATCATTGCTCTGCACATATTATGCTCAATATACACACTATCCAAGTTTCTATCAAAAAAAGCATCATTGGGATATTGTGACAGCTGTCATATGTTCATTGTCAAAGTTGTGGTGACAGACGACACATTTTGACCCCCCATTCATCATTTTCTAGCTCCTTAAATGCAAAAGAATCAGATAATCTGTTACGCAGATCACATGTGAATTTAAAGAAAAGACAAGAATTTTAGCACAATTAATTCTTTTCTCCTGCTCGGGGAGTCACAGACCATTATTTACACAGTGGCAGGAGTTCAAAAAGATAAATAAAGCTGCTTTTAAAGGGTCTCAATAAAAAAGCTGATGTGGATGTTTTGTTCTAGTGTGGACAGTTATAAAGTTTTCATGCTGAACCCTCACAATGTAAGGACAAAGCTACTTCCTGCTTGAGATTTAGAGTTCAACTGTGATGTGGTCAGAAATCACATAGAAGCAGTCAATCCACAGTGGCAGCATTAGTGGACTGAAACCATATAAAGGTAATACTTGGCGGCCTGCATGTACAGACAGCTGCGTTGAGTTTCGGGCTGCTGACCGGAACTCCGGGAAATCAAAAGATAAACACGCTCAGGGCAGGCAGAGGGAAAGTCTGTGTTATGAAAAATGAAACCATAAATCTCTTATTGGGGATGATTTGCAACAGGGCAAGGCGAAGTGGCTGCAACATTTTGTCCTCTCAGAAATGCCGCCTTTACCGTTTAGTTTTTTTTCTGAATATGAGCCTGTCCCCCTCACAGGGTGCTGAAGGTCTTCCTGTCCCGCACGGCCCAGAGGATCCCCTATATGACCAGCTGGCGAGTGTTACGGCTGCTGGGCATCATCCTGCTCATCGTCTGCTGGTTCCTGGTGGCTTGGACGTCTGCCGTCTGTCAGAACCCCGACAGGAAGTTGGCCCTCATTGACGTGGGCTACACGCCCGACGGGCTGCAGTTCAGCATGTGTCTCCTGGATCGCTGGGACTACATGATGGCCGTTGGTAAGCACTGTTAAAAGTTTTTTTTTTTTTTTTTTTTAACGCCTCACTGTATGTGCTCCTTCCTTCTTATTTGCCCTGTTGAGAGTTGCCACAGTAGATAATCTTCTTCCAATTCCCTCTGTCTCCTGTATTCCGCTTCCTCACTGCATAAACTGCATAAAGAAACACTTCTCAACACAATAACAGCAGAAAGGCTGAGTGGATTTACACCACTTTTTTTTTTTCAAATTTGGTGGTAACAGATTAAATATAATATGATATAATACGATGTACTGCGTCACATTGAACGTTGAACACTGTTCAGTTGTGCAGTTAGTATAAACTCCTTCTGGTATTTTGACAATGTGGAACAGACTTTTGATACTCGTGTCTGCCAGACATGATCCTCAGTGTGTCCTGTTACTTTATGTTTTTCCACCTTTTAATTGCACAAAGCTTTAGAAAATCAGACACTGCATGCAAATATGATGTCAAAGTGGGTATTTTACTGATTGACGGCGTGATATGAGGACGCGATGTGGTAGTCGTGGTGGAAAGCGGGTGCTGAATGAAATGAGGAAGAATCAGTGATGACGCCAAGGTCGACTGTGTTAATTTGGTCTGTCGCAAAGAAAACATGACATGTCAACAAAATCTTTCATTCCCACATTCAAAATGTGATGTTAAGTCATACGGTGGCAGGGGTTTGCAGAAAGCCAATTGTCACAAAACTTAGCTATAGCTTTAAAACGATCGAAGCAACACCAGTGTCTCAGCTTAACAAAGTTTCCAGAATCTCATTGAGGTAAAACGCTGTACAAAGTCCCTTGTATATAAATGCTACTGAAACAATGGCTTGATTCTTCATTAACTGGATGACATTTGTTATTCCTGCATATTGGTCAAAGTCTTTCTCATGCAGTCAAACTTACATTCGTTCCAGAGTTATTGAAATCCTTCTTGCATTGGTAATACAATCATAATATGTTTAAATCATAGGTAAGTGTAAGAAAGTAAGAAAGTTGGCCTTCCTCAGCATTTTGAGACACTTTTATCTTTTCCAAAAAAGAGGGCATTACATGTCTCCATCCTGCATATGTTCTTCCTTTCTGGATATTTTCCTACATTGTGCATAGAGGAGAGCTCAACCAGCAGCAGATGAAGACGGATGTGAAGTCAAAGTTGTTCAGAGGAGAGCAGCATGTTGTGTTGAGCAAATCCACATGCTGGTTTATGTCTGCTGACTCAGGCTTAGAACTGTGGTCCTTTTTGACTTCTAGGAAAACAGATGGACTCCCGGCCGAGCCGACGTGCCGTAGCACTGTACACCGAGGAAACATTGTAATTCTTGTTATTATGAGGTAAAAATAGGTTGCGGATGTCAGATGTGCAGGTCAGCCGCGATGCCACCTGAACATAGGTTATAATTTACACCCACGGAGAGGCGATAAATCTTTCAGATTCAGAAATGCACACCTGCATCCAGCCACAGTCAGAGGTCTGACGGTAATGGATTCTGCTTTGCTTTGTTTATTTTTTATGGAAAACAGGAAAAATTCCATTTTAAACAGTGAGTTTCTGATGAATAAAATGAACTTTGGTCTCGGTATAACACAACAAAACTGCGCTATTGGCAGTCAGAACCATTCGTCTTTTGTACTCACTTTGTCCAAGTTAAGCACAGCGGAAGCCAAGTCCAGCTGACAGTGGAGGCGAGGCGAGCTGTTTTTATGAATACATTTATGGTTAAAAATATTAAATACTTTCATTTTGATTTGATCAGAGTAATTACAACACATAGAGTTAGGTCTTTAAATCAGCTACTACACTTCTCATATATCTTACAATTCAAAGAGTTTGGTCACAAATTGGTTCTCACTATGATGAAGGTTGTCCATCAGCGGTTTAAATTCACCCGTTCTGTTTTTAAAATGTTGGAAGATGCCGGGGAAAACTCTAGCACGCAGTTAGAACATGCAAACTCTGCACAGGAAGGGCCTGGGCTCAGAATCAAATCAGGAAGAAGGAGCCAAGATTGCGAACCACTTCGCCACCCGCTCTGAAAAGGCTTGCTTCACACCTCTACAAATCATGTTATGTCAGATATATTAAAAACGTAATTTAGAAACGGTCAGAAAACAACACACAGCTAAAAAAGTACAAAACATTGGCGTTAGTATAATTTCATAAAGCATGCATATAGTCTGTTTTGCCACATGAGGAGTCCTGCATCCAAAACACTAACTGCAGGCAAGTCTTTGGCAAAAATTGGACTTAATTATGTGGCAAAAATAACATTTTTGTTTGTGCGTTTTTATTCTTAATTGAGGAGCTCACAAAAATGTACCAGGATTGTACCAATATCCCAGCCAACCTCCCAATAAAAACGATTAGTATTGACAAATAACAGATGTTCTATAAATCAACTGTCAACTAGAAAAGACAATTAGTATTCGCTGTTTTGTTTTTTGTTTTTTTTAGTTCAAGACACAAAACAGCATCATTATGCCTAAACCAGCTGAAATCGTTGAGCCATGCTGTCATGTTACTATTTCCTCTCGCCAGAATACACAGGTATGATGTTATCTAATAGAGACGCTCAGTCTACGCTGACTGTTGTTCCCATTGTGAGGCTCGTGTGAATCAGCTGCACAGTTCAGGCAGGCGACACCAGCCGTGTTTACTGTTATGAAGCCGGATACCGTGGAAACATTACATGGGGCTGCCATGGAGGTGCTTTGGGATTCATTTATTGTCCCGAGAATACAACAAGCAGCTGTCACAAATGACTTTGTTCCATCCAGCCATCTTTTACCATTTAATCCTGTGCAGGGGCGCTGGAGGCAACACACAGAGACAGACGACCACTGTCACATTCACACCGAGGAGCAGTTTGGGGTCAACTATTGAACCTGGGGCTTTTTGCTGTGAGACAGAGGGCAAACCACTGTGCCACCGTGCGGTCCCATCACTTTGCTTAGCAGAATGTTTTCCTCTACCACCATGAGTGCGCTGAACGTTGACATGTTTATTTTTGGTGGCTGCACATGGCCTGTGAAGCCTGCAGCACAGAAATGACTTATTGGCCCCTCTTTCCTTCACAGCTGAGTTCCTCTTCCTGCTGTGGGCCGTGTACCTGTGTTACGCCGTGAGGACTGTGCCATCAGCCTTCCACGAGCCGCGCTACATGGCCATCGCTGTCCACAACGAGCTGGTCCTGTCGGCTATATTCTACGTAATCAGGTAACATCTTCTCCGAGCTCCGTCCTCTTTAGCAAGTAGAAGGATCATCCGCTTCAATGGTCGGTTTAACCACTGTGCAAGTAGTAAGATCTGACGTTTAAGATCTGTTGATTCTTTACTGTGTTTATGAAATACTGGATGGCTTCACATCTCTGTCAAATAAAGAAGAAGCAAAAACAGCAGATATGAAGTGTGTTTTAAAACTCTTCTGGTCCATAACCAATAAAACTACTAATTCCTCCACAAACATTTAAAGCTAATTACAAGGAAAACTCATACTTTCCTTGAACAACCAACATCATAATACTATTCCCCCCATAGTGGCATGTTGATGCAGACACAAGTTACACAAAATTGATTTTCATTGGTTTTATTCAGCTAAACATCCAGATTTTAAAAATGGCAAAAATGAATTACCCACACATCACGCCAGCAAAAAAGTTAAAACAGATATCAGCCAAGTGAATTGGAACTTGGAACTTTCTTATCAAATAATCGAAAGTCTTGAAAACCTGAATCTGTTTTTGCTGCCAATAAATTAACCCATTTTAAGATGTGAACATTGAAGGTTTAATCTCAGAAATAAGTTGCAGAAATTACTTACCATTTAATTGTTGATTTCGCATGCTATGTTCCCCCTGTGGTGACTGCAGCTCTGATACTAAATCACTGAATAAAAAAACGTTTCAGATTACAATGTAAAGTTCAATTAGATATTTTATTTAAACGGTTTACTGTAGCTACGTCGTGAGGTCCGAGAATCTTTGTGGGCATTCAACTTTTGTCGGCCGAATTGAAATCATTAATTGATGGTGTTGAAGCTCCATCTTTACTCGTACAATTGCCTCTGCTAATTTAATCCATTGTCATGAGCACTGTAGTTGCTGCTTTTTCTCTGACTCATTAGTCCACGTTTTTGCTGATTCCTTCCCCACCTGTGCATGCAGCCTGCTGCTATATGACAGATCTGTTCTGCCATCCACACTGCACAGACATTTTTAGTCGTATTTGTTTTGCTAATATATATATTGTTTTTTAATGGATTATCCACAGACCTTGCGGTAGTCTCTGATCTTTCTACGCTGCGAACACCATAAATTAAATTCCAGTGATCTCAATTATACCACGGAGGAGGCAGAATTCTCAACAGACAAATGTATTAAAACTAATTTGCACAGATAGGTGGCGGTGTTTATTTGACCTAACCCTTTGAGCTTTCAAAATAATTACAGGAGTTGTTTAAATGTAATTCACTGGTCCAATCCTAACGGGGCATCCGCTTGTATCTAGTGCTTCGGGTGGAAGAAAACAAACTTAATCACTAACAAATGATCAGTGATCAGCACCGCTCACGTTTTGACGTTTAAGTCCTGCGGTACGTTGTCTCATTTTCATCCTGTGTAGGCTCAAACCATGGAGATCACCCTGTCTGTTAATCTGGGAGTACGGTAGTCCTTTCATTGTGGTCAAATCAACCCAAGCCTTCATATAGCAGCACCATGCAGTTTATATATGAGACATTTCAGCTGACACTGCCGCAGCCATTCCTAGCTGGAGTCCTCCTCTAATTGAGAGCTCAGCTCCATCACATTATTTACTAATGAACCATGTCATAATGATTTATGTTTTTTTTTAGCCTTTTTGACAACAGAATAAATTGCAGGAGCAGAATTGGCATCTATTTCTCAGTTCTAAATGATCGTCCACTGCCAATATATCGTGCACCACTGATTTCTTGGACTTTCTAACAGTTTTGACAGTTTCTAAACATCTGGCTCCTCTTTGACGTTGCCAACTCCTTTAATGATTCTCTTCAGCCCCGTCGTGAGGCTTTTTTCGCTGCAGAAAAATGACCAGACGAGACCCCCTAATAGATTGGACACTTGCCTGCTGTCGCAACTTGATTTTGACTGTTTGTCACCTGGGGCCACAGCACACACCGGGGCTTGTTAGAGCCCTTCATTAATGTGGCTGGCAAAGCCCGGCATTTCATCCACGGTGACCAGTTAAAGTTCCAACTTCTGTGTCCGCACGTGACGGTCCTTAGACTTCAGTCAGGTGCAGAAAATAAAGCTGAAAGGAGTAGCTGGGTGTGTTTGTGTGAGTGATGGGGGGGGGGGATTTACAATGCGCCGCCGCAGGCTGAGGAGACGCTATGCTGAGGAGACGCTATGCTGAGGTTATTAAATCCTCATCTGCACAGACACTCCTCACAAAACATGGAAGGAGGGAAGACTTCAAAGCTTCCAGACATTTCATATGTTGGACCTTTGCCTTTATTCATGCCTGCGAGCTATTACCACAGTAACTGTTCGTTAATTAGCCATTTGCCAGCTTCAACATCGTAATGAGCCTGCAAGATGACATTTGCTTGGATAGAGGCTCTCCAGTGGTTGAATTAGCATCTGACAGGACATGCCGTCACATGAGATCTCACTGAGCTGAAAGCCTGTTAGTTCATTTTACATAAAAGGCTGGAGTTACTCCTTGCACCGCTATTGTTTCTGCCACTAATTATCTCCTTTTCCAGCGACTGCTGCGCCACAGTCGGCGCCGTGTATGACTGTCGGAGGTATAAATAGACACCATCTTGTGACCAGATCAAGGTCACTCCCCTTTCACTGTGAAAAGAGTGAGGAAAATATTGTGTCTTTGCTGGCTCGAAGATCACCCAAGTGGAACGTTATACCAAGCAGTGGAATTGACGCAGAGACAGACAGTGTATAAATCTACTTTGGCTGCTGGTCTCCGTCTCTCCCGGCTCCATCTGCATCTAAGAGGTCTGCTGCAGATGGAGCGGCGTGTGTGTGTGTGTGTGTGTGTGTGTGTGTGTGTGTGTGTGTGTGTGTGTGTGTGTGTGTGTGTGTGTGTGTGTGTGTGTGTGTGTGTGTGTGTGTGTGTGTGTGTGTGCGAGCGTGTCTGAAAATCACAACATAATTTAGTCATGCCTCGCTGCAGCTACTGAAGCTACATTTGGAATTTGATAATCAGCTGTTTATGTGTTTAAATATTAAAATACTTCCATGCTGTATGTGATGAGTTCGAGCTTGACTAATGATGTGGCATAAAATTATTCATATTGCATTGCATAACAACCAGCAGTGTGATCTGCTGCCGGTCCAAAATTGTATTTACAACAGCTGGATGCCTATGGATGGATTTTCATCCCTCCCCCTTTTTTTTTCTGTTCGCATCAATACAGGTTTACTCTTGCTCCCGAGCTCCACCCAGACTGGATGCTGCTGCTGTTCTTCACCCACACCCATCTCACTGTCACAGTTACTCTGGGTCTACTACTCATCCCTAAGGTAAACATCACGGCTCATAAATGAATCTTGATCTTCTTATAAGGTGTCGATTGAACATTTCTCTTTTCATTAATGAAGAGAGCCAGTGTGTTTTCAACGATCTTCAGATGTGATCCTTTGAAGCCACCTCTCCCAGCATTGCAGCATTGGGAATTGTAATTTGACATCATCCTGCAATTCTGCTGGTGTGCCTGTAGGATATGATTTTATATTAAAACAAAATGAGATTAATTTCCACAAAACATTTACTGTAATCCAAGTTGTATTCTGAAAAGCGTTAGATAAACATGGAGAAAACTTTGCTGGTATCTTAGAAATGTGACAGAAGATAAAACAAAACCTTGTTTATGTCCTTTAAGAACAGTCCCAGATTTACAAACGCTTGTGAGGGGTTTGGGCTGTAATCCATTTTGCTGTATCTCTATTCTATTTTTAAGCAAAGTGTGTTTTCAGCTTGTCCTACAAAACCTCAAATGGAAACTAACAGGCTCAAATTGCACAGAGAGATTAGGGAAGACAAAATGAAGACCAAACGTACTGACGCAACTTTGAGCCAGTGTCCCTGGACTCCAGCGTTTTGTTGATGTCACTGATACATTTGAAAAAGCAGCCGGTTCTGACCAGCTTTATGCTTCTCTATCAGTTCCTGTTTGCCGGCACCCACATGAGAGATGACATAGCCTCCGAGGCGTACGAGGACGAGCTGGACATGGGTCGCTCTGGGTCGTACCTCAACAGTAGCATAACATCGGCATGGAGCGAGCACAGCCTGGACCCCGAGGATATCCGGGTGAGCCGTCTCTCTGTGTACCTTTTCCTTTTCCATTTTATAACCTGGTCATACCTTTTGAAACCGCCTAAAATACTGAGCCATTCCAGTTTTTTTATTGCAGACACCAGACGAAATGGGCCATCTCAGTTCTATTAATGGCTGTGGCGTAAGGTCTTGCGACAGTCTTTGGGAAAAACGTACCAATGTGAGCAGAGATTACTGTTTGTCTGTTAGAGCTGAAGAAGTCTCTCTACCAAAATCTCTGGGTACCTCATGTCTATAATCAAGAGGCGGTGTTGATAAGATGACATCCAGCTGTTGGCTAGCATTGATTGAAGGAGATGCAGACAGAACCATAACTAATTCAGGACCTGAGCTTAGAGGCTGTTTCAGACCTAACATTAAACATAGTCCGTTTTCTTATTTTAAGCTGTTCAAGACTGTCCTGTCTTTGTTTTTCTTTCAGCAAGCATGTTACAATCTGTAGTGCATCATTTAACAACTGTTTGTAGTAATGTGTCATGGAGTCGTACTGCATGTTCTTTGTGCAGTAGAATGGCTGCTTTTTTGTAACATTGTTTTCTAAAAACAAATCCTCGTTTTTGTAGATAGAAACTTTGACATTCCTAATGAGAGTCGTCACATTGAATCTGTCTTTTTGTTCATGTGTAGGAAGAGCTGAAGAAACTGTACTCCCAGTTGGAGATTTACAAGAGGAAGAAGATGCTGGCAAATAACCCTCATCTGCAGAAAAAGCGAAGTTCCAAGAAGGGACTCGGTCGCTCCCTGATGAGGCGCATCACCGAGATTCCCGAATCTGTCCATCGGCAGTGCAGCCGTGACGACAAAGAGGCAGGAGACCATGGTAGCAATCGCAACAGCATCTGCATGTTGAAGAAAAATCCATTGGATACAAGTCACCAGAGTAAACAAGCAAAAGAAGAGACATTAAAAAACAAAGTTTTCTCCCTGAAGAAGTCCCACAGCAGCTACGACCATGTCCGGGATCAGAGCGAAGACTCCAATAGCTCGTTGACAGAAAAGACGGAGGTGACCACAGCTGAAGGCTCCCTCCTAGAAACACTTATGGGCAAAAAGATGGTCAAGAAGAAGTCCAATGAGAATATAAGCGTACCCAGTGAGTCTACAGAATCGGTTCCTTTGGTGTGCAAGTCAGCCAGTGCCCATAATCTCACTGCAGACAAGAAACCAATCCACCCGAGAGCCTCCATGCTGCAGAAGTCCCTCAGCGTCATCGCCAGTGCCAAAGAGAAAACCTTAGGGTTGACTGGAAAGGCCCAGAGCACGGAGGACAGCAATAAGAAGACTCAGCCCAAAAGCAAAGACACAAGAACAAATGCAGAGCAAGAGAGCGAGTGCCAGTCCAAGATCTCCACCAGCCAGTCAGCCAATGCCACAAAAAGCATAATCATGAAAACGCCAGTAACAAGCAGTCAGCCAACAGTTTGCTCTGATCCAGTCAAGGGAAAGGACCTGTATGATCTCTCAGAAGTGTGTCCCTGGGAGGTGGAAGACATCCCAACGCCGTCTGAAAACAAGGTGCAAAAGCATGTCTCCATAGCGCCAAAAGAAACCACGACGGTTCACGGAGGTAGTACCAAAGGAGGCAAATCTCAGCAACAGAAGCAGAAAGCTCACGAGCAATCTACATCAGGGACGAGGCACTCGAAGGAACTCCAGAAGACTACTGCGGTTCGAGCAGAGATATGTCCGTGGGAGGAGGGAGGCGAGACTCTAACCAGTCAAGCCGAAGGGTCAAAGCAACAAACATGTGGTCTGTCCAAGGCCCAGCAGCCTCAGTCTGCAGTGGAAAGCTCCAAAACACCTCGAGCAGACGTTTGTCCTTGGGACTTTGAAGACGCGCAAACAATGACAGAATTAACTCTCTCTCCAGATACAGCAAAGCAGAAAAAGGGCACGTCTCCAGTGGATGGGAGAGGGAAAAGTATTCTTTCAGATCCACCCAAAGTGGGAGCGCCGTTGCAGCTGCCACCATCAAAAGTCGAAGTGTGTCCCTGGGACTACGACAGCACTGCAGTGTCCCCAAATTCTGAGAGGACCCCCAGTCCCTCGCAAACACCCAAAGCCAAGGAGTCGCCCTCAAAAAAGAAAGGCACTCCTGCCGCCCGGACACTCGAGAAAGAGAAAACAAAAGACGCTGACGACGAAAAAAGTCAAACAAAAGCAAAGGACAAGAGTAAATCTTCAGAGAAACACGTGAGCCAACAGAAATTGGCCGAGGTTTGCCCGTGGGATGTAGAGAGTCACCAGGAGGTGCCACTCGTAGAAAAAAGGAAAAGTGCCAACGTCGGGGCGGCCAAAGAAAAGCAGGCTGAAGTGTGTCCGTGGGATTTTGAGGATACGTCAGATAAGAGAGGTACAGACAAAAGTGCTCCTGTAGTGAAACAGAGCAGTCCAAGTTCTAAAGGCGGCACCACCAGCGCTGCCAAGAAGGCAGACGTTTGTCCCTGGGACTTTGAGGATAGCACATCCAGCAAGAAGGCATGACACTCAACCTTAATGGACCACTGAAGTTATAGGTATAGGTGTATACTTTTTTTTTTTTCACTTTAAAGTGGTTAAATATTAACTTTTACTATTAGTACGGTGACTTGGAAGCAGAGTTGATGAAGTTCCACAAGTTGCCTTCCTTTCTGAGGTTTTGTTCCTGTTTTACCTATTTTGGTAATAAGTAAAATGTTACAAACAAAAAAAAAACAAGTCATGATGAGCATTCCAGATTATTACAGGAAAATCCTGAAGATAAATCGTAGACTAATTATGCAACTTTTGATTCCGCCTTTCCACTTTCCACGAGAAATGTTGGACATTTGCGTTCATCCTGTCGACAGGTGTCATGTTTTGTTTCGTATCATCAGCTCTCGACTCAAAGGCGACATGACGGTGGAAACGTGATGGGGAAACATTGTGCACGTATAAGACGAATGATATTAAGGATGAGGTGTGAAACAGCAACGGTGAAAGCCAAAGAACAAAGAAACATTTGCAAAAGAGGGATGTCAGGCTAGAGGCGGTGAAGGTAATTTATTAGTTTGTCTCCTTGGCACCAAGAGACGAAAATCAGTCTATAGCACTTTAGCCAGCTCCATAAATTCAAAATGGAGGACAGACTTTGTCCTTCTTGTACATTTCGCCCTCTCATTTTAAACCTCTTGGCATAACTTCACTCTGGATATGAAACACAGTGACCAAACTCAGACGTGGGTTTTTTTTGTTTGTTTTTTGTGTTTAGATCAATTTAATTGTAGTTCTCTGCAGATTAAAATGCTTCCAGGTCTGCAGAGATGTACTGTATGTGCCTAACTCCTAGCATTGTCTCGTATCGGTCTGAAGGGAAGTACGTGGCCTCCCATTCAGCATTTTGTGACGATGAATTATATAAACAGCACGCCCGGTTTTACTGAGAGCAGTCGGATCCCTCTAGTTTGTCAGATGAGGATGACGCCGAATAAGTACCGTTGTTTTAATCAAGTTTATTTTTTTTTCCAGATAATCTCTCAGTCCTGTTAGTGTGTTTCCAAAAGGCCTGTGTTTTCACGTACGTACAAAGTCTGGCTGGAAGAATGTGTCGGGGAATATTTAGCATCGGCTTTGTTTATGAGTCCAGCATGGTTCTTAGATGTTGCACCAAGGGTGTGTGTGTGAGTGTGTGTGTGTGTGTGTGTGCGTGCGTGCGTGCGTGCCTGTTAATTCAAAGACAAAATGCAATGCAGAATTTGAGTAATGACATAGGATCGAGTCTTGCCTTTCCTGTTTACAGTCCCACTGCCTCAATGAACGCAAAAAAAAAAAAGTCAATGAATTTACTGATCACTCTGGTTAATTAGAACTTGGGTTTAATTTTCTAATTGAAGCCATAAGAATTTGTAAATAGCCACATAGTTAACAAATACAAAATATACAAACATGCAGTCGAACAGCGTGTAACTGTGCTCTGATGTTTTGTTCGAGATCATCGCATCTGTTTCCAGAGTGAACCTTTGACACAGTGTTTACAGTTTCCTGTACTGCGTCTCTCTAACGGATCCATCATTTCAGTGATCAGACACATAGGATGATTAGAGGTTGCTTTGTCTCCATCAACTTGGATGGATCATTGTAAGGATGTTTACTAAGGAAGATAGCTTCGCATAATCGATAATTCAAGATTTCCTGCTTTCATTATGCCTGTCAAATCGGGTTCTTCATGAAGATAAATGTGAGGTTTTGAAGGCTGGCGATAGTTTGCCTGTGAGGGATTTACCAGTAGTATACCTCCAAACGCTTTGAAATCTGTCTTTTCCAAAAATGGCTTCTTTTTTTTTTCTGGTTGAGCAAATGTGACAAAAATTATGCTCTAAACATGGCGAAAAGCTTGTGCATTTACCAGAACTAACTTTAACTAATATGTCCAGTATGCCACCACTGCAGACTCACTCTCTGTATCACGCTTCACTACAGTGTCTTAGGCAATAATGGCCACAACTCTGAAAATAAAACCCAAGTTTTCAGTAACCTGAACTTTAATGGTTCAAAATAATATGACTGCAGGTCAAGTACACATCTGTTTCCGAATATTATTTATGCTTTTGCATCGAAGCTACAAAACTAGTTGAAACACAATCAGCTGTTTGGGCCAATAGTTTGAGCTTTGTGGTTAGCAGTTGATGATGCCAGTAAACCCTGTGAAAGTTGGGATTTGTTTCATGGTTTGCTTCATCCAGCTTTTTCATCCTGAACTTAGCAAAAGAAAAAACAAAAAGCCTTTTTATTTCCCACGTATATTTAAAAACGACATATTACTGCAGCTATTCCAGCCCATAATGGGATGTTCTGAGAATTACTGAATATTGTCATTCTGTTGAATTCCTCATGATTAACTAGCTGAGCATTTTAGGTGATTACAACCAGTGCTTGTATTTTCTCATTCGATGCAACATGATTAGTTTCTTTGGTGTTGGCGCAAAATTTAGTTTGCCATGCACACATACACAGCAAGAAGTTTTTTTTAAGATTATACAAATCACATTTAAGGTCATAATGAGGCCAAACAGTCCCAGGGTGTTTTATTATTATTATTTGTAATATTGAGATTAAAGTTGAAATTTACTAAAAAACACTTCAGATGTAAATAATGATATATATTTTTTTCAGATTAAGAATGAGGTAGGAATTATTTTAAACCTTTTAATTTATTTCCTTCAGTAAAATCTTCATCCGTTTTGACATTCTCAATATTTTCAGACTTTACTCTCATTACTCTAGATTTCTCTCTGGATTTTTGCCTTATTTTATTCTAGCTTGGTCTAGATTTATGTTTACATTAATCTTCTAGTCTCAACTTTATAACAATATTCTAATAATGTTCTGATTCTGTCTTTAAACTCAACATTTTCACTAAAAGGTACTTTGAGGTTATTTTCAATATTTCCACTTTACAACCACACCAACCAAAACAAAACAAAACAACAATATTAGGAACAATCTGGTTTATTTTCCTTCGGCGTGATCTTGTCATTTGCATTTGTCCGGAGAAATTAAGTCTCCCGCTCATCTGTGGGGGTCTAAAGTGAGTGTTTACTTTACATGTGTGATATTTATTATCAACACTTAATAAATCTGAAAAGATCTGATTTTAATGCTTTGATGGATCAGTCTGACACTGGGTGTCATCCATCACCTGGATGCAGGATCTCGTAGATATATTTATACATGAAGGGGGAAAGTGACCAACTATTGTGACAAGAGTTTGATTTATTATAAATATTTTTATTTGAAACTGACTTTCAGTCACTGCCGCATCTGAGTTTACTGCCCTGGGTGATGATAAGTGACATGCTGCCTCTTTAGTCTCCTTATAAAAGTTATTTTAAAACAAGGAGATGTTTGTTTCATACATCAATGTGGAAGAAAATCACATGGAGATTTTGTTAAAGAAAAAAAAGAAGAAGAAAGAAATATAACCAAAACAAGCAATATTTTATGACATTTTCAGGCAAAGATGGTATTTTTCTGGCATGGAAACATATTTTTTTTGATTTATTTTGATTTCCTATACAAATCTACCCCATTTCCAGACTTAGAAATATTAAAACAATGAGTGCAATATCCCACCAATGGACTGAGATAATATGGCACTTTTCCTTTCAGTGAATCTGCTCTGTGGTTTGATTTGCACAGTTTCAGATCGTGTGCTCGCTGTGGGGTTCCTCAGTTCGGTCAGTCCATAGCCGTCCGTCTGTATCCAGTCGTGTGAAACATAACCAGTGTCTTGTCACTGTCTGTTTCTCTGGAGAGTATCGTAATTTATCCTCATCAGTCGGTGGAAGTTTGAACCTCAGCCCCGTGCAGATCCAGACCATTGTCTTTAGACGATACAGTTGTCCTGTAGCTCTCCCGTCCACCGATCGGCTCTCCACCATGGTGCATTTTTCCGTTTGGCTTGCTGCGTTTTATTTCAAACCTGACTTTTACTCTCTCGTGACCAAGCCACGTCACACGATGGCAAACACAACTACTACTATTGCTACTACTACTATTCAATGCTGTAACGTCGTAAATCTTGCTCTTGTGGCTTCTGCATGAATTCAAGAAATTAGTAGAACTGATGTTTCACTGCCCTTGATAGAACAAAAAAGAAAAAAAATTGATCTTTTATGGACTGTTACAAGTTGTATAGTGAGTGATTCTGTCCCTGACCCACTGTATTATGTGCTTGTTATAACTATTGCTCTATGACAAGCTTATAGCATCAATATATGGGAACATTTGGTAGATTTATATTGTGTTATATTGTGATAGCATGTACATAAAAGATACCTCCTCTGCAATAAATATTTATATGAAAACTGACTGTGTGTTTCCTGGTTTTAAGTCTGTCCTCCCAAAAATCAACGATCCTCGCAGTGTTTTTTTCTGCTCCGTCTCTTCTCCTCGTACAAGATGCGGTCGTGCTTTGGTGATCATGCCTCTTCCGGATTTGTCCGCTTATATGTCCTTGCGGACGTGCAGCTGGAGAGCCTCCCGGCCTTTAACAGCCCCGTAAATATGCACATCTTGGCCGCTCTCCTGGAATGCTTTTATGGCTCGCTGTGGTCTTTTTGGGCGGCGATCGATGGGACGCTGTACAGGAAGCAGGAGACTGAGGATGGTATCAAATGCTGACTCCAATCCACCCTCTCCACATTGATGTTTTCCTCATTCTAAGATAATTATGGATCAAGGTGAAACTGTTTACTTCCTGGGTTGAATTAAACAAGTTTTTAACATCTAGGATGAGCCACATTACACCTTTCAATCGTTCGTACTTTGTACATCAGAAAAGATTGAAAGCCTGACTTTCTCATGTGCTTCACGTCATAAGGTCCATAAGAGCTAAAAAGTGTAACTCTAAGTCAATATTTAATCTTGAAATATTTGTTATTCTTTTACATGTAGGCTGCAACTGTTATCAGCCTATTCCCTCCATAAATAATTTTTTAAAAGTTATAAATTAATTCTGAATCTCCCTCTGTTTTTTTTTTTTATCGGGATTTCTTCTCAAAAATTTTAAATAAATAAAAAGCTAAGCTAGGAGAAAGGGATTGGATTGACCTCCAGATTTTACCCTCTGCTGCGCTGACATTGAAGCTCTCCAAATTCCTTGTTAAAAAAATAAAATAAAGCCCCACGGTGACTGACGCCTCCCTGGATACATACGGAGGCAGAGATGCAGCCAAATAAAAGTGCAAATGGCTGTTGTGTAAAGCAAACATGTTAGCATTGATTCCTGTTTACAGAGCACTTTGAGAGCCTTTCTAATAAATAGAAGATCAATACAGGCTGCTGTGGGGAACAAAAATAGAGAAACATTAGAGCAGAAAACAGTTAACTAAGATGAATAACCCGTGACGCACAGATACAGAAACTATTGATGCTCCGTTTGGTATTTATCACGGTGAGATGGTGATGTGCAACATCCATGTTATCAGGAAATACGAGAACATTGTGATCACAGGGGTTGTTTTTTTTTTATAGAAAAACAAAGTGCTCAGAGTTTCAACACACTTCACTTCTCTGATAAATCTCCTCACGAGCAAAAACATGAGATTTTCAACTGACAAAATCCTTTTGGACACTAAAATGTGAACAAGGTGCAGCATTTAGCTGCTACAGAGCATCGACGTTCTCTCAGCCGAGTGTCGACAGCAGGCAAAAAGAGAATAAATATCAGATTTTTCAAAGTATAATATAATATAATGTGATATTGTGGAGGCTGGGAAAGATGAGACGGACGACGGAGTCGAGTCGGCTTTCTTTATTGCCTCCAGCCACATGACAGTTCACCTGTCAAACATCTCTACCTGTGCGTCACAGCACTTCCTCTTTTGACACCTCCCCATCACCACCACACACCCACACGTCACCGACACACCCACTTCATTCTGCTTGAGAGAACCTCCCTCAAGGTGCACACCACACAGCCCCCCCTTTTGGGAGGTCTAAGCACCCGACCATAACGGCTGCGTTGCACCTCCAATGGAGTAGGTGCAAGTACCGGCACCGAGGTTAAGGCAGGTGCAGGGAGTCATACGCAATCAGGCTGAGGATGTAGAGAAATAGGTGAATGCACCTCCACATATACCTCAGATCTTGGAGGGGCGATGAGAAGAAAAGTTATATAACTACGATGTCATATCACATTGGGGGGGTGGGGGGGGTGGGGGGGTGGGGGGGGGGGGGGGGGCACCCTCAAGGAAAATTAAACAAGCTTATACTAGCTGTCACAACAGGAAACATAAGGTGTATCTTCAGAACTCACACAAAAGTAACTGACAAAACAAAAAGAAAATATACTTCACTTGCTACTCTGTGAGTGAGAGACGCAGTGTGGATGCCGGTGTCCCCGTTTGTTGGCTTCACAGGATGGGGGCACACACAGTCTGGCGTGGCACGAGTTATTTTTAACTCTCAGACAGAGATCAGTGCATGAATCACAGCCCTTTGTGGCAGGGCCATGTGGGTAGAGCTGGACGGTGGCTGGCAGGAGGAGGAGGAGGAGGAGGAGGAGGAGGAGGAGGAGGAGGAGGAGGAGGAGGAAGAGGGAAGATGAGAGGAAGCTGATCACTTGGCAAAAGGCAGCATGCTCCGCCACAGACTCATCTGCCTTTCAAATGCAGGGTTGGCCTGGGGAGGGAGGGTGGGGCGGGGGATGTTGACGGGGACTCATGTCGTGGTGTGGACTCATGACTCATGCGGAGGGGGCTGCATGAGTGGGGCTGGAACAGAGTGGGAGACGTGTATGAAAACATGTACAAACAACCGACATGTCCAACACAATTCATGCTGCTGTTGTCCCTGACAACCCCAGACAGACTTCAATGGACACGAATCATCTGTAAAGGCTTTAATACTTTTCCAAACGCTTTTCTTAGTGAGTTGAAGCTACATGTGTAAACTAATTAATTAATTAAATGAAGTTAAAGAAAATATTTATTTGAATTTAAATCCTTTGGGGGATCAAATCTTTCTATTTTAGTTTGTGACCTGATTTTTTTCAAATCGAGGAAGACTGAATACTGAACAAGAAACAATCAACAGTCGAAATCCCCACCTTTACCTATGAACTTGCTTTTGGAAAGAAAATGAACGACAGGATAGTATTGCGTCGTCTTGCAACATATCATATGATATTGGATTATACTGTGTCCTGTATCGTATCGTATCATATTGTTTTCGATCGTCTTATATTGAGTCCTGTTTCATTGTATCAGATTAGACTGTATTAGATGATGTAATATTTTGCCATGCAGTCTATTATGTTATGATCTCTGATCATGTTATATTGTGTTACAGCATTGTATTGTATTGTATTATCATATATCTATCGCAGTAGATCATTATATATTGAGTCGTGCTGTATTGCATCGGATTGTATCAGATTGTAACATAACACATTTGTTCATATTATAATGTATCCATTTGTAGCATTCTACCATATTTTACTTGGATTATTGGATTATATTGTATTGGACTGCTTTGTTCCCTTCCGCAGAATGGGAATTTATTCTCATGTATTTTCCGTTTACTTTACTACCTTGAAGCCCGACTAATTGCAGTGTTTCAGTCTCAGACCGGTCAGCAGGTACACGGCCACGAGGCCCGGAGCCTCCCTCTGGTCTGCACGCCCACACATTGTTCCCAGCCTTGATGTTGCGGTGGCTTCATCACTGGAGGAGGACCCGGCGATGTGAGCACCTGTGACTCACAGCACAGCGTTCCTGTTTCCCTCCACCACCACCAACCACCTCCACAACTGGAAGGGAGGAAGGCTGCCAGAACAATCTGCGCTTTAACACCCTCTCAATTCTGCATTCAGGTGCACCGCACTCACCGCTCAATTACTGACGCGCTCATGCACGCGTAACATAATTATTAGGTGGAACAATGAGTAATTTCATGCCCCCGTCACAAAATTGTCCTGATGTGACTGCATGCCAAGATGAACGACTGGGAACACGACTCGCCAAACTCTTGGAGGTGGCGTCCCTCTACAACTGATCGGCTCTCAGCACTGACTGGAGGACTGGGAACGTGGAAGATGGTCATGAAGAATTCCTGAAAGGATTGCGTTCATTCATTTCCGAAAGGCTGATAAAAGTTCAGATGTTCTTTATTTCACAGTTCCCAGGTTCGGAGGGATCGTTTTTACTTAAAGGAAGTGAAATGTGACTGTATAAGGCACGTCATTATCACCTTCCACCTTATATCCAGATGTTCGAACATAGAGTCAATATAGGCTCGGGGGTACTGGGTTTTTTGTTAAAAATAAGGCAAGAACCAATAAAAAAAATGCAGATCTGTAAGAGGGGTTAGTTTATGGAACATCCTGGATGATATTTTTTATTTTTTTAAATCGAATACATGGAAAATATTTAAATGGCAGTTTAAGCTCACTGTTTTTGAAAAATATCTGGTTAGAAACGACAAGACTAAGTTCACTTAAATGTTTTTTTTTTTTTCAGGAATGGCCAAGTTAATGCAAGTCTCCTCTGAAATTGACATTGCTTTTACTGTAATCACTTTTGAGAAAGAACTGTTCTCATTTTTGTTACTTCAGTTGAAGAAGCTTTACATGTATTATGTACAGGGTTAAACAAAATACGCTTAGCTTCAGTCTAAACCCTTCTGTCACAATTTATGAGTAGGGATGTTGTTTTATTGAGAAAATAAGTTGACTGAAATTGTCACTTTTTGTTTGTTTTGTTTCATTGTGTATCTTGTTGACCGAATAAACTGACTTACTCACTTGTTGTTATTTAATCAAATCCCCTATGAACAATGTTTAATATGTATGTTGGCCCAAGAGTTAAAAATATTTCAGTCTAAAATTAAGTGAAACCATTTCATGCAGTATTAAAAAAAAATCTGCTAAGTTTGAAACAGTAAAATATGATTATGCTTTAATTTTTTTCAGTTTACCGTAAATTTGTCAGAATCTGCAAAAAAAACTGAAGGACATTCACACAAGCACCGGCTTTGTTCAATGAAATGTGACAAAGCAATAAATGATTCTCGTCGAGCTGGAAAACTATAGCTTTTTCTTTTTGCTAGAATGAAACAGAAAACCGTTAATTAACTATAAATAAAAAAAAAAGCACAAAAAAAGTGTGAGTCATTGATGAATACACAGTTAGAGTAAATGACTGAAGATGTAACAAAAACACTTGTCCATTGAATTCAAATGTTGTCAGAGCAAAGACAAGGAAGCAAGATTAAATTTCTATGTACATGAAGAGTCCTTTAAGTATAATCTACACCAGCTCACTATGTATTACACTATACCGTGTTATGTTTGGATATTTCGTCATTTCTACCTTCATGGTGTTGCATAGTTTTGCTCCACATACTGGCACACAGAAAAGTGTCCTGCTGATACAAGTGGTGCATATTTTAATGGAATCAGTGGGAGCCTGAACAGAACCAGACTAACAATGGAGCAACACATTTCACAAACAAACAAACCAGCTCCCGACCTTTCATTTATCCAAATGAGATGAGCCTCTACTTGGCACCTATTCTTATATTATGATTGATTGCACAAAATTATCATAAACCCAAAGGGCTAATAGGCAATTTGTCTCCCTGGCTGACAGGACGAGGCTGGTCCTGGCACCTCAGTGATATCGAATGACAAACTTCAGATAACGGCTCAGGACCACCAAGATACTGTACTTTTAAGAGATGACCTACACCTTTATTGGCAATCCATTTTGTTATTAGCGTCACTGAGACCCGAGCTGTCGTTAATCAGCCCCTCCTCCACAAACATGCTTCATTAGATATTTATGAGCCTAATTATCCAAGTCCAATTATGGTGGGGAGGCGCAGACCTGCAGAATTCACTTTTATTGTAATTAATCCAGCAAACTAATTACAATTACCTCAACCAGATTCACAAATGTGGCAGTGGGTCGGTTTCCCCCAGCTCAGTGGGCGAACACGCATCCAATCTATCTATCTATCTATCTATCTATCTATCTATCTATCTATCTATCTATCTATCTATCTATCTATCTATCTATCTATCTATCTATCTATCTATCTATCTATCTATCTATCTATCTATCTATCTATCTATCTATCTATCTATCTATCTATCTATCTATCTATCTATCTATCTATCTATCTATCTATTCCAGTGAAAACATGCAGGTTTCAAAAGTCATTGGCACTTCCCTCTTCTGTTTGTATTGTTAACAGAAGCTGAGAGTAAAACTCTAAAATGTCTGCTCAGTGATTTACTTCCCTCTTCATCACGCTGACGATGACCACAAAGTGAACCGTGACGGTGCCTCCGTAATGGTTTTTAAGCACATGTGGAGGCACAACACAAAGGGACAAAGGCTGGTCCACTCATCTACTATTCCACTTTCCTTTTTTCACTGTACAGTAGGTGCAAAAACATGGTAGGTGCTTTTTTGACTCTTCATCATAATGCGCCGTCATTCAGCCGCGCCGGCTGCAGCACGCACACACACACACACACACACACACACACACACACACACACACACACACACACACACACACACACACACACACACACACACACACACACACACACAGATGTGCAGCACAAAGCCCAAGGCCAGGACGCCGATGAGTCACAGTCACACAAAACCTGATTCAATGAAGCAAACGCTCATTCAGGCTTTCGCTATCTCTCTCTCACTCTCTCTCTCGCTCTCTCTCTGTCTTTTAAAGGCTTTGATTTGACGTCATTGGTCTTAATCACTCAATTATAGCAATTTCCAGAAGGTAAGTGTGCTTTATCCTCAGTTTTCTGCCTCCAGGTTACATGCAGGCAGCCGATTGATGGAAGCGAGTCGGCCTCTCTCAGGGACCAATGTGAGATCATTCACACGCTGTTAGTCATCCACTTGCAATCATTTGCGCTGGAAACATCTGATTCATACCACATGTGCAGTGGGGCTTCACAATGGAAAAGAAAAACGATGACGGGCGTAAAAGAAACTTTGAGGTTAGGTGGAGGAGGTCAAGTGTGATGGTCTCCTCTGCTGCGTGAAGGTGCCTAACCCGAATCCCAGCCAGTCACGTTCACTTCAGAGCAGTTGGTGCCTGAGGTCAATTATCCTGCAGAAGTGCAGTAAACCCATTTTGATCACCAAACCAAGATGATATATACGTATTTATCATCTTTTCCAAAATGTGCAGACAACATCCCTCTTATTTAGAGCCAATAAACTACTACAAACTTATATTACCTGCATTTCTCATTTCAAATAGTTTCAGTCCAACAGATTGATGGTTGTCGGATCTCGTCAGTCACATAGTATAATAGGCCTCACATTCACATGCTCGTCAACCTAGTTGGTTGATATCAACTTCATATACAATATATGATTCAAATACGACGACACATACCAAACGTTCAGAGATATAATAACGACATGGTGCCACTGTCTGGCGAAGAACAAAAAGTAGTTTCAATGAACCTTGGGTAATATTATTAGTCAAAACAAATCTGTAAAATCACAAGTCCCACTCTTGAAATTTCAGAGATCAGATCTGTTACATATGTTGAAAGTAATATGAGCTTGCAGTGTAATATGTCAGACATGACCTGTCATACAATCCCAATTCTGAGGCAGTAGTTTGCTCGTGATCTACTAATCCAGCTCGATCTGCAGGATTTAGCTCTTTTGCGCTTACAGTAGTTAATTGTGGGTGATCTTTTGAACATGTACAGCATTATCGACAGTTGTTGGTTCAGAGAAGACAGACGAGCATCAGTGACCGTCACCGAATCTGGTTTCAGGCCTTTTAACAACCGATTAGAAAGTAAAACTGAACTCAGACAAATAAATGACAAAGTAGATTACAGAAAATACAAAAACTTTAGGATTCAGATTTACAAGAGACAGAGAAGATGAGATCCATTTAGTAGATTTTCCATCTTAGTTGTTAGGTTTAATTGAAAAAGGAAAGTCATGTGATTCTTAAAAGCTCCAAAGGGTCACCCATACACAAGACAACAGTTTTAGAGAATTCTACTCTTAATGAAAAGGATTTAAGCTGCTTTGTAAAGCTAGCTTCAAAAGGTTTTCAGTTTTATTTTCCCCTTTTGAATTCATCGGTCGCAATAACAGGCGTGCAGGAATTTAATGAAAGCGAAGCTCCTGTTGTATTTGCTCTGTGTTTAATGAAAACTGTTCATGGTTAAACGAGAACAGCGATGGTATTAGATGAGAAGCACTGGGTGGGTTATATCACCAGACCGAGACTACTTGAACGCTGCCTCCATGAACAGTACAATCACTCCACTCCACGCCTCCTCTCACGGGGGAGCCCGGGGGAAGATCCACGCCAGGAGACCACCGTGTGCTCGCAGTCCTGAACGGGAATGTGAGTCAACCTCATAGTACAACTTGAAATGAGTGGGCTTTACTACAGCAGCAGCAGAGACTGTCTGGGTTACAAAACAGAGTCATCGATTTATACTCTGGGAGTTAAATCATGCGCTCGCTCGCACCACCCACAAAATAATGTGCACTTCATCCGAGAGGATGGATATTCAAATGGTTGTAACTTTGATGATTGTGAGGGCCACAAAGATGCAATCTTTTCAAATGGATCACTAGATTGTGACTAAACACCTCTTATAGTTTAATGTATTAGGCCACTAATTCAATAAAGAACCCTCCAAATAAAGTTTAATATCTCCACCACCAGAACTTATATAAGATATCAGCTGAGTAATGCAATAAGCAGCCTGCAGAGCGATGGGCTGATTATGAACGAGTTCCACGAAGCCAGAAGTTACAGAAGACAATAGCAAGCAACTTTATTGAGAAATCACTATAAGAACACCACAATGGAACAGAATGCTGTCGAAAAAAGAACAACTTATATGTAAACGTGCACAGTCTACAGTACTACATTAAACAGATAAAAGGTACAGACAATATAAATAAAGTTAAAAGCAGTTAAAACCAATCAAAAAGGATAGAAACATGGTGGGGCTCCATGTAGCGTTGGGTTGTTGTTTGTTTTTTGTTGCATTTTCCTCTTTGTTGCATTAAGAGAAGAGGAACATTTTGAGCATTTGTGATTTATATTTATTTTTCATTTGTTGTTGTTGATTTGATCCCAATCACCCTCGAGAGATCAAACTGCATTCTGTTATGTAGCCCCAGCCTGCAGAGCCACGACAAGCTATTTGAACTGAAGAGATTTGGCCACTAGGTGGAGACATCGTTCCAATTTTCGGAATAAATGATGACAACGGGTTGTTTACAAAGTGACTTCCTCTCAGGGAAAAGCTACTTGTACAGCATCAGATCTTCAGCAGGACGTCACCAGCAGTGAGTCTTCACTGGAGCACAAACAAAGAGGTTAAGCTGAACTCCCGCTGACCTCCTCCTACAACATTTGAAGCTTTCCATGAGATGATTATTTTTATTTCTATTAGTAAAAGCCAGTAACACAAGAGCAAGGTAGAAAGAGGAGATACAACTAAAGGGAAAAGTGATCCCACAGACTGAAATAACAGAAAGTGAGTTATTTTTGTTGATCAGAACAAATGAAAAGGCCAAGAAATAAAAATGACAAGTTCACCACAGTTAAATACAGTTATATAACTGCCAGATAAAAGCTAAGAGTTACATGTGTTTACTATTGGTGTTGTTTCATGATTGTATCCTTCGACATGTGAAACTATGCACACTTCAAACATAGCATGACATAATGTGAAAAAGAATTCATTCACATTAAGTCATGCAATGAAAATATGGTGACGTGACCTGGCTGGATGACAAGACTAAGAGCTATTTCTCCAACTTTTCACTTTGTTTACGATGAAAATGTTCACCATAGGTTGATGATATGTGTAATAATTAATCCATAAATATAATAAAAGAAGCTTAAACCAAATAATAAATAGACTGGATAAAAGTGGTCTGAGACACCCGCAGAACACTGAAACCATTCACCACTCTTTCTAGTGGATGGCTGCAACCAGTACTGAAAATTATATCCTGAAGCCTTCACGATATTTGGATTTCACTGCAGGTAGACAAAGAACCGTTTATTTGTTGTCTATTGTTTCCACATAACAAAAGTCCAATGTGCTCCAAAGGTCATGTGATCAATTCCACTTGAAAGAAAGTCTTCGGCTTTGTCCGATGAGAATTTCTTCTGTGTTTACGTGACTTCAGATCAATTCAACCCGAATTAAAGTCACACACAGTAGACAAATGAGCCAGTAATTTTGTTATTTTTGTTTTATTTTATATCAAAGCTCAAAACGTTCACAGATTTGCAACAAATCCCAAATGAACAATGAGAAAAAGTTTCCGAAATATCTCCAAACTTTTGCAGGGGTGCATAATCTCCTCATGGCGATGCAAAGATGTGCAATATGACCATTTCCATGAATTACAATTTGTGAGAAATGAGCATTAAAGAGCTTCATCTGTTTGTTTTGTTTGTTGGATTAAATTCACCATCTTAGACTCCTTTAACCCTGGCAACATATAATGGCTGAAATGGGATTGGTTAAAAGCTTTCAAATGAAAATACATGTCTGGTAGCAGCGCATTAACATCTGCCTATGATTCAGATATTATTCTTAGGCCAGCAGAGAAGGCCGTGCAGGCCCTGACGGCCCACCACCGATAGCAACATAAAAACTACAATAAAAATGTTGACCCAGACCCAGAAACTTTCTTTCTGCTGAGACCTGAGTGAACAAACAGTCTCAAAGCTCACAGCAGCTGAAATCCAACCCTCTGTCATTATTAACAGTAGGAGCTGCTCAGGTTGGAAACAAGATGTGTTTGAGGTCAGAACATGAGCCCGGGTGCTGGGCCACTCCGACATCACAGCTCCTGAATGCCGCCTTTGTCCCCCCCCCCCCCCCCCCCCCCCCAGATCCGTGATAAAGGCTTCAGTGGGACCCCCCTCCACCTGTGAAATGAGGAACATGATACCCCGAACTGTGGCAGCACAGACGGGAAAACAGCAACTCTCTGACTTCTTTCTTCTTCAGAATAAACATTAGTCTTTCGCTGCTCTCTATTTTCTCAAGAGGAAGTACAAATGTTTACAAGAATGATGACTGACTATGACAGATATTTTCACATCAAACACTATAGTTTCCTGCGCACGTTTGTAGCTTTTAACCATTAAAAACAAAAAATCCAACTTAACCTAAAACAGGATTTATTCACACGTTACCGAGGTGCGAGTTCAAGCAAGACACAGACTTGAAGATCAGAAGTAGCTTCGCTGTGCAAACATGAGAAACCATGAACAGAAAGCTCGAGTTAAAGTCAGTCATATCTAACTGTAGTGAATGATTGATTGAAGTGAATGCAAAGTTAAAGAAGACAAGGACTTACTCAGATTTCTGAAACCGCTCCTGATATTGTGTGGGGAAAAAAACATAGTATCTTGCAAATTGTATGACACAACAAAATTCAGAGAAAATCACATAATACCATCACGGGAGACGGCAGTTTCCCTCCTCGTCTGTCAGGAATAATCATGTAAAGATATTTATTGTAATTTGGAACAAAGTGTTGTGTGTTGTTTGGTCATCACTCAGTACCACATTATGGTTTTTGAAGTAGATTACATAGAATGAATTGTAGTTAAGGATCAAACACAGAAATATTCCTAAAAGTGTCCAAACATACAATAATTACAATGAGAGCAGGTCGTTTATGATTTGTCACTTGTGCATCTATATTCTAAAGAGTCTGATAAGTGAATGAAAGATTTTGCAAAGAGTGTTTATGTAACGAAGTTTCATAAAAAAGTTACTCTTAAGTTTTCACCAACATGTTAACCAGGCAAAATGCAACAGAATTCACAAACCACAATCTAAAACATGCACAATAGTCTCGGATCAGTAGCAAATGCATATTTCCTTCAATAACTGAGGTGAATGAAGTGAGAAAAGTTGGTACCGCAGGGCAAGCGTTTGAACACATGATTTATGTTTATCACTACTTTTAGTTACAGTTGAGTGCAACAGTGAAACATTTCACCTGGATATTTGTGACAAACAAATCTATTATTTTCACAGAGAAATTAAAAAAACATTTCAGTAGTGTAATTTTGGTATCTTTTTGTTTTAAACATTTTATTTTAAAAAATTTGAAATGAGCGTAATAATTGTGCTTTTTAGCAAAAAAAAATTTTTTTTAAAAGAATGTGAGCAGTGTAACAGTAGTTTTTGAGTGAGTAACTTTAACTTTGGGTGGTAACTTTACCCCCCACCGGATGAAACGTCATACCGGCTGTAAACGGTTAACCGGACGGTCCGTGTGTGACGTCACGCTCCGGTTTGTGCCGCTTTGGGCCGCATTTTCATCCACGGGGTGATACAAGACTGCCTCAAACCCCTATTCCACAGCCGCCTCCTGACGTGTAAACCATCGCCGACGAAATGGGAAACTGTCAAGTAGGTGTCACTTTGATTTCCACCCGCTGAGATTTTACGCACGGACAGAAATAAAGAGTGCAGCGGACCGGCCGGGTTGCACTCTCGGGGAGATTTTCGGTTTCGGGTTGATAACAATCCAAACACTCTTTTAGAGTAACTACGGTTTAAATGTTTGTGGGGAATTTACTGCCAGCCTCATTCATTCGGCGTTATAACGAAAAAAATAATGCGAATTCAAGATTTTTTTACGCACGCCGCAGTCCATCGCTTCAACTCGTTATTACTGCGGTTACGCAGCGTGAATGCTGAGCAATGGCTGCGGGTTGATAGTGAGCGGTGTTTCTTTAAGTGTGAGCGCATGAAAACGTCGCAGATGACACCGTGTGAGTGGCGTCGTGTCTGGGTTTACGCATCCGAGAAACAACCACTCCCCTGCGGTAGCCATCACAGCTCCGTTACTCCGTATACGTTACATGAGGGAGATCCAGGAGGAGCACTGGCTGTGGA
This sequence comes from Lipophrys pholis, assembly GCF_963383615.2. Lineage (NCBI taxonomy): Eukaryota > Metazoa > Chordata > Actinopteri > Blenniiformes > Blenniidae > Lipophrys > Lipophrys pholis. Next base: position 15,394,612 of record NC_137648.1, on the reverse strand, counting down.
TGGAGGGGATGGGAGGGGGGAGTTACTTTCACCTATTATGGAAGGAGTACAAGTAATAGTACTGTCAATAGTCAATATGAGGTGTTTGATTCCGTTCACATGTTGAGCATATCCACATTCCTCAGAACCAAAACATAATACACAGATTACTTATAAACTTATTGTTTACAAAAGGTCAAATCAAAGGACTGTTATTTCAAAATGTGGGCGTTCAGTTAAATTACACAGTATTAACTATATGAGTACATTTACATAAGGCATATAAATACTCATAAAAGTACATGTATCTGAAGGTACTACTTAATTATTATACCACGTGAGTATTTAATTTTTTTACATCCATTCCTGCTCATGACCAATGACATGAGCTGTACTTTAACATTCTTTTTAATATATTTGCTCAGTTTTTGGTATTTGCATTGATGAAACTATCACAATGTCATGTCTTTACTTACTCTTTCATTTTAAAGACAACACTTTTTCATTCTTAAAAATGTAATTCATTGATCACATAATTTTCCACTCATTTTAGTTAAAATAAAAACGGGTGTAGTTCATATCACAAGTTAACAATTGCATGGAAATGAATAGTTTTATAGCGCCTATGAACCTTTTACCTCGAAAACGTTTAATTGTGGGTGACAAGTAATTAATTGCAAATACTCACATTACTGTATATCAGTAGTAGCTATGTTATTTAAGTTTATCTCAGAAGTACATTATGTTACTCAAGTTGTTACTTTTGATGTCAGAAGTCACTTCTGAGTTTGCCCATAATTAGAAATAATATTTAAACCCTTCATCTGGATTTTTGTTGCCGATACGTTTAGTGATGAAGTGGTTTGCACACTCGCCTCACGGTTTGTTTCCGGTTTGATTCCAGGTTCCAGGGTCTTTTTTGTGTGGAGTTTACATGTACTTCCTGCACATGCTCTGGATTGTATGTTTTTTTTTTTTTTGCACAATCCAAACACTTGTGAAATAGGTCAATTGTTGTCGATGAATGTAATTGTAGGTGGGACTTTGAGTGTGTGAGGATGTGTGTTCCTCTGTTGGACATGTGAAGACGGACTGGTGACCTGTCCATGGCGTATCCGACCTTTCACCCCATTTGTGCATTTTTGATATACTTTATTGTTTGTCTGAGAAATGGGCTTCATCCACAGATTTTCTCTACCGGTGAATTGAATCAAATGTCTTACTTTTCATTACAAAGTAACTAATTGTGTAGGTTTTTTTTTTTTAAACAACATCGCTTCATTGATAAAACATGAGTGCTATTTGGTCCTCTTTTATGGCTCGTAATGACACATCTTGATCGTAAGGATCCATTCAGTCCCTCCCAGGGTCCACTGTTCACTGTGTTAGCTGCTGGCATTCATGCGGGCCCCTCTAAAGTTTGTTTAAAAGACTCCGAGCCTGGAATTCCTCACCCGAAAGCGTTGAACGTTTCCCCTCCCCCATCCGCCAGCGACTCCCTGCACTGCTATCATGGCTCCCCGTTTAAACAATGATTAGTGTGATATAATCACAGACTGTGTGTGAGATGAGAATCTGTGTTTAACTCTGTATTTACTGTACGTGAGTCGTGACAATCCTATTCTTTCCATTCAAGCCCACAATTTTCCCCCACGAGGATTTCGATCCAATCGCTGACATCAAGGCTATCCGCAAAGCCTGTAAAGGGTTCGGTATGTTGGAGATACTATTGGAAAAAAAATTAAAATCCTTCAGAATTTAAGCCATGTTCCTAAACAATATTGCCCCTATCTGTTCTATCTGTTCTGTTGTGTCTCTCTTCTCAGGAACCGACGAGCAGGCGATCATCGACATCCTGGCGAACCGCAGCTCGTCTCAGCGTCAGGAAATTAAACAGGCCTACTTTGATAAGTATGACGACGTGAGTGTCATTCCGTCTCATTGTGATGTAAAAAAAATGTCATTAAAACCGCAAGTCTTCCATGTTTCTACTCTTTTCTAATGATTAAAATCTTGTCGGGTGCGTGGCAGGAGCTGGTGGAAAAGCTGAAGAGTGAGCTGTCGGGAAACTTTGAGAAGGCCATCCTCGCCATGCTGGACCCGCCTGTCATCTACGCTGTGAAGGAGCTGAGGAGAGCCATGAAGGGAGCCGGCACAGACGAGGACGTGCTGGTGGAGATCCTCTGCACCGCCACCAACGCCGTACGAAGATCCAATCAGTCACATAAACAATCGGATATTATCAATCTTTTCAACATAGAATCAAACGATGTTTCTTCCTCTTCCCAACAGGATGTCGCAATGTTCAAGGAATGCTACTTTCAGGGTAAGTCATTAAAATGTTGTACTCAAAGTAGAACGAACTGACTCTGCCGCAGCACTTTCCCCCACTAACAAACCTTTCAACTTCGGAGCGTGACTCTTCGGTGTGTTACAGTGGAGGAAATTGAAGTGACTCACGTGGGCTGACGTGCTCCTCATAGTGTCACTTCTGTCCTGATTCAATATAATGTGCAGTCACACTGTGTTTAGTCGAGGCCCATCCTGTGCTGACTTCCTGTTCACTGCAGAATACCAGAGCTGATGGGTGGTTTGTTTGTTTGTCGTGTCCAATGTTTTCTACTGAGAGAGCAAAACGTCTGCGTCAGCGAGCGATATTGAAAATGAATGTTGGGAAAATGTTTTGTAGGTCTTTACTGGGGAGTAATAATGACACTTCATCTATTCTACCGGTTATACTGCATTTATTGGTGGTGTGGAACCAACTGAAACTCTTTCTTCTATCATCCATCCATCATCTCACGTATTCAAAGGTTTGACGTTGTTTTTAAATTTGTACCGCAGGAAAGCCAAACAAAAATATCAAAATAAGTCCGGTTCAGTTTACTTTCACACCGAATCAGACCAGAAAAATCAAGGCAGAAGCTTGTGAGATCTAGCAGAAAGCACTCTTTTCGGTTATTATGCAGGTGTTTCACCCATTCATCCACCTTTAATGCTTAAACCGGTTTCGCTTTTTTATTTGCCTTTTGAGACGTGTGGCATCCACATTAGAATTCCTCCAGAGCAGACTGGGGCCTGTTTTTTCATTAAGCTGTCTGGCAGCCACTTGTTTGGTGCACATGAAAGTTTAAATCACCGTGTTCACGGTTCCCCAAATGAACTGCCCCAGTTTCTTTTCACCAAAATAAACCTCCCACATTTTGTGTCTGAGATTCAACAGAAGGATGGTTTCTTCTCGCCCAGTCTCATTATGAATATAGACTTGTTTTCTTATTAAACTAAACTGATTTGAGAAGAAAACCAGGCCAGATTGGTAAACGTGGGACAATTATTAACTGAAGTCCGGCTGAGACATACTCTCAAAACTATGTATTACATTGATGAACATCAGTGTCAAAAAAGGTTTATGAGCACAAATGGCAATTCAGTAATAATGTTGAATAATAGTGCAAAAAAAAAAAACAGCAATTTAAAGGCTTATTGGACCTAAAGTCTTGATTATAAATATATGAAGTGTATGGGTCGGGTTGAAGGAGGAAGGTTGTCATCAAGAAGCTGCTTTTCAGTGTATCAATTCAACTTTATTTGTATAGCAGCACATACAATACTGTCATTCCTAGGTGCTTTTAACAGATAGACACCCAACTGTTTCAAAGTGTGTATTTCCTTTCAGAGGGCAGCAGGTGGACAAGAGGCGATATACAGGGATTGTTGGATCATTTAAAATATAGTTGCCTTCTGTGTAAATACCTCTGAGGACAGGAAGTGGTGTTTTTATGCAAACACACAGCTATTCGGATGATCTGAGTATATCAAGTGTTGCAACTTTAAAAATAGAAAGTATGCCTTTTTTTAAATCTTCTTTGTGTCTCTCTTCTAGTGCACGAACGTGATCTTGAAGCAGACATCGAGGGCGACACGAGCGGTGATGTAAGAAACCTCCTCACGGCTCTATTGGAGGTAAGCGGCTCCAACATTCTCCTCCACTCGTGTAACTGAATTTCCTCTCGTCTGTCGCTGGACTGAAATGGAGCTCGCTCTCCCTCTCACACACACTCACACATACACACTGGCCACAGTCCAGACTGCCTCTCATTAGTGAGGCAGAGTCCAGATCCAGTTGCTCGAGTCGCTTGTGTCAGACAAAAAGAAAAAAAGAAAAGAAAAAAAAGGCCAAAAGTCATCGTAGTCCTTGTCTTTCCAGGGGGGCAGAGATGAGAGCTACGAGGTGGATGAAGAGCTGGCCGAACAAGATGCTACCGCTCTCTTTGAGGTGCAGCTCCAGATTTCAGTACAGTTATGTGGCTCACTCGTTATCATGTGGACCGACAGTAACATTGCTCGTGTCCATGCAGGCTGGTGAGGGCTGTTTTGGGACTGATGAGTCCACCTTCAGCCACATCCTGGCCACCAGGAACTACCTGCAGCTCCAGGTCACCTTCAAGATATACGAGCAGGTACAGTCCGACGGGCTTGAGCTCATTTTCAACTGTTTTCCACTACGGAATCACTAACAGACTCTCCAATCAGTGGCTGTGAAGCTTTCCAGAGACTCAGTTTGACTTTTTTCTTTTTTTCTCTCTGCAGCTCTCAGGGACTGAAATACTGGACGCCATTGAAAGTGAAACCGGTGGGACACTGAAGAAATGTTACACGGCTCTCGGTTAGTGAAGCAGAACGTTCTGCATGTTAAATAACCTGTTAAATATCCCTGTGTACTCGGTTAGTATGCGAGGAATGAAAGTGAAACGAAATTATTTTAGCATTGGAGGGGAATTAAATATCCTTTTAAAGTGTTGGAGGCTGGGAAAAAAATAAATAAAAAATCATAAACCGTCGTGAAACTAAAACAGTTTTCTTTCTTTCTTTAGTGAGAGCTGCCAAAAACCCGCAGCTCTACTTCGCCAGACGTCTGAACGATGCGATGAAGGGAGCCGGCACTGACGATGGCACCCTGATTCGCATCATTGTGTGTCGCTCCGAGGTAAATAAATATTCATGGGTGGAGTTTTCTGAGCAAAATAAAGACTTGAGGACAGCAAAAAAAAAAAAAGTAGATTGATAGCCACACAATCATCAGGATGCACATTAGTATTTCAGCTCTGAAACAGGAACAACATAATATGTGAAATATGTGTCATTATGTAAAGATTGATCATTTAGACAGTCCCCATGGAGATAGTCATTTTGTATTAGTGTGTTTTTTTTCTTAATGACTGACTTTGTTCTATTGAGTTTGCATCAGATTGTGCTCTGGACTGACAAAAAAGTCATTGAGAATAAAAAGAAGAACTTATATGTGCTCTAATGGTTACACATTCAATGAGGGATACATATTAGACGAGCTTAACTAGACTAAGTAGTATGTATAGCAGGTTTGGTCAGTTTGAACATTATACACAAACCAAACATTATGGCAGCTAATTTAATTATTGGGAGTAAACCCTATGTTTTAATTAACACGCATGCTTTTTTACCTTGGAAAAACCACAAAAATGTTATGTAATTTCAATTGATATTTGCTTCAAATATGCTTACATTTACCATTCAGTTACTATTACCTGTGAAACTAAAAACTTTTGGGAAATCAGCTTTTGGGATGCAAAATCTTATGACGCCCGTGTCTGCTGTATCAATAATTAACAAATACAAAAATCCTTTGAATTCACTTCTGCTCTTCCAGGTTTTCTGTTATGGGACATAAAGTGTTCTCTTTCTCCTCTTTGTCCACAGTATGATTTGGAAACCATTAAGGACATGTACCTGGAGAAGTATGACGTGTCTCTGAAGGACGCTCTGAGGGACGAGTGCAGCGGAGACTATAAACGTCTCCTCCTGGCCATCTGTCACTGAGAGTCGGGACAAAAGTCGCCCGTCTAACTAACTAACAGCACTCAGTCGGTATTATTTAGGGAGCAGGAGGGTGGTGAAGTCACAAAGTTAATGTACTTTTAGGTGTCTTTTTCTTAACTCTTCCTCAAACACTTTGACCGTAATTCTTGAATCTGAGAAGTCATCTGTGAGTCAGACTGTGCCTGTCGATTACTGTCCGTTTCCTCGGTCTATTTTAACATCTTTTCTTACCACATTTACCGGCGTTTACGTGACGGTAAGTGATTTTTAACCACTATAGAAGAAAAGCACCCAATATTCAGCATTTTAACTGGAGTCACACTGATGCATATACACTGATCAGTGTTTTAGAGACATAAAAAAGGGGCATGTTTTAATTTCACTATGTCCTGCAGTTGCATTTGCTAACATAAACCAGACAGTAGTAGTGTATTATTGCATTAATCTCTTTCTTTAAGTATTAGAATCTACTGTATTTGATCATCACCCTCCGTGCGCCTGATCCAAACACTGTTGTACTTTACTGCTGTTATAACTAATGCAATCACTCCGTCTGCCTTGAATTTTGCGTTTCTGAATGGAACAAAAAAAGTGGAAGTTTGTGCTGAAGGAATGTTTGCTGAAGGATATGCAATGTTACATAAATGGAACCGTTCCACTAATAAGATTATATATTTTATTAGCTGCTTATTGAACGAAATGAAGCTATATATTGATTTACAATACGTTGCCTTTTTTAATCCTATAAATATCAGACAAAAACTTGAAAAATCCAAACACACTTCACCTTGTTACTTTTCTTTTAATAATTTGAAACTAACACGGATGTTTAATATATCACTTTGTTTAGTTTACTGATTTATTCAGGCCAGAGTTATTTTAACATGTCAGCAGTCCAATGTCTAAGTTGTTTGTGTTTCTAAAGATGGCAGCTGGGATTTGTTATGCATTACCCCTTTTAAAGTGAAGTACAGTGCTTAAAATAATCACAACCAGGACATCAGTAGTTTACCTCTCTGTAGCCAAAGAATTGTAACTACTAAATAAAGTAACCAGTGTCGTCATTGTGTTGTTTTGGTTTGTTGTTTGCATGTTGAAATGTGTGACAGTGTCTTCTTACATTATGTCCTCTGTTTTTTTTTTTATTATTATTTCTTATCCAGACTTGACGTGATGACAGTAGATGTGAATGGAAGAGAATCTGATGCTGTGTTCAAAGACAGCTGGGAAATTTCAGACATGGACTAAATGTTCAACCTGAACCTGATGTAATGCTATATTAGACAAGTGACTATATTTGGTACCTCGTATTTATTTATATTCTTCTCTTCATTTCTTCTGAAGTCAAGTAAGATTCAACATGACAACACATAAGTTATAATGTTTTGTCCCTATATTTTTGCTAAACATCAATAAATAGTGCATCAGATGGATGCGTTTATCTTCAAAACATAAGGAAGTGCCTGAACATGTGTTCTGCACAAAGAAAACGAGAGGATTCTGAGGAAGTTCAAATTCCTGAAGGAAGAAGCTGATTTGACAGTAACAACAGATACAGTAGTAACATTACAGGCCCTTTTAGAACATAATTTCCTCACATATCGTAGGAAGAGATATCTTTGATTCACTGTTTTTGTATAAATAGTGTGAATTTTATAACCCATTCATTTTCTGTGCTGCCCTTTCACATGTTAGGCTGCCGAGCACTGGAATGGACCACAACTTACTATGGTGAAGCAAGATGCACCAAGGTGACCTGCCATCACAGAGGAAACACAGAAAGACCAAACACATTGAAAACTTTCGGCAAATTAAGTCACCACTTAACCTCACTTGCATGTTTTTGGACTGTGGGATGTAATGGGGAGAAAATCCACAGATCCACAGGGAAAACATGCAAACTTATGTTGTCCTGTTGTGGCTTCCACATAAGTGCTTGCACGTGAAGTACTCAAACTTCAAAGTTTCAAATTCCAAATCCAGAAGTTTGTTCGTATAAGAAAGTCTTGCAGGACTCTACTGCTCCAAAAGTCACAGTAATTAAAACCTAAGCTGCTCTTCTTCTTCTTCTTCTTCTTCTTCTTCTTCTTCTTCTTCTTCTTCTTCTTCTTCTTCTTCTTCTTCTTCTTCTTCTTCTTCTTCTTCTTCTTCTTCTTCTTCTTCTTCTTCTTCTTCTTCTTCTTCTTCTTCTTCTTCTTCTTCTTGTTTGGCTGAGTGACGTCTCGAAGCCCGACTTTACGAGTCTTCGCTGAACGCCTCACCGCGGCCCCGCCCCCTCCGTCTGACATGCTTGTTGTATTCTCTGATTTCTCCACCTGACTCTGTTTATTTTTGTCAAAAACGGGCTTTTTAGACAAAGTAAGTAGTCTACTCAAAGCTGCACAAACAACGGAGTGTTTCGGCGCCACTTTCAACACCAGGACCCTCTCAAAGGTGCGTTATTTTGTGCGTTTCATCTTTTGTATTGGTCCTCCTCTCCTATTTAATTACAGTCATTAGCATCCATCTTAGTGGAAGATAATTAAAAACCCCTGCAAAGGAGGAGGGTGAAACCTTTGTTGTCCTCTTTTTAAATATGATGTACCTCATAAGGTCTATAACTTAACTTATGACTAAAATATTGTTTTAACAGGTAAGTACACAGAGTTCTGCTGTCAGTGTTTTTGCATGCAGGTAACAGGGCTGCATTAACGCATGCTGTGTTTCCTTCATGTTTCCATTGTAGATTATTGGAGGAAAATCCTACTGTGGTCATTTTTAGGACTCATGTCAATGTGTTTGGTCAGGCTGCACATGTAAAGAGAGGAGGCAGTCTCCATGCTGTAAGTGGAAACACGAGGAAACAATAACTGATCAAATACTGTCATCTAATGCTGCATTCAGGTACAAAACTCCCCTGAACGCACCATCATTCTTTTTAGTTTTAGTCATTGAAACGCTCATAAGATTTATAATTACCTGTGATTTACTCCATTAAAATATCAACGTGTATCAAGTCATCTTCTTCACATGCAAAGTTTTATTAAAAAAAAAAAAACTGTCTGCAGAGATGGAAATAGTGCAAATGTGTACTGTAAGTACTTCGATGTTGAATTTAAACTGCACTATTAAAAGGTCAAGTATTTTTAGAATCATTCAAGACTTAAAATCCTGTCAAGTTTTTAACTTGCATTATGAATAGCAGCCATTTGATTAAAGTTACAAAGTACAAGTAAACAATGAACTATATACAAATCGAATTGCAGCATTATAAATTGGATATACTTTATATATTGGAAACATTTAGATATAAAGCAGGGATTTGCTCATTCAAAAGAATGAAATTATTCGCTGCAAACCTGCAAGTCAGAAGTTTTGAATGATTTTTATTGTAAATATTTATTAGAGACTCTTTTCAAAGCAGCAAAGTTGATCCTCTGGAGTAAACATACATTTGAGTAAAGTGGCACATATAGAAGGAAACATACACAAATAAATAATACATACACATGAAAGAAAGAAAAAAACACACACATTGAATTTTTTTGGGGGGTTCCAGAATTCCACCAAGAAGACTTGTGTTTTAGGGTTGCTAAAAGGGGAATGTCGACTCAAAATGATCAAATATTGTGTGAAATGTGTTTGCTTTTACTGCACAGTGGAACATTTTAGAATACTTAAATGCCTTGGACTTGGACTGAATTGGTGGATTATGATCAAAGGTAAAGCTCATGATTGTAGCTGGATCTGGAGTTAATTTTAGTCATGCTGGAGTTCTGTTTTTCAGCATGCATGAGTTACATATCGCCATATAACTGATGTTCTCCTTTTTTCCAATTGGATGTGTAACGCCACCATATTCTTACATTGTTTCATGCTGTTTGCGGCAGAGCTTCCTGTTTGCTTCCCTCGTGTTTTTAAAGGGTTAAAAGACTCCAGTAACTCTCACTTGATTGGTTTGTTTTCGGCTGCAACGGGGATTCAAACCCAGGTCTTCCTCACTCAAGGTCAAGACTTAAAAAGACACATCAATAACACAGCACGGATGGCGTTTCCTGAATCAGATATTTCTCATATAGGAGCAGCAATAATCAGTCAGACTTCACTAACTTCTTTTTCTCTGACCAAAGAGGATTTATTTCAGCTCGATACGGTGCCGTTATGGGATGCACGTGAAGGGAGAAATGCACAAGCTCTTATTGAGTGCGTCAGCCGCTGCATCACGTTCAGTCATCTGAGCTCCTGATGAGGCGTCTCTGCATCAAATGATCTCCTACACAACCTCGGTTTAAGCTTTAAAGCTCCATGAGTCAGTTTTTACATAACTGAAGTGTTTATTCAGCCGACACCAAAAAAAAAAAAAGACAAACACACCAGAGACGGCCCCGTATAATTTGTGTCTTTTGTACGTCGTGATTTTGACGTCGCGTCTCATAATTAGAAGATCTCATGAAAGATTTCATAATCACAAGATCTCAATCTCTTAATTACAAGGTAGGCATCTCCTAATTGTAAGATGTGTATCGCGTTGCTTTGGAAGCTGCTTTGCGTCAAGTTTACATGCAGTTCGCTGCCAAATGCTGTAAATACAAAAGCCACATTTTCAGGTCCGCGCTGCTCTGTAAAGTCTAACTTCCTCTGGAATGTGTGATGATCACAGTAGATTAAGCAGATCATCGACCAATAAAAAAATATTTTACTGACAGAGCATCTTCTTCTCAGATTGATTTGTTGTTGTACGAAGTCCCCCCCCCCCCCCCCCCCCCCCCACCACCTCCACCACCACCACCTCTAACCCTCCACTCCTTGTCCAGGTTCCTCCGAGATGTCGTCTGTGTGGCAGCAGGAGCCGTCGGGTTATTCCCCCTGTGTGGAGATCGACTCCAGCTCTGTGAGGACCAAAGAGCGCCTGGGGTCCCCGTCCTGGCTCAAGCAGGAGCAGGACGACCTTCGCATCATAAAATGGGAGAGTTTTCAAACGGGAGCGTCTGTGGATGTCGTTCAGGACAACACGCCCAGCAGCGCCATGTCTGGTAAGAACTCCACTCGGCCGCCGCTCCCCTGAAACGTTCCACCGGCCTGCAGACGTCATATTGAAGCTGAGTCTGTGTGAAAGAGGTATAAGCTGACTTTTTGTGGCGTCTTCTACGTTATCAGAAGTCTGCCCGTGTTAAAAAGCTCAAACTTTCTTTGAAATAATAACGATAACGTAATAATTGTGGCCATTATGAATGTGATAAAGCCAATAATGCAACAGTAAAATGTACAACCATGATCGAGTGTTTGTATCCTCAGTGGATGAATATGATGACGATCTCATCCACTTTATGTGTTATTGACAAGCAAACTGTAGGAAACCCTGCAAAATAACAGGTTTTATTTGCCAGAAATGCAACCTTATTTATGTTATATTACATTATTGGCTGAAGGGTATTATATATATATATATATATATATATCACGTAATAATGTTTTATATTAGGGACAAAGTAATTTTTTTTATATAATAGATCAAATATCTCTACACTATTAAATTATTACAATATGGGCTTTATCATATTGAAAAATGCTCTTTTTTTTTTTCATTATTGGCCATTTTTGGTTGTGTCAAAACAAAAACAAACAACACTGACTATAAACCACCAGAATTGTACATTCTTATCATGTATTCGCGGGACAAAGTGTGTGAGATATCTCCTAGCTGCCCCACACATAGACGGCCTGCCGCCGAGGGTCCTGCTGACCATCACCAAGCTGCAGTGCATGCTGGAGAGCAAACAGGAGCGCATCGCAGCGCTCGAGAGGCAGGTGGAGGACCTGATGCAGGACCGCAAGTTCCTCAGGAGCCAGATCGAAAACCTCACGACCAATCGCGCCATGCCTGCGTTTGCGTCACCCAGCCCCGTGGCGGAAGGTCGGTGCCTCGGGCGAAGAATCTTATCGGGATTTGAAAGCTGCGGATGTTCTAATTCTCTCCTCTGTTGTTGTTTTTGGTTCCGTCTGCAAAGCTCCTAAACCCAGCAGGGTGCCGCAGTCAGAAAGCAAGTCTCGAAAGAGAGAACGAGCCTCTTCGAGTTCCTCCAGCGGCAGCGGCAGCGACTCTGAAGCGTCCGACTCATCCGTCATGTCGGCGGCTTCGAGTGAGCACAGGCGGAAGAAACACCACAAGGACAAGAAGCGGTCGAAGAGAGGGAAGGACTACAGCAGGAAGAGAGGTAACGAGGCACCGGAGCCAGTGTCCGGTATCCTTCCCTGCACTTTAAAATCAGGTGGCAGAAATATTTCTTGTGGTTGAGTCTGAGCAGATCGAACGTATCGGACTGTAAGCTCAGCTCTGTTGAAGTTGTCACACATCTAAAGTTTCAGCACAAGGAACTGCAGAGGTTAGTGTGACCTGATCACTGGGAGATTACTCATCAAGATCAATGATTTAACTCCAAACCCGACCAGCTGTACGACAAGTCTTATTTACTGTTCTTCATCTTCAAGTTCTTAATCTGATTGGTTTGAGAATTAAGAATGGAGCCGTTTGTTCTCCACAAAATACACAACTTTGACTTTGAGCCCGCTCATTAAGTACTTAAACACTTTTTGTATCAACGGTTGTTCGCTGCTCGCCAGCAAAGGAGGAAAAGGCTAAACGTGCCCGCAAGCATAAACCTTAAACGCTGAAACTCTTAATTATTTCTGAGTGACCTCCGTCAGGCCAGTCAGGATTTCTTTTAAAGGCAAATTAAACTGGAAATGTAATTGATAAACCTCCTGCTAAATGCAAGAATAAAAGCACAGGTATTTTGATTAAGCAGTAGGGATCAACAGGTTTTTAAAAAAGTTAAAGATGTAGTTACAAAATTAACTCTTTTTATAGTTAAGGCATCTGCTGAGACTCTTTATGTGTGAGACTTCTGTGCCTCTTTCCCTCAGCTACGGGCGTCCAGTACGTCATTCACCGCTACAAACAAGTCCTGACCGCCTTCATCAAGAAGAAAAGCATGAGCGAGGCCTTCCGCCGCCTGGGCATCGACCGCAACACCATCGCCAACACGGCGTCCATCGCAGAGCTCCACCTGGCCGGCAGAGACATGGTGCCGCTGGTGGGCATGTTCCGCCAAGGAGAGGAGACCCTGGTGAGCTACGCCCAGCGGTGCACGCTGGTCATCGACAGCGACGCCGAGCTGTCCAGAAGAATAGACCAGATGAAAGCCAACGGAGAGCTGCTGCCCATCTCAGGGAAAAGGCCCCGGGTGGTGCATTCTCACCTGCAGCAGCTAGGGGGAGCTGCGGAGAGCATCTTGATAGGGTGACGCTGGATTTGTTTGCACTTGGAGGCTGGAACAGTATGCGTCCATGCTTATATATTTATTATTTGTTTTTAACCCAACTGGAACTACTGACTTTTAATGCTTTATGTAGTATTTTTGTACACGTTTGATGATGAGAATTGACTCGTTACTGCTGAATGAAAACATCAAGAATGTGAATTTTGCTCTTGGCAGAATTGCTGTGCAGATTTTTAAGGATGAAAATTATTTTACTGTATTTATATATAACTGCACATTGGTCTAGTGGTGGTGCTCATGCCAGCACAACTGAATATCCAAGGTTTGAGTGTCAATTGAGTCTCGGTTTTCATGTGCTCCCTGTGACTAAGTTTCCCGGTTTCCTTCCACAGACCAGAAAAAAAACAAAAAAACATGCATTTGAGGCTCACTGATGACTTTTATTGCCCGTCACTTGTTTGCCTTGTGATGGACTGGAGACCTAACCAGGCATTTCTCTGAATTGGAGAATATAAAAAAGACGGATGTATTCATTTATATATGTAGTTATATAAATTACCACAAGATGGCAGCAGTCGCATATTAGTTTAGGTTCACAACGCTCTTCTTGTCATTCACTTCAAAATGGTGGAACGTCAATTTCCATTTTCCTGCACCTTAGTTCTGCTGTATTGAGTAAAAATCTTTTTTTCTTTCATTTATTTTTATCATCCTGTGATCCATCTGCTGTAATTGAACTACTTAAATGACAACATGCTGACAAACGACACAATGAAAACAGTCTGTTTTAACTGAGTTATCCTTTTATTTCAAAGGATCATTGTAAGTGACCTATACATGCAATTTAAGGAAGGATGCTTTGTTACATCAGTCACGACTATGTGATGGCAAATAACTTTTACTTTTTTTTTACATTTTCATTTGCTCTAAATCAATAGAAAATGAATGGTGATCCTAGAATAGGAAGATTAAATAAGCATAGCTATTTAGGTGCTACTGTTCAGGATTTGTTTTGCAAATCTATTATAGGAGGCTGTATGCAGAGCTCAGTGTTTTTTATAGCTAGAAATGATAAAATGATTTATTTTGGAGTGCATGTGTGTGATTGTCTGTTTTTCTGTTCCTCTGATGACCTGGTGACCCCGTCTTAGGACGTAACACATCTTCCTCCATGCACACCTGGGATCGCCTCCAGCGCTGCAGGAGTGTCCAGCAGCAGTTGTGCAGACTGCTCGGTGTGACATCCTCGGCCGATGGTGAGTGTCAGTGCAAAGTGTCACCGTCGCCTTTCCTGCTGTTTCCTCTTCACACGGAGTGACAAATTACTCGTGCAAAGCCATTAGAGGGGCTGCGCCCGCACTGTTTATCTTAGCGCGGGACTCTGTCAATGCCATTCCTATTCACACACACCGGCTATCTGCTTATCTCACACTCTCGCATCCCAACCTGCCCCCCCCCCCCCCCCCACTATGAACTCATTCAGTCATTTTTCATCGCGTATCACTGCTTCTTTCTCTCCTCATTCCTTATTTTGCCACCTCCCTCATATTCACATCCAAAAACGTGGTCAAGAGGTTTGGTGGTGTAGAGAGATTTTATGCAGAGGCGACTGCAAGCGACCTTAAGTTCGTCTCGCAGCCAGAGGGGACAGGTGCATGCTGGTCTGCACAGGAGCGTGAGATAGAGAAGGGGTGGCTGGGTGCGTCTCTGCCAGCACTCATCTTCTCCCTCCTGAGGCATGCAAATGTCACTAGTTTTTCTTATCACCAGCACAACAGTCAGGAGCTGATTTTTCTCTCTCTCTTTTTTTTTTTCTTCCCCCTCCTCCTGCAAATCATGACATGAAAAAGCGGGACTCAGAGTCCAGGAACAAGATGTGATTCAGGTGTTTCATTTCTGCACATCACCTCCGTTGGTCAGCATGTCTGGAAAAAAGGCAGCTGCTCACAGAGTGGCACCGGGGAATTTGATGCTAATGACTCGGGGGTGACGGGGCTCAGAGCTGGAGATGGAGATAGGATGTAGGCCTAATCGAGCCTGAAGCATTGGCCCCTCCTGCTCCTCCTCCCCCTGCTCTTTGACTCACACCCGTGCGGGGGCCAGCTGGGACTCCATTTTGTGCCTTTCCTGGCTGCAGGTGCCGCGTCACTGCAGAACCTGAGTCCTGAAATCCCACCCCCTTCTGCTTGTCGCCGCCATCCACCTTTTAATGCTTCTGACCTTGACTAAAAAAGAGAAAGAGCATCTGGACGTTCTGACAGAGCGGAGCTTGTAATAACCACCAATCATCATCTTAATGGTGCAAACAAAATGTGTTTGAACTGGCGAGTTCAGCCGGGCCGGGCCGGGGCGGGGGGGGGGGGTATGGTGTTATGTTTTTGTTGTTACACTGGCGATGTGTGCCTGACTTGCTGCATAATAAAAGCTTCAGACATATTATATAAAAAGATTAGGAGGCTTGTACATGAGCAAAAGGGCTCAGAACCTGAAGACAATAGTGCCTTGAAAAACCGTGACCTGGATGTCAAATACCAGTCACTGAGATTGTTGTTGTGAGATGTTGAGCAACAGAACTGGGCTTACACTGGCTTTTCTTTGGACCTATTGTCTCAGAGTCAAGCAGATTAGAAATTGAGTATCATGACATTTGACATCTCAATAGAAAGGGGCCATGGTGAAATACTAGATTTGTGTGAATGATGCAGAATATCTTTTGGGTTTTTGCTTAAACTGCAGGTAAAACAGAAGTAATATTAACAAAAAGAAAACATGTTTTATAAAGTACAGCAAAACCACAACCCTCTACAGAACTCAAAATGTTTGCTGGAGATAGAGTGCATATCTTGTAAATGGGGTTGTTATATACTATATCTGTAATAAAGAAACACGTTACTGTAATGCCACTATTTTTTTGGGATGAGTAACACACACTTAACTGATTGCTATTATGCAATAAACCACTCTGTTTGAACTTTTGTACTTTTTACAAATGGTTGCGGCGCTGCTGTCTCTCTCTGATCCTCAATTCAAAAACCTTATTTACAAAAGCATTTCAATAAAGCAATAAGCTAATGAGATGCAACCGCATTCCCTTATTAAGCGAGACCTTAGTTTTATGTTTTGTTGCTGTTTAGTACTCGTCATGTTTGTTAGGTGTTGCATGACTGCTGAACATGGACTCTCTCTTCATTAGTGCGTCCAGGTGAAAGTACCAGACTTTGATAATGATTAACTCAAACAGACCAAAATAACGTGTGTGCTAACGCTTGGCTTCCAACGAACTGAACTTTGGATGAACTTAATGAGCGACTCAGTCGTCAGATGGACCCACGCAGTGCTGACACACAGCCACACAACTAAAACATCTAGGATAGAAGAAAACCATCAGTAACTAGCTATGTTTTGTTGAGATAACTTAAATAACCTCCACAACTTGCAACTTGTAACCCTATTTATGGAACAAACTTTTTTTGTTTTGTTTGTGACTTCCTCAGCAATGTCTCGTACTAATAAATCGACGACTCATCAGTAGAAATCAGACGGCCAATCACCTAAACAACACAATTGTAAACCGTTATATTTTAATAATGATTCACTTCTGCTGCCTGCTTCTAAAATTCACGAGCTTTCCCACATTCATAAGTAGCGTTACTCACTCATTGTATTTACTTTTTTCGCAGGTCATCCACAAGAGACGTCTTGTGTTTCAGAGCGGCGGCTGTGACTGGGTCAAGCCTTGCACTCAGTGACATATCCCCCCTCAGCAGAAAGCGCTTCAGACTTTACAACAAGAGGATTTGACAGCACAGTAGAACAGTCGGCGTACTCAAATGTGCTTTCAAAGGCAAGTTTTTATAACATTTTTGAAGGGTTTTTAGCAGACAGGCTGTAAAAATGCAGATCAGCCACTCAAATGGATTTGAATCCTTGAAAAAGACCCGATTGCTGGTTTCGGGTGCACGATGAGCTTCTTCACCTTTCGCTCGCCCTTGGTCTTACTGCTAATGAAATCTTAAAATAACCTGCTGGCTGCTGGTTAGAAAAGAAAAAAAAAAAATGGGTCAGAGCACCAATGTGACGCCAATTCGATACAAAAGCCTCATGTAGTGCATTATGGGTATTTACCCCTTTGGTAGAATGGAGGTGGGGGCTGGAGTCTGCGCACTTGAGGGTGACTATTCCTGTCCTTTTTCCGCAGTGACATGGCATACCGATGGAACAGTTTTTTATCATAGTTTTCTTCTCCACCATTGAAATCAATTGTTTTTAATCTCCCAGCAAGAAGGTTTAATCTTTATTCCCTGCATCGCAGCTTCAGTGTGGCGCACCGTCGAGCTGCTGGAGGCACTGGAGGACAGGACACACTGTTCTCTTGTCTGTGTGGACAAACACTCCCGAATGCACGGCGTGCCACACCCCAGCTGATTAGATTAAGTGTGATGGGTAAACCAGCACATCAGTGCGAGGTCGGTCTCATATTTGAAGGCGTATTAACAGGAAAACACGGGCGGCGTGCGCGAGAAAACACACGCTTTTAGAATACCTGGCCAGACAAACTGCCATGTTCACGGTCCCTCAAGCTGCTCGTGCTGACAAATAGATCCAGACATCGAACAGCCATTAATGACACCTCTCTTAGCAATTATAAAATGGGTTGAAAAAAAGAAAAAAAAGGCAGGAGATGCTAATCTGAAACCACAGCCCCTCTTGACAATGACAGCCTTTCTGCCAGCGCTGCTCGATCAACAAGTCTTGAGGTATTGCTGGTGCGCTCTCCATCTGGCTGCCACTGATAAGAACTTACTGGGGGCTGCTGGGTAATAGTCTTGCAAAGCTTAAAAGCGCGGATGCTGGGGGTGTGTAACGGGGGGGGGGGGGGGGGGGGGTGATGATGTATTCTGGAGGGAGGGGGGCTAAACCTCATCTCCCACCCTCCCTTTTCCATGCACACACGAGTGAAGACAGTACCTTCGCTGTAGCCAGTGGGGGGTGTTGGTGGGGTGGGTGGGGGGGGGGGGGGGGGGGGGCACATCACGCTGCCATAGTCATGATTTGCCTTGAGCGTGATTTAACTCCGGGAGAAACAAGATGGCAGCCGCAGCATATGAGGTGCAAGAGATTGTCCCGGCATGTTTACCACGCAGACGCTAACCGGACACCTGACTGGCTTCCTCTCACTGCACGGAGGCGAATATGTAAAGCTGCTACGACCTCTATTTTCAGGGTCAGAGCCACTGAGCGTTTCCCCCTCAGGTGTCCTCAAGACAGACAAGGTGCCTCATGGGAGATGTTAGAGCAGAAAAAAAAAACAAAAACATGATGAATGGATGTGCGCTCTGGGCTTGAATAGGTTGTTTTGTGATATCTGATTGACTGTACATTGATGTGTCGGCGCAATTTTGTGAATTCACATTCTGAAACAGGCTTTGGACAAAAGGTGGCCTCAGACGATCAAATTAATAGTAAGCTTTTCTCTCCCGCCCAGAATCGAGTCAACTGTAGCCTTTTGAGAGGAGATGATGGAATGTGACGTGGAAAAATACGCAGGACGACAGCATGAGGGAATCTAAACCCGACCCTCAAATCCTGTTGGTTGTTCTGTCTGTGACGCCGGGAAAGTCAGACAAAAAAAAAAAAAAAAAAGAAAACATGAAAGGGACTGGATGCCATTTGACACACTAGATGTGCGTGTGATGCTGTGTGTCTCCCGGTGTGTGGGGCCCTTGGGCTTAATGACGAGGGAGAACGAGCATGTGGACAAAGAAATACAAGAATGAAATGAGTGAAATGCCACTGGGCATTAACCGCAGGTCAGAGCTGTTGTATAACTTATAAACACAGATAGATCGAAGGTTGGGCTGTTAGTGACTCTGTCTCCCATTCTAACAACATTTCAAATGCCTTCATTGTCAAAGAATGCTGAGACAGCAAAGGTACAAAAAGACAAGTGCATTAATGAAACCATTTTCAACATTAAACGTCTGGCTGAAGAAGGAAAATTGAACACAGAGCTAAAATGTAAACAATGGCGGCCTGTTAAAAGCAGAAATTTGCTGATTTCATGAAAACTATTTTCCAGCTGCCCCCTCATTGTCTATAATTGTTTTACTTTCGCTGTCAGATTAGGGGAAGCTGGGCTTCCCTGTGTTCCCCTCTACTTGACCTCCATTATGATAACAGATGCTAATTACACAGTTCTGGGTTTCCCTGTGAAACCCTCGATTGTTTTCCCTCATTAAATGCTCCCCGTGTTGCATTTCTCATCCTTTCACAGATTGACAGTTCATACATTTGGGACTATCGAAGCGCTTTAAGCCAAATTCATTCATTTTAAGTGTATTTTGTGGCATTATCGCCGTTTTGTTGTGTTCAGGAATTGTCTGTGTGAGGCTGTGAGCGTCCGCTGAAGCTGGCAGTGTTTCTGAACATGGAAAACCATGTCAGTGGCCATATGGAGCAAAAGCTGATTAATCAGTATGTTCAATATGTTCGCCGCATCAGGAAGATTTACAACAGAAAGATGAGCTAAAGGTGGGAAACTTAAAGCAAAGTTATGAATTTGATAAAAGACTCAGGCCTACTTTTATGAAAAATACTTAAGACAGTTAGGAAATAGTTAAGATTGTTAGCTAGAATATCTTAAGTTCGAGTCCAATCTGTGACTCTAAACTTCCTGTAATTGTTTGACTGTCTCCCAGTGTTTACTCTGCGATGGACCAGTGGACCTGTGTGACAACCAATTATGTAATAACGTCCCAATAATGTGACAAAATAGTAGAGCTGCTTTGCAGAAACAAGTATGTATCCTCAATAAATGAATAGGGTAACAACACTGCACAAAACGTAAAAAAAAACCCCACATATATACAGTCTTGTATATGTTATTACATTATTGGCTATTTTCTATAATAATACCTCAGTCATTATCTCATTGTGACAAAATGAAATGTCTTATTACACTATTTACAATTTATTATATTATGGGCTTTATTACTCTGGAAAAGTATGACATTATTGACCATTTTTACATTATTGGTTGTTACAGATCTGGTAACACAAATGATATCAAATAGAATGAGCTTGATTATGGGTTGATTTCAGTGTTGAATTACGACTGGCTGAATGTGGTTGAATAAATATCAACATTAGTCTTCATCAGAAACATGAACTCACAGGTTTCTAAACTGTCACCTGTTTACTGTTTTTATAAACGTGTGAGGGGACCTGAGTTCAGCGTTGTTTGGTCGAGTATTCTTTTACCAGAACACTCGCAAACACAAATACCTGCTTACCGATTCACTTTCGGGGGAATTAATACTGAAAAGCTGCAGAGGGTTATTTGCATCACCAAGTTATACAACCCCTCTCCAGTGGCGAACACACTCAAACCCTGTTTCACTGATGAGTCACGACTGGGGCTGCTCTGCGCCGTGTCACGATCCCGCTGATTGTCTGTATGTGGGACGGCAGTGGAGTGGGCAGAAATGGTCAGAAAGCTGTTTGTTGTTAATGTGGTGCTTAATGCACTCGCTGAAATGTGAGAGGATTTTTGGCCACCATAACAAAGTTGTCACCATGTCAGATTTCCTTCAAGTCAAAGTATTTTGAAACCTGTCATATTTAGATCCTCACATATAGAACTTGTGATACATTTAGAAGCATCATTATGTTAAATTTCCAACATTCTGTGGGGAGGATTTTGAGGAATACATGGGCAGAACTTCAATGTTACTTATTATTCACCTAAAACGGGTTTTATAAAGGCGAGCTCACAGTTATTTTTTGTTGTCATTACATTTCAGGCACTGTGAACACATATTTCATGTTGCGTTATTTTAGGATTGATAGGGTTTTTTTATTCAGTAAACAGGAGTTTAGTGAAATGGTGCATTACAGACAACAGCTTGGAATGAAGCTGATCCTAAAGCTAACAATTGTTCATCGGAAAACAGCGCTGCAGCTCAACATCTTATTTGTTTTATTAAGAATTTTCGATGTCAGAAAATCCTATTTAATTGGAGGTATCCGTTTGTTATAGTGTCATTACATTTATAGGATTATAGTAATATAAGAAAAGACCACACCAATATTTAAAATAGTTTGTCTTGTGGCCAATTACCTATGAAACAGTACATTCCTGTCCAGTTCATCTCAATGTTTAGTGTTATATGTTAGCACACACAGGTTAAGATTCAAATATCAATCCAAAAATTCTGTATTTATACTTAAATCAATCTGAACACACCCAATAGTTAATGTGCTATACCACAGAACACAAATAGTTAAACATAATCCGAATATCTTGTCTATTAAACAGGTTAACATATGCAGAGCTGCAGAGAGGATGCAATGAACAAACGAGTAACACTGTTAAGATCTGCAATTACCCTGATCAAAATGAGAATAAATTTTTTTTTTTGTATATCAAAGGCTGCTATAAATACACTGCCATTCATCCGACTCACGCAACCCACAACAAATCCATTAACATTGCATGCAAACCACAGCTCCTGAGATACTCCGGTGCTTCTAAAGAAAGCTTGTGTTACATTCAAGTAAATGAATTTATGCAAACATTTATATTTATTCTCCAAATATCACCTCAAGGCATGTTTGCTTTTACTGTTCAAATAGCCAACAAACAAGGTGCACACAAAATGCACAAACGAATAAAGGAAATAGACGGAGAATGCAAATTGTGCACTGAATATTCACTCCTGCACCAAAGCAACAGTGACGTACAGATACAAGTGCTTTAATGGAGAAGGCTGTCAGGTCGGTCAAATAAAGACTGACCAAAATGAAGCTCCCTGCATATATATGGCCGAGGCAATGATAGCCTAATGATCTTTCTATCAACTGCACAATCCCAATACTCATTTCAGTGGCTCATAATAAGCTATACAGCACAGCTGGGGAAGTCACGGCCCAGTGGCTCGCCACAATGGCAGCCAGGCATTGACGCCAGGCACGGGCCTGTCAGGCATTCACACCACGTACCTATGGCCACAATAGCCTCATCAGTAGCCTTATTCAATCAGTCTTCACAGGCGGAGTCGGCTGAGGCGCTGCGGAGCCACTGATCTGCATCACGGAGGCGTCAGCCGCCACACCGTCCACTCTTAAATCTCCTTGAAGTGAGCTCTGATTTTGCCTGATTGTGTCCGACACTCTCTCACCATCATTCCTCTCATTGCCTTCGAGCGTGCCCACGTGATCAACGCTGTGGAGGGAAGGGGCAGCGTTATGCTGTTTCTTTGACTTGTTTTAGTGGAAGTGTGTCAAGCGGCGCTTGAGTCAAGAGCAATCTGAAGCGATCAGAAATTTGAAATACCTACATACATGTTTGCCTTTGGCCTCGTTCACACTGCATGGAAATGCAACCCAATTCAGATTTTTTTTTTGCTCACATGTGACCCATATCCGACCTGTTTTGTGGCCATGTGAAAGCTCCAATTCAGATTTTTTTCACACCAGACCCAGGGCTCGTTCATATGTAGTACCAATTTGGATATTTTTCTACATGCGACTTCTTCGTCACTGACGTATGAATGACGTCAAAGATGAGCGCCGGAGGAACCGTCTCCGCCTAAATGTTTAAAGCTGTGCTCTTTCCCTCCTCATTTTGTCTGGATTTTGTCGGCTCATATTTAACAACCATTTGAAAATTAATCTACACGGGCTGACCAGTGTTGCCAGATATGGCGGATATCCCCCAATTGGGGAGCCAAATTCTTCTCTTACCTAATAACTTTGTATATTTCGTGCATATGTGTGTTTATGGCGTGTTCATCATTACACATATAACAGTTGTACTGTTTTAACATGATTCCTACACAGGCTGAGATTTAGGCTGGTTTTTGTTGAGGTGTGCGGGTTTTACGTTGTTTGGGCTGGAAACAGTGAGTCACATCTGGCAACCCTGGTGCTGACTGGCGGGCCATCCATATTTACTTCTGTTAACAGCGTCTCTTCAGCAAAAAAAAATCAGATACTAATAAAAAAATATGAATTGAGCATCAAGACCTGCGGTGCGTACGTAGACTTTGTGTAACCTCGGAGTTCTAGAAATGACAAGAGAAGAAAAGTCAGTCAGACTCTAATCCGCATTGTGATGCTGGAGTAGGACAGAGCGGGATGTGTTTGTTGGTTGCAGAAAGCATCCAGTATGAGGGCTGGACATCGATCCCCCAATGCCCCATACAAAGAGTGTGAGACTGCAGATCAATAGCCTTTATCAATCAATCAATCAATTAATCAACCTTCATGAACTGCTGCATGTCCTTCAGACCAGAGTGACACAACCACTGCAACAACATACAGTCAAAGCCGAATGGGTGCACACAAGCAGGTTTGAGGTCATTTAAACATTTATGCCTCAGAGAGACTGACCAGCCTGAAGCACTATACACAGTGGTGTGAAAAACTGTTTGCCCCCCTCCTGATTTCTTACTTTTTTGCATTATGTTTTAGCTCATCAAACAAATGTAAACATTAGTCAAAGATAACACAAGTAAACACAAACTGCAGTTTGTAAATGAAGGGTTTTATTAATGAGGAAGAAAAAAAAAATCCAAGCTACATGGCCCTGTGTGGAAAAAAGTGTTAGCTCCTGTTAAAACATCACTGTGGTTGATCACACCTAAGTTCAATTTCTGTAGCCACACCCAGGCCTGATTACTGCACACCTGTTCTCAACACAGAAATAACTTAAATGGGACTTCCCTGACAAAGTGAAGTAGACCACAAAATCCTCAAAAGCTATAGACGTCATGCCGAGATCCAAGGAAATTCAGGAACAAATGAGAAAAAAGTCATTGAAATCTGTCAGTCTGGAAAAGGTTCTGAAACCATTTCTAAAGCTTTGGGACTCCAGCGAACCACAGTGAGAGTCATTACCCACAAAATGGCGGAAACACGGAACAGTGGTGAACTTTTCCAGGAGTGGCCGGACGACCAAACTTACCCCAAGAGCACAGCGACGACTCATCCAAGAGGTGACAAAAGACCCACAACAACATCTAAAGAACTGCAGGCATCACTTGCCTCAGTTAAGGTCAGAGTTCATGACTCCACCATAATAAAGAGACGGGGCTAAAATGGCCTGCATGGCAGAGTTCCAAGACGAAAACCACTGCTAAACAAAAACAGCATTCATCTCATTTTTGCCAGAAAACATCTCAATGATCTCCAAGACTTTTGGGGAAATATTCTGTGGACTGTCGGGACAAAAGTTTAACTTTTTGGGAGGTGTGTGTGCCATTACATCTGGTGTAAAAGTATCACCGCATTTCAGAAAAAGAACATCATACCAACAGTAAAATATGGTGGCGGCAGTGTGATGGTCTGGAGCTGTTTTGCTGCTTCGGTGGCCTCGTCAAAGTCCTGACCTCAATCCTATTGAAACATTTAAGTGTGGAAAACATGCAAAAAAAGGTAGAGATCAGGAAGGGGGCAAACACTTTTTCACACACCACTGTGTGTATATATATATATATATATATATACTGTATATAGTTCTGTCACATTGAGTTCAATTTGCAGGAGAATGGTGATTGTTGGTGTGACAGTGTGGAGGTATTATATAACAACGAAACATGGTTTAATGACTAGGCCAGCAGAGACAAAGCTAAAATTACTTTCTTGTCAGTCCAGCCACTTCATTCACAAGTGTCATTTGTGCTCGACAGCAATACTGTTCTGAATCCCGACACATTTCACTGATGATTCGTCGAGCTGAAAACATGTCTGCAAACAGGTAACATACCTTTCTTATTAAATCTACTTTTACATGTGAACATCTGGTTTTAGTTTC
Source organism: Lipophrys pholis (assembly GCF_963383615.2). NCBI lineage: Eukaryota > Metazoa > Chordata > Actinopteri > Blenniiformes > Blenniidae > Lipophrys > Lipophrys pholis. Next base: position 15,369,703 of record NC_137648.1, on the reverse strand, counting down.
TGTGTTTTGTGTATATGAGAAACGACTTGTAAACATGCTGTGATTATCCAGGGTGCTTTCCATTATGAAATATCGTTAACGGCTGTCGGGATCACCTCAGTCAGGGGTTTTCCAACATTTATGAGCCAAATGGTAATCGCTTTGCCACTTTCCACCAAATGAAATTCATCTGGAGACAAAATATATTTAGCCTTTCAATTGAAGGTAGCTCAGTTCGTAAGTTATATAGCAGCACAGGAGAGTGACATCAGTGGTTTCTCTTGATGGAATTGTAGTTGATTGAGAATGATGGTAATAGGAAAAATAGGGTTTCCTGGGATAGTAATCTTTGCGCCTCGTCTCTTAAAGAGGCAGGCACAGGATTTAAAAATTGTATTTACATATAATTTTGTAAAAGCTTCCGCAGACAAGCTAAAGAAGCCAAAGGTTATACATTTCTCATTTGGCTCACTTTAGTATATTTTCTAATTTTAAATAGTTCCCATTAACTTCCCATTAAGTCCATTTCAAAAATGTCTTTAAAAAAAAAAACATCAAAAAAACATTTATTTTTCTTATTTATCATGACTTCTAGTTAAAATAGGCTGGTTTCTTTTGAGTCCTTACAAATTGTGTCCTGCTTACAGTGCATGGAGAACTGCGTGAAAGATCAAATAGATGAGCATGTAAGTAATGAGAACCATATTTTAGTTTTTTCTATTTTAATGGTTGCAATAGGAATGGAGTCCGATGTAAAAACTAGTTGTGTCTATGTGCAAGTGTTGACTTCCTTTGGTGAACTCGTCTAAAGAAGATCAATTGTGCAGACACTTTATATCATATTCCAAAGTTAATGCAGTCCCAATGTAAAAGCATGACCTTCTTGATCATAACACTCCTGTTTCACAGCTACGATAAACCTTTTTTCGACAAACTAAACCGAAAAGCCTGGAATATGTACTTGTGCAAACTTAAAAGTAGGCCGTACAGTTCTGTGCAGTACTCGAAGGAGGATTATTCGATCACGCCATTGAATGTGAGTCAGAGGATGAGCGATCTCATCGGTGTGAGAGGATGATTCCTCAAGTCGTGATGGGATGAGGGGCTCAGAGTGCAGCAGAGCTGTATGTAGGTTACCTGTCAAGAAATTAAGCCTATTACCAGGTTACGTAACACATCTCACATCTGGCTTGTGCATTTGCCATCCAATATTACATGTGTGGTAGTTAGAAAGGGAGATTGTGATTGAGATGATATGCATATGAGGAACCTGTAACAGTTTTCCTGCTTCATGGAAATTCAGACCTTAAAAGAGCTGTTTGATTCCAAATGAAGGATTAATGCTTGTGAAGGAGCCAGATTTTAGAATATTATTATTTTATAATTTTCAAACATTAAGTGATGTTAACTATATGGTCGTGCACATTAAATACTGAGATTCCTCCAACATTTTTTTGAGATGTCTGTCTAATGAGTATTCTATTTCTCACTGGAGGAGAGGCTAAATTAGAGAAATGGTAACTAAGACAATCGTGGCCGATTTCACTCTCGAACTGTTATTGAAGTGTCTGTGATGTGCCTAGTTATTAAGAAAATCAACAGCATAAAAATCCTGAGAAGTCAAAAGGACTTTTTACAGGTCAGATGGTGGGACGGGGTGGGGGGGGCAGGGCCAGTGTTCTCACTGAGCTGGACCTTTGCCCACCCTAATCACATGGCCATTATGGTCATCAGTGCATTTCCATTCTTGGTCTTGGTTCAGCCTGCAGGAGCCATTTGTAAAGCAGCGGAGCAGGAAATGAGGTTGGTGCACCACGGCCGCCCGAGCCTGCAGGACGCGCTTGAGGGAGCCACACTTAAGTCGGCACGTTGATTACGCAGCGTCCCTCACAGACAGGAGACGGTATTTTATTGGGGGGTGGTGGGTCATCATTGTGAGGGGAGATTGGAGGTGGGGAGTGGAGACAGAACTCGGATAGTGTTGGTAATGGACAGAGACATCAGCGGCTCCCCAGATTTATTATTGCCAAAAACACAGGTGCCCTGAAGCCGGATGATGGATGAGGCTTTCTGGCGTGGTTAAAGCACTGGACTCACTGTAGCTCATCTTTTAGGAAAGAGATTGAAATTGAGTTTTTGTCAAGTGTATTATTATTCCTCAGCAGAGTTTCAAGCAGCAGACTCTCATTCGTATACTTCTTTTTATTTCACTAGTTCATAATGCCAAACAGTTTCATTTTAAACGGGAATAAAAAACATTTGCAATAAAAGGACAGCTGGTGCGGTGGAGGATGACTCTAAACCCAGCAGCAGAGAGCAGGACCAGTGTGTTTGTTACTTGAGATGACAAATGAGAAACCACCATCAATATTTCAGTTAAAGCATGAAGTTACCCAAATCAGGTAACACTGATTACACGCTGCCTTAAATGGGCTTGAATTCACTCCACAGCAGGAGGGCTTCAGAGTGTGGGAGGATGAGCCCACCCTTCACAGAGCTATGTTTCAATCCAAGAAAATAGTTTGATTAAATGTTGGACATCTCTTTACAGGTTTACATTATAGTACACTACTGCTGACAGCTGTGTGCTAGACATATGCTTTTAGTTTGAATATCTTCATGAACATGAACATGTAGATTCATACAGAGTTAGATATCTTTGTTTTGTCAAATGTAAGGAACTTTTAATATATCAGATGTGGAGGCTCTTGCCAAAGTTCAGCCATGAGAAAAGCCCATGATGAGGGTGGGAGGGCTCTCTGAGAATGTCATGATGCTTGGTCACACAGTGTTTTCTGCTGGTGTCTCAGGCCCCGCTTACACGTCACGGTCTCTAATGAAAACCCTTTGTTTGGTTACAGAAAAGTTTTGTGTTTACACAGCAACGTTTTGAAAATAATATCCAGTTACACTGGCAAGACAGAATTGCTGAAAACATGTCGTTAACATGCCGGGCTTCAAGTTGGCTCAGCTGGTTGTTTTTGGTCATGAAACCACACACGCTCAGAGACAAAACGCTGTCACGGACATTCGAATGGACAGACGATGAAGTTGGATTGCTGAAACTACCAAGTCTCTGGAGTCCGCCATTGTTGTTATTGGGCATTTACTGAGCATGTGCAGAAGAACTATTTACTACTGCCGTTGTGCCCGTGCACAGTAGCAGTGTTTCAGAAAGGTTGTGTTTTCTCACGTTTACATGTAGAATGAGTCGGAACCTTTTGAAAAAGTAGCATTTTCCTCCATTTAGACAGAGATGGAGCGTTTTCAAAAGGTTCCCCCTTAGGAGCCATTTTCATAGAGCTGCATTTTCGGTGGCTGTGGGCACCGTTGTCATGTAAACAGGGACTTAGATTGTATTATATGAAACTCAAATTGTCTTCTACGCTGACCTCATTAGCTTTGGCAGGGACTTCTGCTTATTGTATAGTCTGGAAATGATCTATACTCATTTTAATGTGTCTCTGAACCTAATTGAATGACAGCACTTACTAAGAACTCTCAAAACTTAAACATGTTGAACATTTGTTCCTTTTGTTTCTGCATAACACATGACTCTCGTATTGTAATGGGTATCCAGATGTCCAAACATTTAGCTTTATTTTCCCTCAAAATCGCTTCACAGCCCACCTACAATGATAAATTAAGCAGTTGGGTAAATAAGCACTCAGCTCAATACGCCTTCTTGATTTGTACAGAACCACAACATTCAGATACAAGATGGAGACATGTCTCTGATTGTTTAGGGGAAAATAATCACTGCACCATCTGTTAGTCTGTATGATAAATTATCAGCCTCACTGCGGCAGCAGCAATTAGTTTCTGACAGTTTGAGCAGAATCAATAATTTACAGAGAGTAAGTCATAGCTGCGTGAAATCTCACTTTTCCTCAACACAGAGGCTGATATATGTGGACGTTTTCAAATGATTTGTGTACTGTCAATTAAAGGTATTAAGTGAAGACCAATTGGAAGGACAAAAGACTAACGGAAATCTTTTGAAATGCAAAATGACGCAGAACAACATGCCGTTGAATGTTATAGAGGGTAAATGATAACAGTTTTATCAGAAGCAATCACATCTGCTGCTGTTCATGGAAATAAGTGATCAGTGTAATGATCTGGGTGTGTTTAAATAAAGCTAATTACTCACAAAGGAATGAGCTTCTGATGTCTAAATCAACACAAGCTAGTAACTTATTCCCATCTGGACTTTTTAATACAATTTGTGACGGCATTTCATCTGAAGTAAACGGATGATCCAATACTCTTAAAGACAGCAACATGTCCTGACATTAATACTTCTCAAATAGCAGCCTGCTATGAGTTTGCCAGACACAAGGAATTACACACATTCACACACGGGTAATTTCTGGTTTCCAATTAGCCTCAAATGCTTGTTTTTGGACTGTAGGAGGAAACATATGTACAGACAGCATACTGAGATAACATGCAAACCCCACAAAGGATCTTGAACCACTGCACCACGAAGCGGCTCCAGTTATTAACAGTTGTAAGTTATTAGAGGACAGAAACACTTTGTTAGGCTCAGATCAACGACAATGGAAGAACCTAATGCTATTGTCTCTCAGAAATATAACTTGACAAGCATGCTGTTGTAAAATCAAAACGTGCAGGGTCTCTTTGTTGTGTCTAATAATGTTGTCACATGCAGCATATTCATATATTCACAACATTAAGGTGCACTACTCTTAGTTTTCATTGTTATATTGTAGTTTGATTACTAAATTACCAAATTAGGCATTGACAGTCATGCTAAACTTTATTGATATTATAACTGTTCGGCATGAAAATAACATTGTGTTCAGTTGTTGTAAAAGCCACACTTATTTATAAATCATGAAAACTGTGTTTTAAGAGTGATTCAAAACCAGATAACAAAGTTAAAACACAGTTTGGAAAATAATAATTTATCAAAATTTTTGAAATGGTATTTCAGTTTTGTTGAGATGGTTTTGACTATAATTTAATTTACCAAAATGAATGGACATGTTGAAATAGGAAGGTAGGAAACTCAAGTCAAACTTTTTTATGGTTGGTGCATAATGAGTCATCACATATTTGACTTTGACTTAAATGAGTAAAATATCACTATCCTGGATGTTTTGAGCCAATTTCTGGTAATAAAACCCATTCGATCCATTTTTTTAGAAAATTTATTTTTCACTCGTAGGGTTGAGCATTAAATGATGGCACCACTACTATGCTACCCCAGTGAGATTTCTACCTGATCTGTTTATGGTAATCCTTCTGAAATCAGAAAACTTGTTGATGCGGCTCCTTACACACCGAGAGTGTGTGCAGCTCAGCACCTTGAAGTGAACTCTCAGTGGAGCTCTGCCGCTGCCTCTCGGCGGCTCGCTGCCTCCTGCTGTAATGGGACACTGCTAAATGATGCTGCGAGCGCCTCTCTCCAGTCACGGCCTGTTGCGTCCGACTCGCTCCTCGCTGCCGTCTGCACGCCCGCCTGTGTTCAGCCCGTCTCCTCCGGACTCGTTTATGACACCATCAGACTCCTCGGCTGCTGCCTACTGGACGTCCTCATGCTAAAACTAATTACTTAAACTAATTATTTGAGCCTAATAACTTTGCCGTGCTTTCCAAGTGTGTTCCTTAGTCTTCAGCAATGATAGATTGCAGAAGGAGCAGGGACGCACAGGAACAGCGTCTTGCTCCTGACTGTTAATGCCGTCCTCCACAGCTGACACCCAAGCATGTTATTGCACTTAAAGAGTAAGTATGATGCAGCCTGCTGGCTTTTTAAGTGTGCTCGACTGTGCTTTCTTTCACTGGCTTTCTCGACTCCCCACATGTAAACACGACTACTTCATTTGGGTTTCTCATTTGCAAGCTTTGGGAGTGGCTCTGCAATTTGCAGCTGTGTCTGTGTGTGTGAGCGCAACATGTATGTATGTGTTTGTCCATAGGTGTGTTATTCTCAGATTTACCGTCAGCATTCATGTGTCTTGTGTTACTTTCTACTTTTTCACCATCAGTCATCAAAGGTCAGTGAATATTGATGCTGAAATGGCTCCGGTAATGTGATTTGACTAAATTAGAGTCTTTTAAATGGTACATTTTGGCACTTTTGACCTGCATTTATAACTGAATAACACAGCAAAAGTATATTTTCCATGTCAGGCAGGCTGTTTTGCATGTTGGTTGATTCTGTACAACCGCCATGTGGTTATTGCGCTCAATGGGCCATATTTGTGTATTTGAAGGACTGTTTCAGATTAATTCACCAAACTCATGCATTCCGAGCTACAGTATAATTTCTTTATTTGACAGTGACGAGCTCGTTGAGGTAGATTATCTTGCAGACCGGTGCTCTTATGCTGCTGAGGTTAAGCTGAAACTTTAACCCACTCGTCAGCGTTACAGATTAGCCTCAAGTGGCCAAGCCTTTTGCTGAGACATCACTCGGATCGAACTACATTCCCACTAAGGGCTTTTTTCTATAAGCATAATTGGTCCATGCAGTGACGCTGAAAAGTTGCAACATTTCTATAGTGTGTGTGTGTGTGTGTGTGTGTGTGTGTGTGTGTGTGTGTGTGTGTGTGTGTGTGTGTGTGTGTGTGTGTGTGTGTGTGTGTGTGTGTGTGTGTGTGTGTGTGTGTGTGTGTGTGTGTGTGTGTGTGTGTGTGTGTGTGTGTGTGTGTGTGTGTGTGTGTGTGTGTGTGTGTGTGTGTGTGTGTGTGTGTGTGTGTGTGTGTGAGACCATGGTTTATGCCACATGCCCAAACAACTAATGAAAAGTGACAGCCAGCCAGCGCTGCAGGGTAGACGAGGTTAGATAAGCCCCTGCATACAGACAGTAATACACACAAACACACACACACCAGTTCCTTCTGAGGGGTTATTCCCCTGCAGCCTTGTGCTCCCGTTGGAGGTGTCCAGTGTGAGTCCTTAGGTTTCGGCCTCCTGTCTCATGTGTCGCAGCATGTTGACACATATAGAGCCAGTGATGTATTATTGATAATGTCTGCTGGTTACTTCGACAGTGTACATTAGGTTAACACAAGTGCAATTACCAACACGAGGATACATGTGCAAGGACTCTAATTGTTCTGCATAAGCAATGACTGATAATATGCCTGCACGCATTTTTTGTATTTATTTTTTTCGCAGGAACTGAATAAAACTTCTACAAAGAATTGACCATTTTCACCTCTGTGCACTTAGGCCCTCTAACCAGCTTTCCCTTGTTGTATGAATGGGCGTCTATATGAGGAAAGGCTCATGCAGCAAGAGTGGCTAATTCCTGCTAATCCCATTCGTATCTCCTACCTTCCCAACGGCAGGCGCAGAGCAAGGGGAATTGCTAGTGAGATTAGCACCCTTTAGCTCCTCCTCTGTGGTTTACACTGATGGGCAGTTCAGGCTAGCCTGCCACTGCGCACATGCTCACCTTTTGCACAGAAATGGATTAATTGGTTTTTGCAAAATGCCCCGCTTCTTATTGAGAGAACAATGTAAGTTGTTTTGCTTTTATCGAACTTCAGTTGCACAAACTTTGTGTTTGTTTTTGTGGTTATTTGACTTATTTGACTCCTCACCAAAACAGGCACACTTAAAAACCATAGTTTTTAATATTGTTTTGTGGGTTTGACCTATTTCTTCCATGAGGTGATCATGTGGTTGGCTCTGTGGGACTTTCTCCATTCATTTGCATGCCACTAAAATCACAGTTTATCCTTTTGAGTTTGAAAACGTTGTTTCACAATGTCATTTTGGATCAAATGTTGGTGTCATGTGGTACTTCTCATTCTGCTTATACATGAGCATCCACCTGCTAGGTCTGAGAGAAAGGAAGGTGTTTTTTTTGTTGATGGTACATTTGTGTATTTCAGGTGTTTTCTCTTTTGCAGCTCTGATGAAACCAGTGCTACAGTGTTAAAGCCTCAAACCTCTGAGTTAACCTCAAAGTACCCAGGATTATCCTCCTGTTAAACTCTTTTTCTCCCAGTTTAATGCACAAACAAGCTAGAATGAAGCACTTTGAACGTCATGAGTCACTTATCTGGTTACACTCTGAAAAGCACTGAAAAGAGGTTATATGAGTGTATAATAACAATAACAAAAAAAGGAGAGGTTTTGAGTTTAACTGTTACACTTTATCTAGTTGTACATCACACTTTAAATCTGCTTCAGCTGAGATCATCAACATAAACTAATGAGTACCCAAATCAGTTCATTCAACTACATGCACATCAACCCAGAAGTAAATGTTATCTTCCATCTAGAGCTTTCCTTTTATTCATCATCCTTTATTCCCTAATTTGTCTCTGCAGGAGAACTCTCCTGAAGATGTTTCCACAATCAGGGAAATCGATTGTCTTTGACAACTTTCCGGATCCTACCGACACCTGGGAAATCATCGAGACAATCGGAAAAGGGACGTACGGGAAAGTCTACAAAGTGCTCAACAAAGTTGATGGAAGCAAAGCAGCTGTGAAGATACTAGATCCCATCCATGTGAGTGGTTTCTTAACGTCTACACTTAGGTTCAAAGGCTAAGCTTGGAAAAAGCTCACGGACCAAATTTGTTTTTAGACATTTGGTGTAAACTTCAGATGCTCTGACTTTAAAAAAAAAAATAAAAAAAACACCTTTTACCATCTGAAGTCAAAGCATAGTTTCACCTAATATTTTATATTCTTCAGATAAAGAAAGTGTCATCTTGACACAATATCAACAGACTGTCCTGTTTTATCCTTTGCCCTCATTTAGTCCATTTACCAACTAAAAACTTGAGTTCAGCTGCACCCTTTATGGACAAAACGATTTTAAAATGAGATATTTTATGGGTGATTTGAGTATAAAAAGTTTCAGCACACTGTTGTAAATCATGCACACAGTGGCATCAGTCAGGTTTCATCAGGTTTACATGACCATTGTTAGATAGGGGCTCTTTGAACTATTCCGTCATCTACAACCACCAGCAAATTATCTCAGCAAATTGCTTCTTGCGATACTATTTTAGCACTGTGATAATTTCAGGCTGTTTTCTTTGTTTGTTTGTTTATGCAGCACATTAACATGGAGCCAAAACACATTTGGCACTGAAGCTGAAGTGTGTAAAGCTTGAAAAAGATTGCCTGAAGCAGAAAACACTGACACATGGCAGAGAAACGGGATGTTACCACATGATAGTGTGGGCCTGAACTGTTCCATAAAGTGGAGCTTCTCCATTCTACTAAGATTTACTAAGCATTTATCAATCCATTTTACGTCTATTCTTCCATTTATCTGGATTAATACCCATTTATTTATCTGTCCATTGATTTACTGGTCAATTCATTCATCCTTTCAGGATCCATTCATTCGTAAGCAATAAAATCATCCGTCCACCCATCCATATTTAATCAATCTAAGCCTATACATGTCACCCGGCCACCATTTTAGGAACAAACAAACACAGATGTTGTTTGGAGTTTGGTATAAAGCCAGAGAAAGTGTATGTGTGAACAGGGAGAACATGCAAACTCTGGGCCAAAATCAAAGACGCTTTTATTGCTGTGAGGCAACAGTGCTAACCACTGTTCCACTGTGTCGCTGAAAGTTTTACCATCTGTCTGCTTTACTTTGTTCATTCAAAGTAGGGTTACTGGTGCATGCTGACAACCCCCCACACACACACCTATTCATGCATAAATGAAATTCAAAGTCAGAAATTAACCGAACAAGCACAGGGAAACATACCAAGTTCCATATAGAAAGGCTCTGGCCTGAATCAAACCATTGGAGCAAAGGACTCCAACACACTGCTGCAAGATTTACTGACCACATGACTTAGCATTAATAAGCATAACAGCTTTTTTTCAGCTTGATTTCCAGACATAGATGTCGGAACAATAGAAGTTTCCCGGCTCTCTGATACAATCATGTAACTTTGTTTCAAACTAAAACACATATACAATCACTCCGCGCTTTGTATTGAAAGTACATTGAACTGTAGGGTTTACTTAGAAGCTTTAATAAAAAGCCCTTTTCATTCATCAAATATAGACTTCAAGTCTCATTAGTCTTTTGTGAAATTGTCACTGTTTCTCGTTATTGAGGAATGATTATGTGCAGACCACTAGTGTATAAAGACCATCATTACCATCAGTTCAATCAGTGGGATGATTGTTCCGTGGACAAGCCTATTACGTACTGTACAGCTTAATCAAGGGGTCCTTTCTACAGTATGCTTGGCTTAAGGTTATGACATTTTTCACACATCTCAGGGGAATACTTGTAATTTCCTCCTTGTTTCAGGGCCATTTTTGGTGAAAAGCAAACAGAGTCAAGTGTTGTTGCTTCAGCCTTAACACGTCGTGTGGACTGTGGCCTTACAAATAGATTGGGAGATAAATACAAGGGACCATAAGAAACGGCAGATTTCTTGTACACGATTTTGAAATAATGGATTGTTATTTTCTCAGCTGTCCTCTGCCAGTTTGAAAAGCGAAAATCACTGATCCCTGACAGAACTGCCACAAAGTTGAGCTTTGTGACGGTGGAATCCACATTTGTTCTCGGTTTTAAAGCAAGGGTGCCGAATGCGTTCATCGCCATCAATGGTAGATCGTGTTAAATTCAAAATCTATTAAAATCGTCCGAATTACATACTTTCCTCTCGTCTCAGCGTCCCACATTGGGAAGTAGTTCGAGTGAAAATGCTTTGGTGCCTGTCCACACTTAGTCTCTAGTGCTCGCCACATGTGATCTGAATTGATGTTAATGCCAGTCGTAAATGATGGAGAGTTTATAAAGAGTTCTCACAGAAGCAACTGACAAAGTTGTTTGCGCTTGTAGTAAAAGACATACGTGGTTGAGGGCTGCAGAAGTCGTGTGTCTTGGGAATCTCCAGCGTAAAGAGAAATAGTGTTGCAGAGACTAATTCTGATCTTTTTGCAGATTGGGACGATCAAGAAAAAGTATTTTTGCATTTTTAGTTGCAACAAAGCTTTAAAGGGGAAAAAAATGTTTTGGGGACAATTCACTGGATTTTGAACTGGAAAGTGGGATCATGTTGAATTTGTACTTGAGTTCATTTTTATTTATGTTTCAATTATTTCAGGTCTCTAGAGGAGATATAGAAATAACTTTCATATATCATCTGTCTTTGCACTGAAACAAAGGGGAAATACTAGAAATTGAGTTTTTTTTTATTTGGTAATATTCTGAATATAAGACTAAGTTTTGTTTGTTTTTTCTTCTGGGAAATTGGCCTGAGGTTGTCTTATATTCGAACCAATACGGTATTATTTTGCTGTCATTTTACCAGTTCGGCCCATTCAAGATCAAACTTGGCTGAATAATGTGGGTTTGATACCCCTGATCAGAGGTATGGTTAACTTAGCTTAACATGAAAATATCTGGTGTGTCTCCATTTAAAAAAAATTATTTGTGGCTTCAACTTCAACTGATTTGTAAACCTGTCTTTCAGGACATCGATGAGGAGATCGAAGCAGAATACAACATCCTCAAAGCTCTATCCGACCACTCCAATGTCGTCAAGTTTTATGGGATGTTCTACATGAAGGATGTGAAATGTGGCGATCAGCTGTGGCTCGTACTGGAGGTAGGACCATGAAACCCATCGTGCATGTCTCAGAACTGCAGCAGATTTCTAAATATTTGACCAACAAATGAAACTTTGAAAGTTTGACTGTATTGTACCTTTGATATTTTACCCCATCAAAGGTAGTTTTCCAGCAGCACAAGGCTAATTTAAGAGCAAAAGTAACGGCAGATACCGTGGCAACATACCGTGCAGACAGAGGACATGCAGGTGCAGGTTAAAGGTGTGATTGTTCTTCACGCAGCATGTCTGGCCAGGTATACGCCGCAGTGACCAAATCTGCCAAGGGATTGTGTAACAGTTTTAGCCACCACAGGCCGTCTCTGAGTTTACTTATAGGCCACCTGGGGGATTTGGTCCCAGGCCATTCAGCATCACGGGGGCGAGGATGAGCTTGCGTGCCCAGCAGCTCCCTGCTGAGAGCTGCAGAGCAGGGATTTCTGCTCACAAGGGCTGTCTCACCGAATTACTTTATACACCTAAAAGGTTGCAGCACAAGTTGAAGCCTTGTTCTGTTGTTACTCTGCGATACACTGAAGCCATGTATTCGCCACCTGCATGGATGTCCGTTTTCTCGCCCCTCATAAGGTGAAGAAGTAATGTGATGCAGGTGTGATATTGCCCAACAACAGTTTGAAGGGGACCTTGATGCAGCAGGAAAGGTCTCGCCTCCAGCTCCCCGGCTCTCCCACTTTCATATTTCATTGCTTGCCGAAGCCCTTTTGAAATGTCAAGCTGCAGACAAACATGTAATGGAGGTCGAGCTCAGAAGAGAAAACGTGTTTGTGGGGTCCAACACAGTGTCACGTATCGCTTTTCATTTTGCCTTTGCACGGAGTGGTCTTGTAATTTGTGTCCCTGCTTTGACAGAAAACAGTACAAACGTGTCTGATTGAACTCGGTCAGCATTTTGAGGAGGGTTGATAAAAAGTAACACAGAGAAACAGTCTTGGACTGTGGGAACACAGTTTGCTTAACCTCTTCTTCAGGAAACTGCACCCTGATTATAACGTGTTGATCTGCACTTATGTTTATTTTTTTTCATTTGTAACAACTTGTTTCTGTAAAAAAACAAAGATATAGCTTAAAAAACCCTAAAAGTTTCTTACAGTTTTTTGAATTTGGTCTTTTACGCTGATTTGTATCCATTTTGTCTGTTTTCATGGCAAAATTGTGATTATTGTACAAAATCTGTGCGCAAAAGTTCAACTATTTTTTATACATTGCAAAACACGCACAACAGTTTCAGCAGTATAGAGCATGTAAATTATGATGAGCTTCAACACATCTCTGGCTGCTGTGCGTTCGCCCTGCTGCTGCCGCTGTTGCTCCGTTTTTCTGTCATCCGGTCCGGCAGTGTGGGAACAGAATGTCCATATTTCTGTAATCCAAGCTTCAGTGGGCTTTGCTTCAACAGCAGCAGTGTTACGTTAACCCAGTAGATAGCTTTCACCTCCGCTTCTTGTGTTTCTGCGTCTTTTCATCGCCGTTCTTCCTCCCGACCTTTGCAGGGAACCCTACAATTACTTCCCTCAGATATCGAGACGCCCAATAATCAGACAACATGCTTCATTAGTCCGAGGTATTATCTTTGTGTTTCTGCATCATGCTAATTGATTTTTATCTGGCAGGGTTTAATTCCGTTGAGGAAAACAAAAAAAAAAACACAAATCAGTTTTGCTGTTTGCTCTGTGGCCACATGTTCACTTTCCTCATGCAAGAAATCTGCAGCCAGCAGTCCAAATCTGGTGGATAATCCTGAAATCACTGCCTGACAGTTCTGTGTGTGTGTGTGTGTGTGTGTGTGTGTGTGTGTGTGTGTGTGTGTGTGTGTGTGTGTGTGTGTGTGTGTGTGTGTGTGTGTGTGTGTGTGTGTGTGTGTGTGTGTGTGTGTGTGTGTGTGTGTGTGTGTGTGTGTGTGTGTGTGTGTGTGTGTGTGTGTTCTGAAGTGGGTGCACATGGGGTGTGAAAGGACAGGAAAGTGTGTAGCAGGGTGGTCATTCACCATGGTTACTGTCCCTCCTTTGGAAACTGCAATTTACCATACTTTCGCCGCCCCTTGCACTGGCAGTAGACCGCTCATTATGAGGAGAATTCATACAAATTGCATCCTCTACTTTGTTAGCTCTTTTGTTAGCTTTTGGCTTTGGCTCTGTAGTGCACCCCTTTATGAGCGCAGATGTGGGGCCCGAGATGAGCAAGCTTTCATGTATGGAGGACTAATATTGCTGGCATCAGGGGGGGGGCTTAAAAATACTTCAAACGTAGCCCCGATGGAGTGACTTTTATGCTCTAATTGAGCATAAGAAGCTGATTTGGATGCGCATTTCATTTGCGAGACCCCATGTTACAAGCGGTGAACCTGCTAAATGGGAGCTAGCAGCTTTTAACAGAGCTTTTTAAAGAGGTGTCTCCCATTATGCCGAAGTTAAAAAGGCTGTAATACTAAATTGAAATTGCATCACTCCGTGGCCACATTGCAGTTTTAGGTCTGAACCAAATTGGTTGTTCGGGGAAAGTAACTCCTTTGTTGTTTGCTCCGGTGATTGCCTCGCTTCTGATGGCAAGAAGTGTAGGAGTAAAATCTTGTTTTTCATACACAGCTGAAAGCTTCTATATGATGCTTCAACAATAGCCTGTAAACTGGAAATAAGCTGTTTATTACAGGAACTAGTTCTTTCCAAAGCTTTACTTTACTAACAAGAAAGATAAACTAGAAAGTGGCATCCTTCTATCTTTTAGTTGCTTCAGTTAAGGCTGTCTTTATAATGTGAACATGGATGTGTTGTTGTGGTGTTACTGTGACACTGTGTGGGTCTGTTTAATAACTGATTCACTCTTCAAATTCACTAAGTAACATCATTTAGTGGGAGGAAGATGCTCTATAATCTGCAGTTCTTTAAACGATCTGTGAGTACAAAGAGAAGCAACGATAAAACAGTGCAGATAAACTACAAGCTTGCAGAACAGTCTAATGTTCAAGTAATGCTGCTTATAAGGAGAACATGCTAATGATGCTGTCATTTCTGTAAAGGGATGTTGTTTTCAAAACATCGCTGTGTAAACTTGAAACTTTTTGTGTAAAACAGACCTCAGATTTCAAGGTGAAACTCCTCTGATATCAATGCGTTATGATTGTAAATTAAGTATAATAATGACAGCGACATGCAAACCTTTATTCATTTCCCTGAATCCCCATATTTTCCACAGAAAATTGGTTCGTTGACATTTCTAGAATGTTTTGGTTGAAGACCCTGTGAAAGTCGACCGTGCACCGCTGAGTCTCACACCTTCCCCCATTAGTGCGTGTCCTGCGACTTCCCCGCAACCTCTGCAGTCATCAATTGACAATGAGCTTTAAAATGGCATTCCTTGTTCAGACTTTTCAAATAACGGTGGCAGAAAGCAGACACCTCAGCTATTATGTCCGCGTAAACGATAAGGCCACAAGGTACAAGGTAACAATGAGGGCGCCTTTCTCTGGAGACCGTCCAATGTGTCACACACACACACACACACACACATGCTACATACATCCTTCCTCAGCCATGTTGCTGTAAATGAGAAGAGCACAATGCAGATTTTCATTAGCAGGAAATCAAAGACGGGCAAAGTCGGCACCTGCATCTTTACATTTGTTTTATCTATTTCTTCTACCTGTCTTTGATGGGCTGCTTTCATTTACATGACTAAACCAGCACCTGAACTCATTTGTGATGGAGGCCGTCCTGCTCAGTATTCAATATATTCAGGTTTTTCTTTGAAAATCCCGTCTTCCTGTTCACAGTCATGTGATTTGTAAGATATGGATGGATCTTAGCGTGCGTACACTATTAAACTAAATATTACGACTGCTTTTTAAGTGGGAAAATAGATGTGCGTATATCTGTAGCTCAAGTAGCTCTTTGAATCCTATAATTAAGACTATCAGGACTGACAATTCACTGTAAGGTAAACATTACTACGAGAAAGGTTTATATCTGTGAGTGAAGGCTCCGATTTCCTGTTAGTAAGAAATTCAGCCTGAGATTTATTGATTTCCGTTTTGTTTTGATCATGGTCAAGCGTGTACTCATTGTTTCAGTTTTCTGTATTCATAAGCAATCTAGTTAAAGTTTGTTTTGTCCACCTCACGATTGTGAAGATGCCCCTCGAAAAGAAATTTAAAAAATACCATATTTCAATGCTATAGAAGGGATAGGAAATGTCAGTTAAATCCAAGAGTTAAATCAAAGCAGCTCTGAATGTTTATATGTTGCTTAGGCCCTGCGGAGATTTAGGTCTTCGCCTCTTCCTCTAATAATTAATGCTCATGTCCAGCATCGCTTCGTGGATGTGAGCATTGAGCGCTAACGTTTAGCGCAGCTAAATCTGGGGCACCGGGGCCCCTCATTAATATGGATCTGTCCGTCTGCCCCGTGTAATTTAATGATGACAGGTGATATAGCGGCGGTGATGTGGACTGACGTCAGGCGCCGCTCGCTGTCAGCCCGTGAAAACCTCTGCGGTATTCTCAGACTAACTGCAGTTTGTCTGCACGTCCAGTAGCAGCGAGGAGGAGTGATTAAGCTCCCGGTGTGGCAGCTGAGATACACGCCATCCATCCAGCAGCAGCCCTCTGGGCTCCTGATAGATGGCTGGATTGATAGGCAGATAGAGAAACACACATTGGGCACAGTGATGAAAACTTATTCCAGCGCTTCGTCAAGGTCAAATACTTTCTACAGTCTTGGCATCAAGTGCAGAGACAAATTACAGAGCTTCTGTTTGGACATGTTAACATCGCCTCTAAAGTCAAATTACTATTCCATATATACTGTATATATACAGAAGGAATAAAACTGTCTACAAATAGGTACTGAACGGCAGAGAACAGCAGCAGAGAGACTCACACTGACTTTCAAACAGAAATAAGTGAGTTTTATAAAAAACCAAAATTCATCCAAACTCATTTTTTTAAATTGTATCTGGTGTAGGCGTAATGAAGATAAACTTGTAACATAGGCTGTAGTGTAACAGGTATGACAGCTGCGGGCCTGTACAACAGGATTTAGCCACTCAAAGTAAAAACCTCGCAGCTCTGATAATACTGTTTAGTCTTTAATGTGGTGGTAGTGGTTGACAATTTACGACAAGTGTGAGACCATACTTGGATACAAGTACAACCAAAAAGACACACAACACCAAAAACTTATACCAGTCACTTAAGTGGACATATGAATACCACAATGAGACATGGAAACTTTATAAATACACTCAATGACTGTATACACTGTCTCAATTCTCTGCTGCAAACAGGCTCAGTTTGACCAAAAAGGCAAAAGTTCAATATGAAGACATTAAATCACAACAAGGAGACACTGAATTACCCCAAAATGATGCAAAATGTATCTAAAGAGAATTCGGCCAAAAAAATGTCCTATAGAAAGAAGAGAACTATCACAAACAGACACAGACTTCCATCAAGGAGTCACAATATTACTTCATAATTATACCCTTCAGAGGTGTTTTTAATTACTATTTTCAGGCAACAAACACTGCAATTTCTTTATTTTTCATAAAAGTGAGATGGGCGTAAGGTGGGATGTGTGTGTGTGTGGGGGGGGGGGGGGGTTATGATGAATCATAATTACAGGAATAAGATGGCAATTTGTAGATAGCATGTAAAATAATGAATATATTGAAATAAATTCATGCATTAAATGTAATGTTGATAAAATAAATCCTAACGAATGCAGAGGCTTAAAAACAATCCTTATTATTTTGTCCTGAACTTCACCTGTAGATCAGGTTTAAAATTAATTTCTTTCATTATGAAAACACCAGGTACTAGATACAGTATGTGTGATTCATCACTCTGGATGTGTGAGAGGTGAAACTTCTGCTCCGCTTAAATTTCAAAGACATTTATATGACGTTGTGTGTCTGGTCCGCCGGTAAAATATCTTTATTTACTGTGCAGGGAAGATAAATTTCAACCCTCCCTCCAGTAAAAATAACTAAGCAGAAAGGGTGACCTGGAGAACAATAAACCCAGCCCTCAAAGATCAGAGAAAATTATTACTTGTCACACCAATATCAAACTTTTACTTTCACCATATTTTCATAGTGCTTTTATGGATCTGTTAGACAGTTAAAGTAATATTTATATTTATGTTTTGGACTATCCGACTGAGAGGAGGAGCCGTAGCGGAAGTTGTGGGTTTGAATCCCACTTAGACTCTCAGAAGAATTAATCTGAGAACATCACCTTGTTCTACATTAAAATGGTGGCTAGGATTTTAATCTGTGTGTTGTCATTTTAATACAACTTGTTTTACTCGACAGTATTCACTGTGGGCTTCAAATGGATGAAGCAATTTGTAGCGTCCTTTTGTTTGCACAGAAACACTGACGAGCCCTGTGGGTTGAATTATAACAACATGACAAAATGTCTCGCTGTTTGGAGATTTGGGTGCAAAACCACTAATATCATCAGCACTTGTGTTTTCTTCAGGCTGCAGGAGAAGATATTGTTTTCTAGTATAATTAAACAAGATAGCGTCGCAGTTTTTCTGTCTACTGCCTATATGCAACAAAGGTCAACATCTCTTTCCCTAAGCATCATGGGAAAGTAAACGTTGTTAGCCGCACGGTGCCTTTGTGTTCAGCAGACTTTGAATGGGAATCGAGGATTGTGACCGTAACCCTCCAATATAAAGGTTGCTTATTAATACATATTTCTGATACGTGCACACAATCCGTAATCCCTGTAGCATGAACCCTGCAGGGGACTGGTTTTTATCCTGAGTAACCACACATCTCTACTTGTTTTATAGGCTAATTAGACTTTCCGTTTACAAGTGCAGGGAAATTAGTGTAATTATAAAAAAAAAAAGAAAGAAAAGTTTTCATTACATAAAGAGGTATAATGGAAATTTCCTGTCAGACAAGACATGTTTTGGATGTGATGGGAGGTGAGAGATGTGCTGAAATGGGGGGAAAAAAACTATGAAAAAGGAGGGACGACGCATGCATGGATGATATTCTTTACCACGCCGACGTCGCAGGGATCTGTGTTTACAAACAGCGTTCATATGCAAAACTCTACAATTTGTCTTCACTTCCAGCCTCCCAGCATGGTGATTGACGTCTTGCAGCTTTTTATTCCCGTGCACCTCTGGCATCTCCCGAAGAAAGGCCCAAATTAAGGGTTATTATTGTTGCCAAGGCAACCTACGGGGTAATTTTCAGTGATTTTCCGAGAGGGATTGCTATTGACGGTGGAGTCCATGTTGAGATGCAGTATGCCACAAGAGAACACCCAAAGTGAAACATCTCTGGTGTAAAGAAGGTCTTAATGCTTTTTTCTTTTTTTTTTCTTCGCTCACAAAAGTACATTCTGTTACTTCAAGAAATGGTCTCCAATAAACAGTGGCGGGATTGTTACATGAATCATGCCATTGTATGAACACATAAGAGTACTTATTTGGGGGATAATTCGAACATGTTTGCCCTGCTTAGTAATCGCAGCATAGATAAATTATGCACACAAAAAATCACATTCTCCCTATAGGCACAATTTTCACCTCCCACTCAGCTGCCTCAGAAAGATAAGCCTCTAAAGATTGACAGAATTACTCCCAGTGCCGCGGTTTTTTTGTTGTTGTTTTTTTTTTCACTGTAAAATCGTCCTTCATCCCCGGCTGTTTTTCTCCATATCCAAAATCAGACATATTGGATCGGCTGAGCAATAAGCGCTGACTCATGGTGAGCTTTTGCCCATTGTCCTCTTTTCTTTGTTGGCTTCTCTGCTGCAGCTCTGCAATGGCGGCTCCGTGACAGATCTGGCCAAAGGCATGCTGAAGAGAGGAGACCGCATGGATGAAGCCATTATTGCTTACATCTTGCACGAGGCCCTCATGGTGAGTCTGGAGGCGGGTGGGGAAGGGAGGGAGGGGGGTGGACTGTAGTGGTCGATGGAGCACCCTCTCCCCTCTGAAAGAGGTGCTTCAGTGAAAAGAGCTTAAACAGGGCAATTTTGCAGGCAGGTGCTTGTCAAAAAAAGCTGTTAACTTTTTCTTTTTCCACAGGGGCTCCAGCACCTGCACATCAACAAGACCATCCACCGGGATGTCAAAGGCAATAACATCCTATTGACAACACAAGGAGGGGTCAAACTAGTGGATTTTGGTATGTTTTTGCAGAACCCCCCCCCCCCTTTATTTATTTTTTTTGTTGGAGCCATCCTCTAATCAGTGAAAATCCTGTTATGGCTCTATTTAACAGAAGAGGGTCAAATCCATTACCTTCAGCTGCCTGCCAGATAAATTGTGCCACTAATTAGCTTCCTTGAGAGCCTTGAATATATTTACACAACCTGACAAGGTAGCGGATGATTATACTTTTCCATTACACTCTGCCACAGACTGCAGAGGACATTGTTGCTATTCACCCGTCGCACTCACTCATTTGCTTTTTTGGGTCTTCTTAACCAAATGAGACACTCCGGGCAGCGTGGCGTAGCTCCCGGGCTGAGGGCTCATGATAGGCGAAGTGATTCGGACTATTTCCAGGAGATGACTCACCCTTGTTTTCTTCGGGCGCTGCAAAAAACCAGCTGCCTGTTTTCATTACAAATAAAATCCCCACTCAACTTGTGTGTCGGTTCACATTTAGTCTGCTAAATTGTGGGCTTCTCTTAAAAGCTTCTTCACTAACCGTGAAGCACAAAGTGCAGAGCTTTTATATTAGGAGGCGGGCGTGCAAGGAGGAAGAGGAGGGGGTATTAATGGAATCGCTTAATATTTGAATGTGAAGTAGCTGATATGGAGCAGGACCCCTCTTTGTCTTTCGAGAAGCTTCTTTCTCCTCTCAAGGCCGACGTAGAAACTCTCGGCATAAGCGTATCGCAATAATTGTGAAGACGGTAAGATTTGTGGTCTTCACTGATGAAGAAGGTAGAGTGCACTTCAAAATACTTCACAGCAATCGTCTCTGGATCTGGTGTGGTTCTGTTTTTTTTTTATTGTTTTTTTTTTTAAGGTTTTTGATGTTTTACTTGTAGGCACAGCAAACAGTAAAAAACAATCAGCTAACACATAACAGAAACAAACTGTTTCAGGCCCCGTTTCCATGACGTTTCAAGTGAAAACGTTTTTTTTTTACACGTTCTAATTTCAGAAATTCTGTCCGCAGAAATGCTGAAAACAATGCACTATAAACATTAACCATAAGTTGGACTGCTACTACAGGTGACTCTCAACTATAAAACTACCAATTCCCAGGAGAATATGGACCGGGAGTCATGACAGTCTGGAGGCGGCCATTGTTGGGAATTGAACCGGTGAACTTCTGAAAACAAACTCACCTCTCTAATCTCTAGGCCATCGCACAAAATCAAGACATGGAAGTGTAACAGTTACAACACCTGCAGGCGATACGAAAAAGAAATAAGAGATATTCTATATCAAAATCAATTCATGAGCTGGAGAATGACTTTGTTTCTGCCAATAACAATAATATCTTTTACGGATACGTACTGGGGAGTCTGTCAATCAATCAAATGTTACAACTCGGTGTGAGATAAAGCCTGTGCAGCTTGAGTTTAAGGGCGCATGTTAATGGGGTTGATGCTCCCACACCGTGATTTTAAAGGTTTCTTGCATTCGGCTTACAATTGAACAGAAGTAGTTTAAAGTTCTCAATTAATTAGTTGCGCAGACCCCAAAATGCTTAATTTAAAACGCTCTCATTTAAATGTAGAGTCCAACAATCACCTGTAACATTGAACTAAACACTGTAGTCATGCAGCTGAGATTTCTACGTAGCTACAGGTTATTTTGATAATGTTGGTTTCTTCTAGTCATTGTTTTTTTTTTTTCAATTACAGTCAGCCGTTCCAGTTGTCGCAGTGTTACAAGTCACAAAAACAAGCACGTTCCCGTTTCAATTTTAGAATTAAATTAAAAATGTTAATTGTAGACTTTTGTTCATTTAATTAATGCATGTTATATAGTAATCTGCTTCATTTACAAAGAAAGGAACTAACTTTTAATGTTTTCTTTTATTCCGCATGGTATCTCAGAATTGGATTTTCTACACTGTTAGAAATTTAAAAGAAAAAGAGAGGAGATGAGAGAGAAAAGACAGTGTTTTGAAAGTAAAGCGAGCAGCTCCAGCTCCATCAAGGCAACTTTGCTGTACTTTGTGACCTTTGTTTTGAAAAGCTTCAACAGGAGTGACAACATATCTGAAGTATAACAAATATTGTTGATACAAACAATTTCTTTTGATAAGTGTCAGTTGAACCTCTGCCTAAACATATAAAATTATATTTGATGATGACCTGAGTCAAATATTGTTTTCAAAATAATATACTTGTTTACAATTTAAGAGTAAAGATAGTCTACTAGAAATGTAGTTTAAGTTTGGTAAAGTTTAGACATAAGCATTTGTTTTGTATAATGTAGTTGTTTAACAAACAATAATAAGTATAATTCAGTCTATGATAAAACTTGTAGTTACTAAATAACTAAAATGCTCATATACCCATGATACTGCACGTTTTGAATTATAGATTCGTATCCAATGAAATTGTCTTAAATCATGTTTTGAAGAACCTTTTTTGGTTAGGCACAGATTGAATTTAGTGAGTGAGGTTTGGAGCAAAAGGCTGTCGGCTCTTATGCCATCTACACACTGCGCAATTTTAGCAATCTTACAAGTTCACCACGAGCCACACTGTACGACATGAAACTGATAACCTTTGGACATGACATGAAGTTTGCTGTGTGCAGATTGCACGATAAAAACACAAGCTGAATCGCAGCGTATGATGCACGTGACTCAACGTGATTGCGGAAGAATAATATTCCATTCCAGAAAAGGGAATTTTGTCTCCAAAAAGTTTTTGTTTACGTCCCACATACTTTTTTTTTATGCATTTTTGTCACAATTCACTTATGATTGTTATCTTTTTGGGGTGGAGCAAAAATGCACAGTGTGTAGCGTTACAGTAGATGTTTATTTGAAAAGATCGGACTCCAGGCAGCGCGCCAACACTGAACCATTCCTTCTTAAATAAACAGGAGATGTTGTATCGTAGAACATCTTATCAAGTGTCTGCTGTTTCTCTAGCTAAACCTATAATTAATGTCCCAGATAGGAGGGATACAGTATCTTTGGAAAGAATTTATGACATAAAAGTGTTGCCGGTTTCTGCAGAGATCAACTTTGGCATCATGATGTTGCTCAGTGCTGGGCTCCGGAAACACAGATAGGAAGTAATTGCATTTACAGTTATGACATTTTATCATTGATAAAGCATTACTGCATTAATTTTGAACCGTAAGGGTAATTGCTATAAAGCAATGATGCCATCGATCACCACTGGGTCAGAATCTCCCACTTAGTTTATCTTCTCTGAGTATATTTGCTGTATCTTCTCTCATATATATATATATATATATATATATATATATATATATATATATATAATTTATTTATTTATTTTTGCTTTTCAAAATGTGTGCATGTGGTTTGGGAAAGGATTTGGAGGCAATTCAGAATTTTGTTGAAATTTTGACTGAATGGTAAAATATTTACAAGTCAGGTCTCATATACGGTCGGTCCTGACTCATACGACAACTTAATTCCTTTTTTTGGAATACCACTATAACAAGTAGATTTACTTTACTAATTACTCAAAAAAAAAGTAACACGTTTTTAGGAAACCTTTGTCGATCTATTTGCCATTTGCTTTGCAGTTGGTGAAAGTTAGGGTGATCATATTCTGTTTTAAGCAAAATAGGACACTTGGCCTCAGGTTACTTACCGTAAATAATATTCACAGTTGCCTCATATTGTTAGGATCTGGAAATTTGGAGTTCTCTGTATGTAAAGGAAGTTCAGATGCACAACAAATAGAATCTCTCTATTATCAAAGACAGATTGAATTAATGTTTCTTTCTGACAATCAGTGATACAAAATTAACTTCTTAAATCTCTGGAATGAAGTACTGTACTTTCCAGACTATAAATTGTACAGCAAAATAGGTTGTATCTATCAAAAACTAGGAGAAAAATAAAACTGTCAGCCATATGTGGTCGTAATGAGGATATTACAGTGATTAGCAGCATTCTGTTTTTGTCCTAGATGGTATGTACTCTTATACTTTGATGATAAAATGCTTCTGGATATAAGTTGCATGACCAGCCAAACAAATGAAAAAAACTGTGACTTTTAGTCTGGAAAATACAGCAACATAGAAACAATTGGTGTTTTGTATGGTATATTAAAAGCCAACAGTACAATCAAAGTCTTACTTGTAATTATTCAATAATCTTGATTTAAAAAATAAAAAAAAAAGAAAGAAATCCGGCTTTTATTAAAAAAAAAAAAAAGGCTTCCTTGCGCTTTTGCATTTTCTTAGTAAATTAGACGGAACGCTGCTCCAATGTTGGCGATCATATTATTTCTGACTGCTTGTATGTATGTATGTATGTATGAGTGTCTGCTAAATCACATGCAACAAAGCACCAGTCTATATAAATACTGTGTATGTCCTTTGGAACACAATGAAATCCAGACAATTTCATGAATTGATAAAACCCCCGAGGACTCCCTGGACAGTGGACACATAAAGGGGATGTTTGGTCACTTTAGTAAAGAGAGGGAGGACTGACTAAAAATATCTGTGTGAAGCTGCCCCCTCCTGTAACACAATGTAATGTAATCATGTAATTCTCATGAAACCAAGGCGGAAGCAAACACGAGCCGATAACGCTCCCCGTGTTTTAATCTGCTGCTGATGTCTTTGCTGAGGGAAAGGTTTCTAATTATCTATACAAAAAGTCTTTTGTATTCTGCTGTTTTACATCTCTCTGCTGACGGTCCAAGTTTGTATCGGGTATGTGACGTCAGTGAGAATGACAAACTAGAAACCTTGAGGAGGAGGCGAGCAGAAAATCCTGAAGCGTGTGCGTGGAATGAAGAACTTGAAGAGTGACGAAAAGCGCAGAGTGAGAGTGTCGGACTCGGCGCCATGCGCAGGCAGCGCGTCACAGCTGGGATTAATGGTTTTTCATGCAGAGGGGCGCATGCTACACTAAGCAGCTGAGCAGATAAAGCCCCCGCAGTGACTCATCACCAGCGGAGAAACAAAATAGCAAAGAGATGGACCCAAAAAGGAGCAGTGGAAGAATGAGGGGAGCTGTTCGTTCATGAATATTCTAATTGACAGCGTTATCTCTGTGATGATTATTAAGTGTGGCCCACCAGGCTCCTCTCCGGGCTAATGTAGTGGAAACAGAGGGACTGTGAAAGCTTTAATGGTGGTGGGGGGGCCTTTGTGTTCCCGTACTCCCACACACTGATGAATCTCACATGTGTGTATTATAGCAGGCGTGCGTGTGTTTGTGTGCGATTTGCAGAGGAAGTTTAGCCTCCGATTTCTACGTGACTGCATCCATGTCAAGCTGCAGGTTTGCTCCCACTAATGTGAGCTGATGGTTATGTCTCCTGGTTTGGTGGTTTGACAGCAGCGTGACTCTGTGTGTGCGTGTGTGTGCGTGTGTGTGCGTGTGTGTGTCAGCCTTATACATATATCCCTTCCTGCATATGATTATAATCCCTTTTGATATTTGCAACAGAAGTGTTTTCCTTTGCACTGCTCGTCCTGGTGTTCCTCTCCACTCATTGCTTTAACCCCAGGCACAGAAAAGGCTTTCATAGCTTGGTTGGAATTAGATTCATGTTCATGGTCTTGTTTCTGGATGAGGAGTGGACACACACGTCCTGCGCACATTTTTTTTTTTTTTATGTTGAGCAGATTTTTACACATGTCACCGTCTGGATTTTTCCCCACATTAGCCTTTCATTTCCTCAAAGCTTTTTTTTTTTTTTTTTCCTTATGTGCCACGTTTGACTGCTTAAACACCTTCTGCAGACAATCAGAGCGGCGTTAAATCTGACTGAATCTTTTGCAGAATCTTATAACCACGCGACGTACAAAACAAAGGCTGTGCTCTGCTGCAGTGTGCATCAGTGCATCACCTTTTGTTTGTGGGCAGCTGCTTTTGTCTCCGGGCTCTGCGTTTGTCCTGGTTGCTGCTCTCAAGCTCGAGCCAGCCCTGGGATACATCACCGTGCATTGTAACACTGATTCGTCTGGACTGGGCCGAAGTCGCGATTGTGGGTCAGCATGTTCCATGTCAGGCTTTTTACTGCACATTAACACACACATTCATACACAAGCCGCCCTTCTCCTCCCTGCAGCCCCAATTTCTGCAGATATTTTTTCTGTCTGTGACGTGACGGCTGGAACGTGACGTGGTCTCCTGTAGCACGAGCTGCAGCATCTCTAATACGTGATGTTCTTATCTGACAGGACATGAAATGTCCCTGGCTGGTAAAGCTTGCTTCCAACTGAAATGCATTCATATGTTGTCGTGAGACGTCAGAGAAAATCACTTGCAGCCGCTTGAGGATTTGCTATTCAAAGCAATGAATCATTTGGAGGAAATGAAAACACAGATGATCGATGTTTCTGTGTGTATGCAAACGTTTGCATGTCTGTGTTGTTTTCCTCGACTTTATACTGACAGCTGCGTTAGTGGGGGCAAGAAATCTCTGAGATGTTCCCCTTTTCCATTGATCACGACTTAAACACAAATCGTGGAAGTTATTGAGGTGATTGCCCCCCCCCCCACCCCCACCCACTCCCTAAATGTGCGTCCTCTTCCCTGCAGGTGTTTCAGCCCAGTTGACAAACACCCGTCTGAGGAGGAACACGTCTGTGGGGACTCCGTTCTGGATGGCTCCTGAGGTACAGTGAAACCGGCCTTTAAACGCCTCCTCTTCTTTCCACTACATTAGCCGGGAGCACATCCCAGTAGGCCACCGTTCATAATCATCGAAGAGATAACACTGTCAAATGTAGTGTGTATGGACACAATGGAATGGACAGCCTTCATCCTTCATCTCTTATCTAATCATGGCTCAGTGCACTAACAGTACATATAGGCGCTGAAGAGAAATTGTGGTCATTTTGTACAAGTACATGAGTTTAATCATGGTGGGCTTGTGTAACTTTGTCCTGTGAGGTGGACTCTACACTGCTTAACGTGCTTCACAATGTCAATGAGAGTGTTGATCTTTTTATTTTATGACACTTCTCCATTTTCACCATGTTTTTAAATGATTACCATTTAGAGTTTAGCCTTATAAAACCATTATCTCCATCTCATAAACCTTTTTAAATATGTCTCGTGGTTTTATAAATTTTTTTCCAAAGGCACCTATCCAGGGTTTAACTTGCTGCTCATGCATCTTCTCTGAGTATAAACTCTATCTCTCACAGTGAAGCCACTTTGTCAGCAGATCAAACAAAGCACAGCAAATAATTGTATTCCAAATCATAAGCACTATTGAGCTGTAGAACTTCACAAGGATGAAGTTGTTGGGTTTTGTAAACAAGTAAAACCATCACAAAAGGCAGGCGATTGAGTCCTACAGTTTGTCTTAATCCTTATTTAATGTTTACACATGTTAGCGCTATGGTTATTTTTTTATCATTCTAATTAGTCTCTATTACAGTCAGTGCCGCAAATGTATGATTTGTTAGAATAAATAATAATTTCAAATTCAACTTAATCTAACTTTATAATGATTTTAGTGGGGAAACATTACATGAAATATCATTTAATTTAAAGCACATTGAATCATCAGTGAAAGCCAAAATCGCCTGTTGTTTCGACCGTCCCCATTTCGCCTCTCCATAAATCACACCCTGCTGGTATCATTATTTTCTCTGTTTTCATAAATTCTGCCAGACTATTTCTCCTACCCGGTTGCCTTCTCGCAGCCTGAGCATGCCGTAGTAACAGCCACTTATTTGACAACAATTTTGCTCTTCCACTCCTCTGCTGGTGCTAACAATCGGGTGATAATAGACATTTACATTAATATGTTGGCACTAAATAATGATAAGAAAAAGGGGTCTCATTTTCAATAACCACAATCAGATCAACTTTATCAACATGTCTCTTTGTGTTACAAGGATACCTGAGCAAATAGCACACAGTCGTCAGGAACCAGGACACATACCATCATGCATTTAGGATAAGAATAGCTTTGTTGCATGCGAACGCCATATCCTGAAAACAGTCGATAAGATTCATGTAAACACACCGACTAATTGAACAAGCTTGTGGCTCGCTTCACAATAACATAGGAACTGGTCGTTGTCGTGAAAGGCCTTTTTATTACCGGGCACCATCCGGTCACGAGTAGTATTTGTGAATAAACATAATCAGAAATAAAAGATTGCGCAGACAGCGCGAATGCCGAAAACAAATGAAGATGTGAGCGGATGAAGTCCAAAATCACTTCCTGGCTGCTCATAATGAAAAGAGGTTCTTCAGCCATAAAAAAAGTCCTTAGAAATACTTTCTTCTGTTGAGCTGCCGAATCTTGCAAACCTCCAAACACAAGTTCAGTTCTTGAACCTGTAGTACAACACTGCTCGAGAATCAGTATGAATGAATGACTGGGTGGATTTATGAATGAATAGCGGGACAGACTTACTGATGTACAGTTTTCAGATTAGATGGATCTTTGAATATCATTTCTATCCATTGCACATTTATATCCTCAGTGACCAATGCATGGTCAACAATAATTGAACTAAAGTCAATAAAAGGTAACTCTTATCACTGTTTATGGAGCAAATCGTAAAGTTATAAGAATATATCAATAATTACTGGGAATATTTTTCATTGGGCTCCTGACTTGGTTTAAAAAGCTATGTATTGTATAATTTAGTCAGTATTAATTTTAACTTAAAATGCATGATAACTTTAATTAGCATAAAAACATAAAACTTTGACAAAATAGACAAATCAATGCATCATATTTGATCACGTGCAGTGTCACTCTCACTTAAGTACCATTTATGGACTGTACTACTCAATAGTACCAAAAGTGTCCAAATGGGATTCAATCATATAATCTTTGACAGATATACTATTGGTAATGTATCCAATTTTAATCTATCATTCTGTTTGTTTGTTTGAAATGTTTATTTCGAATGTCAAGGTACGAAAACCAAAAAAAAAAAAGGAAAAATCTGTATATTGTCAGTTCTATTTCTTAAAGTATTTTTTTCAGTAAAAAGTCAATGAGTGCAGTAACATTAACAGTTTTTTCAGTTTCCCTTTTCCGGCTGCTATTTATCTGCCCTGTTTTTATATCTGTAGCGCATCATAAATGACAATATCCTGAAGAATTACACAGCTGAAAATATTCAGATGCAGTTTGTTAACTTTTGTTTGCTTTCATTGCTGCGAGTAGCAGAACCTGTTATCCAGAAAGCTAGACTATAACAGTTTAGGGAGCCTCTGTGGAGCTACTAAGTAATATTTCAGGACTCTTTTATCCATTTTTACATGTTTGACATTTGAAGTCTGTTAGAAACACCCTCATGTATCATCCTTGGTATAATATAAAACTTTCGAAGTGGAAAAGTGACTGAAATTTCATATTTCAACATTTATTACTTAGAAAATAAAAATCATAAATGGATTTCTGTAAATATTTCAATAATTTCATTACATACCAAACACTACTGAGTCTTTCAGTATAATGCGTCATTTGTAATTACAGAAAAGGTTCAGATATTTCACTATTTCAAAAGATTTGGTGTATTAAAGTATAAGAATTCTCGTGAATTTTCACCTATCTCAAACATTTAACCAAAAATGGTGGTTTAGATTTTAAGAAAAGAGAAAAGCCTGTTGTCTCTCGCCGGATTAAGGTGTAGACAGGTGTAAGACGGCAAACTTCAGGTAAGACCATATTTGCCTACAGAGGGAGCTGTGTGAAATCTTATCAACTGCCTGAAGAGCTGCACTCTCACGCAATAAAAACTATGTCTCTGTGATGGGTCCGTGATGGGTTATAACAGGAATCTTTAATGACCTTTTGCCTTTGGGTAGCACTTAAAAGCATTTTGTTGTATTTACAAGGATTTAATGCATCTCTATTTGCTGCATCTCTAAATTAATGCAAACCCACAGGCTTTTTGGAACTTTATTTTATTTTTTATTATTATTATTATTATTTTTGTGAGGAATTTTTTTTTAAACTGGGATGAAATGTTCTTAAAGACACCTCCAAAAAAAGCAGTTTGAGACTGCAGCCTATCATGAAGCGACGCCCCGTTCGAAGAAGGCTCGATAACACCTCTCGTGGTTGTGACAGCACTTCCTCGCATACGTAGAGATAATGTGAATGTCAAGACAATCAGGACGGCGTGGACACGTGTTCGGGGGAAAACGATACGACACCTTTCATTTATATTTCATCGAACAGCTCTGGAAAACCTCAATAAGTAGAGGCGTCCGTTAACCGACCGTTTACATCCCATAAGAGTATCCCTCAGGAGTAGACGAGTCATTAGCAACCAGTGAAGGGACAAGATGGGTAAACTTATACTCGGCTACACTTTTCACCTCCCTCAGCCCGGCCGCTCTCCCCAAACAACTCCTACAATCAAAACGACATCTTTACATGAAGTTTGCATGAAGTGCAAATCCAGTATTGAGCTCTGTGTTCTGTATGCTGTGGAGACTTGAGAATTTCAATCTGATTTGTTTAAGAAGTTAATCGGAAAACTTCTAAGTGAGAGCTCGCCTTGTGTGGACTCAGGATGTCAACGCCTTCAGCAGAAAAGGTTTACGCATGTCAGGAGTAAGATCTGTGATGTGGGAGCTTCAGTTTTGTTTACATGGTCCCAGGAAACAGGATTACGCTGACCTTCCATGAAGGATAACATATAGAACAGCTTTCATTGGGGTACAGTCATACCAACTTCTGAAGACTTGTTTACAGAGCTTTGAGTTTCTGGGTAAGTTGCATCAACTCTGCATTATGTTACATAGTTTAATTTGGGAGAGATGTTCTTAACTCACTGAATTCTTCATGGCCTATTAGTCACACTGTTTCACAGTAGCTTCATTACCATCTCTGCTGTTTTTTTATAGTTGAATTCCACATTTTATTTTAGTTCCTGTTGTTGTGCGTCTCCCTGTGATCGACTGGTCACCTGTCCCGGGTTTATTTTGCCTTCTCCCGTAATCGGCTTAGATCAGTTTCTGGAGCCTGAATTTCTTGAGGTTGTATTGAAAATGTATTGAGGGATGATTTCTGCCTTCCATATACAGACAAATGTCACCTCTTCATGATATGAATAGGCAAGGTTAAGGCATGCTTGAAGGGGACCGTAAAGGTTAAAGTTAGGTTAGTCTCCTAGCTCTGGTCAAGATTACAATGCCTTTCCAAGACATGAATGTAGGTCAAAATGCTGCCCTGAGGTCATGGCTTTGTGATTTTGTGTGTCTGCGTGCATATGAGTGTGTGTGTGTGTGTGTGTGTGTGTGTGTGTGTGTGTGTGTGTGTGTGTGTGTGTGTGTGTGTGTGTGTGTGTGTGTGTGTGTGTGTGTGTGTGTGTGTGTGTGTGTGTGTGTGTGTGTGTGTGTGTGTGTGTGTGTGTGTGTGTGTGTGTGTGTGTGTGTGTGTGTGTGTGTGTGTGTGTGTGTGTGTGTGTGTGTGTCTGGTTAAGGGGGTACACATGCCTTCTGCTCAGATGATTCACTTGATTGGGTACCATGTTTTGCCCTCAGGACATAAATGAAATACTGCTTGTGTTTCTTGTTTCCCTTCGTTTCTGAGAGATCCAAAAAGTGGTTTAAGAATAAAGATTTAATTTGTCGAAGGTCTTTAGTTTTTGGGGTAAGGAGGTATGAATTGCACCACGTGAGTGTGAGTACACCAGTCATGAGACATAAACGTAAATATGTCTGTGTGCTTGTGTCATTTATTGTCGCAGGACTTCATAATGTCACGTCGCTCCGTTACATGCTTGCTTCTAATGTAATTTACTTTGTTTGCAAACGCTGCCACATGCTTTTTGATTGTCTCCTGCAGGTAATAGCATGTGAGCAGCAGCTGGACTCGACCTACGACGCCCGATGTGACGTCTGGTCGCTCGGCATCACCGGCATAGAGCTGGGAGATGGAGACCCGCCCCTCTCTGACCTCCATCCAATGAGAGCTCTTTTTAAAATACCCAGGTAAACATCGGGGGGGCTGTGACTTTGACCTTAGCGCCGTTGGGTTTCCTTTAACTCAGTCCTCTTCTGCCGTTCTGAGCGAGTGCCTTTAATCCAGGCATTGATTGGACTCCTGCTGTGAGAGACACTGCTAACCATCCAGCTACTGTGCTATCATAACAACTTTAATATGAAACAGGGGGGTGGATTTGTTCATGTCTTATCACCTGTTTTATGTTGACTAATTCACCACACATTTGGCTCTTATGGAAATATTTGGAGTCAACGAAACAATAACTAAGTTATTTGTATATTCTCTAGGTTTCTCTTTGTGTGTCAAGAAGCAGTTGCTGTATTTTCCACATTAGTTTAAGCTTATTCACCAATAATTCAGTATTTCTTCAGGTGAACTGAGTTTGTAATCCATACCGATGGCAGACGTGCTACTTAATCCGTCTAATATGCAATGAATCAACTATATGCTTTTGCTTTCAGGAGCTTTACATTGTCCACACGTTTTTAAAGCTGGAACAACACATCCAGTCCTTGAGACATGATCAGCTTCAATCCACTGTACTCATGCAGGTCATCATCACACAGGAGTGGGCATGTTTTCTCTGTTTTCCTCCTCTGCTTGCCGAGTGGAATGTAAAGACAGCCTAATGCATAGTGCTTGCATTGCAAGCCAGAAAAGCCATCTCCTGCTACCTACGCAGTGATTTGCTTCTCTATAAAGACTGTCACCAGACAAAGTACAGTCCTTTTCATTTAAAATGTTTTTTTTTTCTTTTTCTGCTTGCAGCAGCTTATCTTTAAATTCCTCCCCTACCGGCACATTCATCCTGTAGGAAGGGGAGGCAGAAAGCTCAGCCACTCTTTTCTCATCTGTTTGTGTTGAATGCTGAAGGTGAAAAACTAAGTGTTTATTGTCACTGGATTCCAGTGTGACTGAGCACGTACCATTACAGTCTTCTTAACGGAGCAGCTTTCTTAGCAGCTTCTTAAATACACACACACACACACACACACACACACACACACACACACACACACACACACACACGGCTCCTGTGTCATAGCTGCCCTGTGTGTTTGCTCTGGGGGTCGTGCTCTACCGGAGCCGTCACACAGCTTCCTTTGAATCTGTGTGACTGCTGCAGCCAGAGCTTCAGGCTCTCACTTCACACTCGACCCCCCCCCCCACACACACACACACACACACACACAACACAGGGTGCATTCGAAAAGCAGCCTTGGAAAAAGCCACATTGAGGGCAGTCGGTTCAGCCACTCCCCGTCTGATTTCATTTTGGTGTGTAAGCAGACGGTCACAAAAACAGTCCAGTGGCACACGCTGGATCACAAATGTCATTCAGGAAATTGAGACCAACTGACTGTGCTGTTAATCATTTAGTTGGTTTGATAAATAATTTAGATTTGGTGCCATCTTTGGTATTTAATCTGCAGCAAAGGTGAGATAGTTAGGCTTCAGGGTGCGGTTTGCTGTTGGGGATCATAGGAATATACCCCCCTCTGGTGTATGTATACCCTCTCTTGATGATTTGTTCCTATAGATATAGAATTTAACAGACAAAACACAAGAAAAATAGGTTCTTTAAAATCAGATTTTTTATTTCTCACACACTCACTTAACTTTAAAGTCACCCTACTTTTGTTCTTGCTGAGTCGTCATTTTTGTCTGAATGCTGGACTTTCTGGACTTTCTCAGCTGTCGGAAGCAGCTGCAAGTACCTTTAAACTGTGAAATGCCAGTTTTCATCCTACACCCCACTATCATTTAACCCTTTTACAATTGTATCATATTATCTTATTTTATATTGGTGATTCATATTTGTGGGACTACATCGAAAATATCTATTAAATTAAGTTGAGGCTTTGTAAGTAATGGATCACATTTGATTGCATTTCAAGCACATCTCAGTATTCAATACTAGAACCAACATTTTGAAATGTATCTGCTTTTTCAGTAGATTTTTAACTTATTTTAATCTTCTAGTGTCTTTTGTTGTGTGTTGTATAAATATAGCATGGGCAATAACCTTAATATTTGCGTGGGTGTCTGTGCTCACCGCCGCATGTCGAGCACCGAAGTGGTACTGAAGATTGGTTTATGTATTCCAGTAACTTAAAGGAACATTTCTCAAGTACACTAACAAACTTCTCATGTAAAAATGTAATATTAAATCATGATTGTGTTATTTTTTCATTAAATGATGAAATAATAGCACAATATAGATGCAATCACAGTAATATGTCTTCATCACTATCGCAATTAGTTCCAAAATATGTTCGATTGGAATTTATTTTCAACTATATTTGTTCCAGTTTTGTAATGATATCTTATCGAATATCACAATAAGTCACAAATCCCACACGAATTCGTTGTTGTTTATCATCTGACCCACTAGTTTGTTTGGTCAAAAGCTAATTTTACTTGTGCTATTGGGGATATTGTTGCAGGGCAACTGAGGTGGATGCGTTCAGCAATTTGGTTGAATGCAATTTGATAGTTTGTGATATGTCTTGCTGTATAGCTATTTTAATCAAAATTTTGAACAGTTTGACTTAAAAAACGGGCACATTGATTATGAAGCAGGAACGTGAACTATATGTGTTGCTACTGCCTGAAAGATTCTGCTTTGCTGCCATAATGTGATCAAAATTAAACCCTAATCTTTTGGAATAGATAACAGCTGGTGAACGAGTATCTTGTACCAAAATTGAGCTCATTGTAATTTAGAGGTTTTTTTATGTCACAAATTTTCTGAAATATTTTCCAAAGTGTTTCTATGAGCCGAACAGCTTTCATATGATATGCTATGATCTATGAGTAATTATGAGCATGTCGTATATCTGTCCACATGTTGTATCCTCACATACATTACTTCCTTTAACCAATGAATACATTTGAATAAAAATTTAATAAATTAAAAAAAACAATCCT
This sequence comes from Lipophrys pholis, assembly GCF_963383615.2. NCBI lineage: Eukaryota > Metazoa > Chordata > Actinopteri > Blenniiformes > Blenniidae > Lipophrys > Lipophrys pholis. The sequence continues at coordinate 15,335,075 of NC_137648.1, read as the reverse complement.
GAGCAAGATTTGTGCTTCTTTGTCTGAGACATAGGGAGTCAGAGGAGGACTTGGATGACAGTATCTATACCAAAGTCAAATCCCAGCTCAGAGCGTCAGACTCTGAAGCAGGTAAAGATTAGAAGAGCTGTCCTAATTATGCTCACGTGTTAAGAATTAAGCTCTCCTTCTTTATTACCTGAAACTGAGAAGAATTCAGTTTCCCTCCACGACTGTGCGACAATCACTCAAAGCGAGACCAAATACAATCTAACTGGCTCCCGTTCCTCTAAACTTGACATTGATGAGAGTGTCTTCTTGGAATTAAAACAAATAAACACTTTAATAGTTGCAGCATTAGCGTTTAACAGACTGCTAATAAATGTCTGGAGCTATATCGGTTGTGTTGTGTGGTAAACGGGGGATGCACGTCGACGTGTAGGATCCTACCATTACACCGGTTTGTCTTTGTCAAAGCCACTGTGTGAAGCACCCTGATGCATTAGCAGGCAGCATTGACTACTTCACCATGTGCCAGAAACCCACTTGTAAAAAAGTACTTAAAGCAGAACAGGGACTTCTAGTGAATTAGCTCCGTCGTTCCCTCGCTGCGAGGCCTTGTTAAGTTTAACCCCTTAATCATGTGTGACTGCTCGTGAAGTTGTTTATTTTGTGTTTTCAGGAGAAAGGTTTTATGAATGCCTCTCAGATGTATAAGATATCCAATGTTACAGACTCTAGTTTTCCCAAAAGTGGCTGTATTAATACCCCCCAGGTGCCCCGATGGAGGGCCATTAGTTATCGCCTCGCGCCACCACAGAAACACCTCTGGATGTCTTCAATGACAAATTGCTCGGGTGTTGAGATTTCACTCCATCGTTCCACTCTGTGCCCCGGCCTTTTGTTCTCCGCCCCACCTGAATAAATCCCATCTCATCTTATCTTTCCATTTATCTTTTCCATTTCTCCCCTTTAACAGAAACCCTCCGCCTACTCTCCACCAGCCCGAGCTCTGGTCAGACGACTTTAATGGCTTCATCTGCAAGTGAGTGCGGCTGCCCCGGCGTTTGTCATTGTTCCGCGGATGATAAATATTTACAGTGAAAGTACATTCCCAGAAGCTTTGAATGTTAATGTGAGATATTCACCGCGCTCCCGGTTTCTGCTGCTTCCTTTTGTACCTTTTCGCTTCCTCCACACCACAGATGTCTGATTAAGGACTTTGAGCTGAGGCCAAATGTACTAGACCTGCTCCAGCATGTGTTCATCAAGCAGACTGTTGGCAGAGAGAAAATCCTGCAGAAACAATTGATTGAGCTCATTGATCTCAACCAGCAGATGGGAGTGATTGAAAAAACAAGGTATTGTTCAAGCTGCATTTGTCGAATTCCCTCGGCACCACCACTTCTGATATTTTTGTATTTTTTTTTTACTCATGTTACTAGTTTGTCAAACAGTCCCCCTGAACATTAAAGCATGAAACATTTTCTGTCACTGGGTTTCATATAGCTTAGCTTCTCGCAAACGGCATAATCCAAATTACCCTCCTCGTGCGCTGTTTTACAAGCTCTGTCACCCTCATGCAAACAGCTCAATCCCGCACCGGCTTCACTTGGGGTGCAGCCAGCACAGTATGCGTCACATGAGTCGAAATGTTCACCCGGAAAATGTGTATTACCCATACAGTCATGAAATGTTAATCCTATTTCTGTCATTTAAGCTATCATGGAAAGACAGACAGAAGCTCAGACAGTAATGACAGGTAACGAATGCCTATGTGACCTTTATGCCACCGTAGGAGCTTTTTGATAGTTCAGTCAGAGCTTTTGTTGTAGTTGTGATCGCACATGTACAGTATTTGCCATCGACTATAAGGGCTCATTATACTGTTTACATGCTCCATCCTCCATTGTCATGTACGTCTTACTGTCACTACTTTTGAAAATCTGAGCCTTACCTTGATATAGTGTCTTCCGGTTTGATGCTGTGGACTGTCTGGGGCTTCGACCCTCCAGGTGATGCAGCATCTAATCAGCTCCAAAGGTTGTTTCAGCTGAGATTATCCGTAGTAATGACAGGAAATTTACCAAGCATCAACAACTATTCAGGTGTGATCAACTTCTGTCACATTATGTGAGAAAAGAAAAGAGAGTGATAAGGTATACCTACAAGCTTAGTCAGAACCTTTGTTCATGATCTCATTCATAAGCAGCTCTAAACCAACTGCAGGTGGCTTTTTCATATTTTGTGAAGAGTCATGACTTCTTGATTTATAGGAAAATATGACAGAGATTTTTTTTTAATACAGTGTTTATATATACACTGACCTGCCACTTTGTTAGGTACACCTTGCTAGTGCCCGATTTGACCCCCTTTTGCCTCCAGAACTGCATCAATTCTTAATGGGGTGGATTTGAAAAGAGATTTTAGGCCATGTTGACATAACAGCTTGACACAATTGCTGCAAATTTGTACATCCACCATGTGATTATTCCTCCCCACCATATCCCAGAGGTGCTCTGTTGGATTGAGATCTGGTGACTGTGAAAGCCATCGAGGTACAGTAAACTCATCATCATGTTCAAGAAACCAGTTTGAGATTATTTCACCGACAACCGAGCCGCATTCAAAGTCACTCAAATCCCCTTGCTTGCCCGTTCTCATGCAGTGTTTGAACTCCAGCAGGTCATCGTGACTCTGCATGCACGTGTAAATACATTGAGGTGGCCCCATGTGATTGGCCGATTAGATCTCTACATTAACGGTGATTGAACAGGTGTACCTAATAAAGTGGCCAGTGAGTGGTCAAACATTCCGATGTATACACATCTGCCCACAGCTTCCCTTAGTGTATAGTTTTTTCAAAAGCATTGATAAGTGGTTTTTATTGATCGAGAAAATATGCTTGTGGGGCTCAGGCTCAGGAAGACTGGAAACTGATTTTTATTTTTATTCAGCTTTGTTTCTTGAGTTTTACAGTGTGTAATGTGTTGCCTGTTGTGAGGACTTGTACCCCTGGCAGCCCTGCGTCTGTAGTGGTGGTCATAATGCCCTGACTTTGAATGAAGAGAATTTCAACAGTTCCCAGTGGGAGACTGTGATTGTGCCTCATGTGAATTCCAGGCATGAACGTATCCACACTAAAAAGGGAAGCAACATGAAGTCCCAGAGTGATCCAGATGAGGTGGACGACCTTGCCACCCTTGAAGTTCTAGATGAGGTATGAAAGCCCAAATAAAGTTGTATTCAGTGTGTTAAACCTGGGTAATGGATCAAGATGGTTTGAAACTGTGATGTGCTTCATGTCAGATTATTTCCCTTCTTTCACAGGGAACATGGATTTTAGAACGGCAGTTGACTTTTGCTGGGCAGACCTCATGATTTTACTCCAATAATTTCTAGTCTGGTGTCTTTCCTTTCTTTTCTTGTATTGTACAGTGTCTGTATTTCTAACCTTCCTTGATTCCTTTATGTGTCTTGTTTTGTTTCCTGATTTCACTTAAATGTACTTGTTTGAAGTACATTTTCATTCTGCCTCTGTCCAATGTGATTCTCATTTCCTTTTCCCTCAGTGTGTGTTCCTCTGCTCCACCCTCTTGTTGAGTAGCCTTGTCCCTGATTGTGCCAGCTGTCTTATTTTCCTCTGTGTCTTTCTCAGTTTGTCTTTGGCACATGGCTTTAGGGAATGTGGTACATTTCCCCCGGCTTTTTTTCTGTTTGGAATTAGATTTTTGTTCTGTTGGATTTTTACATCCTATTAAAGACCAACTGGTTAGTTTTTGGTGGATAAACCTCAATGGTCATGTAATTGAATTCTTCTGAATGCGACCTCACAGAGAACACCAGAGGTTTTCATGAATAACGTGAGAGACTGAATGTTAACTGTGTTCATGCAGTTAGGAACTTGGAAAGTTACCAGTTGGAAAAGTCCCGCTTCCGAGTTTTTAATGGATCCTCCATGAAAATCTAGAATTGTAATGCAAGCTTTATTATCACACAGATGAAGTAAAACTTGTAAAATTCATATTATCTAAAAACTCTGCTTCTACCAAGACCGCCATATTGTGCCAGAACGTTGGCTTTGCTTTCTGAAATGATCAGGTCTGTCTGTTTCCACTCCAAAAACAATAAGGGTGGGAATTTCCTATTTAAGCAGCATTTTTTTTTCCATTAGAGTACCGGTAGGACCTTACCCAGTTCTCAGTTATACACAAAGACACCATTTGCTACAAGATTGTTAGTTAGGAGGGTCATCCAGTTATAAGGCAGTAATTCTAAATACTTCATATCCTATGAACAAATTGAAAATGTCTAAAACACATTTCCATGCAGAGGTTTTGTGATATAAATTTGATGTCAAGGAACACTTGGGCCCTTTAGTTATTATTAGTCAAGACTAAATAATGCATTGAAAGTAATTTTATACAACCTGACAACAGTTAAGATCCTTTATTTAAAGTACTTTGATGTCTTACCCACAAGTCATAAAGTCACCCTGCTGCCATTTTCCTGACTTACCCCTGTCGGTGTGTGTGGGGGGAAAAACAAACACAGCCGTGTCTTTTGTAGGAAAAACATTCAGAGCAATTCATCAAATCTGAACACTGCATTGACGTATTGAATGATACAACCAGCCTCAGTTGCCAGCGGATATTTCCACCCATCCTTCAAACCGAGGAACTCTGGTGGTATGCGGGAGCAAGTGCAGCCCTGCTGTTGTTGATGTACCTGTCCCTGGCAGTGAGCAGACAAGGGAATTGATCACTGCGTTATGAAAATAATACATTGACGTAATGGACGTCACAGGCTCTGACTTGAGGCGAAACATACGCTGAAGCTCCACTTGGCTGTGTTTATGATTTTTCTGCTGCTGTCTCTCTTATTTCCATTTTGTCACGAAGGTATTAATTTGCTTTACAAGCACTTTTGTTAAGCAGTGTGAAATATGCATTTTTTTATCATTTTTTTCCCCAGAACACTGTCACAGAACATCTCCAGAGCCGCTATGCAAGAAATCAGATTTACACGTATGTGGGAGACATCCTCATCGCAGTTAATCCTTTCCATAAGATGGAGATATATACGCCTGAGGTCAGTTGTGTGTGTGTGTGTGTGTGTGTGTGTGTGTGTGTGTGTGTGTGTGTGTGTGTGTGTGTGTGTGTGTGTGTGTGTGTGTGTGTGTGTGTGTGTGTGTGTGTGTGTGTGTGTGTGTGTGTGTGTGTGTGTGTGTGTGTGTGTGTGTGTGTGTGTGTGTGTGTGTGTGTGTGTGTGTGTGTTATTATGCACTTGTTATTGTGCGCTTCTACATTTGGCCAATGATGCACTGAATGTGGCCTGGCGTGTCTCATTAGTGCCTCCGCAGTTCCTCAGTCAGCCCATTTACACACACACACACACACACACACACACACACACACACACACACACACACACACACAGCCCCTGTTTTTCTGCCTTCTCCACACTTCACTGATTGTATTTTTCTCTGAATTATTGTTGTTGGTTTTTTTTGCCTCAACTTACTTTCCTCCTCACAGAACAGAAATATAATGTGGACAAGGCATACAACCAACCCGTTTTAACACAATATCTGCTTCATGGTGTCCAATACGTTTGTGTGCATCCCTTGAAATAAGTTTTTGTATCCTTCCTTTCATAGTATAATAAGTTTTACATCGGAGCGAAGCGCACCGCGAACCTGCCACACATCTTTGCCGTGGCTGATATCGCCTACCAGTCCATGGTGTCGTACAACACAGATCAGGTAAATAACTGAGTAATTGCTTCTGTTTACAATGTCTTGAATGCAGGTCTTTGTTGGAGTCCACTTGTTTTGTTGCAGGCTCAAGGACTAGTGAACGCATGTTTCAGAAACATGCTGCAAGTACGGTGGTAATATAAGCCAGAGGCACCGAATTGATGGGCAGGACACAGTTAACGGCTCATTTAGGGAATCCTAAAACAAAGAAAGAAACAAAGGATATACATGCAAAGTGATTGTACCACACCGCTTAAATCTCATATTCATAAATCACTACTGCACGGACAAGCTTAGGCCAGTTGTGTCGGTCACTCCTTTTAATCTCCACCTGGACATGTTGCAGCAAGCTTCAGTATTTGCATTGTGTCTTCTGTATTTGCATTGTTCAATTTGCTTGTGCTTTGCGTATTTGCATTAGTTTCTTCAGGCCAAATGTCCTTCAACATGTTGCTAAATCAACCCACTAGCAGAAGTAGCAAAAATGCTGGTGGCTACTATTGTGGCAGCATTTGTTTTGCATGCATGGCGTGAGTCAGCTGCATCTCTGTGCCCTCCTGTGTGCAGTGTGTGGTCATCAGTGGGGAAAGTGGAGCCGGGAAGACGGAGAGCGCTCATCTCTTGGTGCAGCAGCTGACGGTTCTTGGGAAAGTGAGTCACAGGGGTCAATCAGCACAATGTGAAACCACGCCGTCCTTTCTATTCTTCTCTCCATAGTCCACACTGCTGAAGACTAGGAATATGTGTGTTAATGTATCAAAACGGTGTGAAAGAAATGCTGCTTGAAGTTCACAAAAAAGGTCTGAAATGAACTCAGAGAATAACTGTTTTATGTCTCCAATTGAATGATCTTTTTTGCTGGTCATTTCTAATCTGTCAGCCAAAAATCCAAATTCAAAATAGGCCATAGTTTATGATTGCTTAACTGTTGAATGTGGTTCATCACGGGTCATTTAATGCTTCACTTTTAACTATGTGATCAATACTTTTCCATCTCAGACCCAACAATCAGGGAAAGTACAGTACATTTTCTTTTTCTTGTCGTCTTGTCTTCTTACATCTGTTGTGTATGAAATGCACATGTAGACTCTGTATTTTCCCACTGTATTCGAATAGATTTTTCTGTACTTGTATTTATAATTTTGTGGTTGAGTGAGTGAGTGATTTAATGCTAAAACCTACTGTTCCTGTTTTAAAGATAGAAGTCCTCCAAAAACAAACATTTTCAATGTAATTTAAAGTGTTAGAAATAAAGTCAGCCAGGTTATTTCCTGTGTTTTTACTTGGCTGAAGTCTCCATGTTGACAAACATAATATATCAAAATAGTTTTAATGTATGTGTGTGTTCAGCATGTTTTGAAAAAAGCATTATGTATCAACAAATTCAGATTTTCTTTAACGTGACCAGTACTTTTTATTATTATTATTTGAGCTAAAAAGATGCAAAAATCTTTCACTCAAATACCGGTACCTTTTAGTCCGTAAATAATGTGAGTATTTTTTTTTTTGCGTATAATTAGATTTAAGATGGAATCAGACTGGATGTTTGAAAAATATACAGCTAAAAATCAAACTAAAGACAGAGATAATAGTTGTACATAATTTGCTATTCACAACAACACAAAATTATTGATACGCAATATAAACATTAGCTGTTGGAAATCCACTCACTCTGTATATCTGTAACTGAATGGAAACAAGACATCTCAGGATATCATTTGTATTGAAATGTTTCTGGTGGAACAAACACAAAGTGACACATTTCACCTGAAGCAGTTTGTATATATATATATACATATAAAATGCAATTTCTAGGAAGGATTGTCCAGATAATTTAAGTATCCTGTCATGAGGGTGTTGATGCTCCATCTGGTGTCTGTCATGATTTGCAACCTAACTATTGTGTTTCAGTAGTTATCTGCATCTGTGTCATATCATAAGGAAAGGCAGTGAAACAATGATCCCAATCTTGATTCAGGCCAACAATCGGACCCTTCAGGAGAAGATCCTTCTGGTTAACAGCCTGGTGGAGGCGTTTGGAAACGCCTGCACCGTCATCAACGACAACTCCAGCCGCTTTGGCAAATACCTGGAGATGAAGTTCACCTGTGGAGGGACAGTGGTCGGAGCACAGATATCCGAGTACCTGCTGGAAAAATCCAGAGTCATCCACCAAGCAATGTAACTATCACCTCCTCTTTGTGACCTTCAGCTTCCAATGGCGGTCACAGAATTTTCAATCATGTTTCTCTCCATGAAGGTTGCTAGACGTGGATCAGTGTGTAGTAGACTGTCTCGTTTTCACTTCCACTTTCCCATCTGTAACTGGCGGCATTTGCCTTCAACCTGCACCTCAGTCAGTCCGTCTTTTCTTCTTATCGGGTGTCTGAGGAGTGCACTGGGTCAAGTGGAGCGGCCAGCTTATTTCCTGTTTGATCAAAGATTGGGGTCTTGCCAGCGTCCTCAGTGGAGCTTCAAAGGCAGACTGAAGCATTTCATTAGAAAACAGGCTCACGGGGTCAGAGAGGGTTTGATTTGCCTCAGGCTTTATATGTAGCTACACTCTTTGTGTCAATGGTATTGGAAACGGCAAAAAATAAATAAAAAAATCCCAGTTACCCTTCAAATGAAGTAGGAGACAATTTATGAATGTCATTGCTGAAAACGTCACGTAAAAGTTAATTTAGAGTCATTTATTTTTCTCTTAATTAATGAATCGTTTAGTTTTCACGAACTGTCAGAAAATGCAGGAATTACACAATTGAGGGCCTTTTTCCAACATGGCCTCCAAAGTAGAAATAATCAAGCAAAAAGTAGAATAGGTAGAAAAGGGTTTTATTCCTTCTATCCTCACAGCAAGTTGCACACTGACAGTCAGTCAGAGTTGATTCATCTGATCACGGATGATGCTGGAAAAAAAAAAAGATCTAGTCAAGCAAACAACAGACAAATATTCTGCGGAATGCCGTGTAAAATCCAAAACTGGCAGCTTCAATGTTAATATGAAATATGCACGGTCCCTTCAGATTTATTTTTTATTTTTTCTCAATAAGAAAACAAAACAATTTTGAAAAATACAAAATGACTGAATACAAGTCATAACAGAAAGAAAACCAGCATCACTGTGCTGCTCAAGCTCATAGTTAAAAATAAGGAAAAATAAGTATAAATGCTGTTTTGTTTAGTTTTTTGTCTTTTAATTGTAATCAGTGTTTCGTGTGGATGAAATAAAATTTTCTAACTTTATTTAGTTCTAATGAATTAAAAGAGCCAGTGCATGCTACGTTCATCATACTTCTACCATACTAGATACTTCCTGTGATGTATTTTTCTATCACTGAATCAAAGTTTTGGTTTTTGTTCATTCCTGGATTTCTTTATTTTTCTAGTCGCATCGTAACTGTTTAAAATGGATTGATATTGAATGCTAACAGTAAGCTGGCGTGCCTGTCTGATTTTTATGATTTGATCATCCGAGCTACATCGTCTTGTTTCCACAGAGGAGAGAGAAACTTCCACATCTTCTACTACATTTATGCTGGTTTGGCCGACAGGAAGAAACTAGCCCACTACAAGCTCTCTGACAGCAAAACACCTAAGTAGGTTTGACATCCCTTAGCTCCACTTCTAAACACTGTTATTTGCTTCTCACGCTGCCAGCTCGCTCCCTTCTTCCCGAGACCCCCCCCCCCCCTATCCTGACCTGCGTTTTTTTTTTCTCACTTTCTTTTCTGCAGGTATCTGTGCAACGAGCACGTAAAATTAGGGCCTGACATCGTGAGCAACCCTTTCTACAAGGAGCAGTTCAATGCAGTGGAGCAGTGTTTCAAAGTCATTGGATTCACCCTGGAGGTATAAACACTGCTGCATTAATTATGGGGCAACATGCCCACAACATCACACCGTTGATACGCCACCCGGCTCTGTGGTTATAGTATGAAAGTCACCAGAAGGAACGTGAGCAACTTAAGCAAAACATTAGCTCGAGAAGTGGTTCGTCTGTTTGAAGACTGGTGCAGCACAAAGCTACGGGTGCATGTAGGCATTGTGAAGGCTACTGAGCCTCAAAGAACTGATTGCTCCTGGGATCTGCACGTCAATAGCACTTATCCTGTGATCACTTGGCAGTGCGGGAGGAGCAGCGTCCTGTTCGGCGGCACGCCGTGTCCTGCTCGCATGTCACTTCTCGCGCTGAGTGTGTATGACAGTGATCTATGGAGCAGCTACTTTGAAACTGTGCAGGGAAATGGAGAAACCTCTAGCGACTTGTCTTGCCCATCGGCTCCAGCGCCCCGTGTTTTTCACAAATATGCTTAAAGTGTCAAATAATGAGGTGAACAGCATGTTTATGTGATTCCTTTAAAGAAAATGTTCTGGCTTTAGCACTTACTTAGTATTAAGCGCAGGACACAATGAAGCTGGTGTCAAATTACAAATGCTCAATGCTTCTACGACTTCCTTTATATTATCCATTATATGATTACCAAAATCGACTGCTGTTAGATTACAGCTTGTTCAGATTTAGCTGCTGGAACAGGAGACAGGGGAGCATCGTTTATGAAAAATCCCTGCAACAGCAACACAGGGGATCAGTCAGCAGGGCAGAGATACACAAGAGACCCTCATGGACTCAGAGTCAGGGCGAATCCAAACATGAAGGCTACAGTGAATCTGAACTTGTAACATAGATTCTAGACACGCAGCTATAAAAGCATTTCAACACAAGAGTCGTAAATTCAGACAAGACGAGGCTAACTAGACAAGACGAGACCCTGCAATTATAACCGACTCAGTATCTCGAACCATAAAATTTGGTATAGAGCTCTGACAAGACATGCCAGGCCTGACAATATTTACTAATGCCAGAAAAAAGATCTCATTAAAACGAGAGTGGAAAACTGCATGGTACAGATGAATTCCTAAGATGACCAAAGTTTGCTGACTTTCTCTCAATTATTTAACATTTTTTTAGATTTATTCATTGTAAAATAATAAAGACCTTTGCTGTGTTTTCACCTGAAGCTTCCTGCGCTGGAATTTTGGGACTTTTTGATTATCTTATTAAACGATAGTTGACTTTTATGTTCTACTTCTGTAGCTGGAATCAGGTTAAACCACTTTCATTTCTGCATTGGGAATTGTTATTCGATGCACACGCATTTAGTTAAAACGATGCAGATTGCTTGAGCGAAGTGAATCAATCATTTTTCAGACATGCCCGACGATATTTTCCATCACAGTCACCCTCCTCCGTCTGTGTGTTGCAGGAGCTGGGCAGTGTTTACAGCACTCTGGCCGCCATCCTCAACTCTGGAGATATTGAGTTCTCTCCAGTCGCCTCCGAGCACCAAACAGACAAAAGCAACATCTCCAATGTTTCTGTCCTGGAGAACGGTGAGGGGTGGGAGACAGGCGAGGGCGGGTGGGGTGGGGTGGGGGTGCATCATGACGTCAAACTGAGCACAGCCGTGAATTTTCTCTGCCACACTCCCGTTCCCCCCCCCCCCCCCTCCCTCTTTTGCTTTTCATCATTAACTCTGCAGAGAGCTCCATGTGGAGTGGAGATAAATATAGGAAATGAGAGTAAGGAAATGAATTATACATCAATACAGACATTACGGAAAATCATTACCGCACATGCAGTTGCAGTGGTTGGAGTTAACAGTCACTGTTCAAGTTGTATTTTTCTCAATTTAAACACTTGCTTATGCTGCTAATTTACAGAGCTGACTACGTACTAATTTGACGCCATGGATTAATCAGAGGGGGGTGATGCACTCCTTGCATTTTACTTTAATATTAGAGTTTAACTAGAGTTTGGCTCGGTCGGTAGAGCGGGTAGTCTCTCAATCAGAATGTTGCAGGTTTGATTCCCCGTCTCCCCCTGTCCACTAGTCGAAGTGTCCTTGAGCAAGACACCAAACCCCAAATTGCTCCCGATGGGAGGATTATTGGTGGATGATAGCATGGGTGAATGGGTGAATGTGATTATCGCTTTGGGGACTGCTCAAGCGGTGGACAACTGGAAGCCATTTACCATTTTAAACCCTCCCTTCATATGGTTTCCTGGCAGTGGCGTCGCTGCTCTGCATCCGGTCAGACGAGCTGCAGGAAGCCCTGACCTCGCACTGCGTCGTGGCTCGGGGGGAAACAATCGTCAGGCCCAACACGGTGGAGAAAGCGGTGGAGGTGAGGGACGCGATGGGCAAAGCTCTCTACGGCCGCCTCTTCAGCTGGATTGTCAACCGCATCAACGCGCTGCTGCGACCTGACAGTCACCTGGGGTGAGAACAGGAGCAGAGGCTGACACTGCGTGCGTGGGCTGTCAGGAATGAGATTGTCGAATGCATTTCATGCCTTCGTAAGAAAAAATGGGCTTGTCAGATCTCAAAAGTTTCACAGAAGAAAAAAAATTCAAACGTGCTTAAATTTTCAACACAGCTGTGGTTAGGTTGTTTCTGAGGATGAATTAATGTTGTTTTAGGAAATGAAATAAATATAAACATTCACCTCCAAATTCATTTGAAGATTCAAAAAGTAATTAGGTGTTTCTCTAAACTATAGTCTTAATTTTTGCAAGACTGTAAAAGGCCCCACTTTAAAGAAGAAAGAAATGTTTATTTGAAGTCAAATGACATACCTATTTTATTGTTAATATTATGACTTTAATTACAAAATATTTCTTCTCATTTTCCAAATGTAATTTATTTTTTTTGTTACGCATTGAACTTGTTTAAACGTGATCAAATGTTTTTTTTAGACCAGCAAAGCATACAGTACAAGGTTAAACTCATAAAGCCGCTCTGTGAGGCTACACTCAACAAGCGTAACAGTGTGAATAAATATGAGTAACAGTTCTAAAATGGTAAATGTCTAAATGAAATAATTGTTTATACTTAATTCAAATAAACATTAATACAATTGATACTTCTCTTACGTTGAAATAAACCAATAACACACAAATTTTTACTATTTTCAACTCATACCAATTGGGAATCAATTTACAATAACCATTATCTTACTGATCCATCTAAAACCAACAAATACAAGAATTCATTTGAATTGTGACTGTGAGACTGAATATTTCAAAACTAATAAAAGTCTTAAAGGTGTTTGTCCAGTCCAGAGTGTGTGACCACCTGAGAGCATGCACTTAAAAAACCTTTCAATCGTGTCTCCCTCAGAGAGGACGAAAAAGGTCTGAACATTGGCATCCTGGACATCTTCGGCTTTGAGAACTTCAAGAAGAACTCCTTCGAGCAGCTCTGCATCAACATCGCCAACGAGCAGATCCAGTTTTACTTCAACCAGCACATATTCGCCTGGGAACAGGTGAGGAGGGTCCGTCTGTCAGGCCTCCACTGGCGTTGCACCTGAACCAATCACCCTCAATGAAAGAATGTTTTCTGAGTACTTGGATTCTTCCTTGAAGGCACTCTGTATTCAGTTTTCACCTTGGTACTACCTCATTTCCATCTAAATTGTGATAACGTGTCATCGTTTGTCACCCGGCGCTTTAAGAGAGACAGCAAGGGTAAAATATGCCGGCGTCTTTATTTACGACAGAATGAGCTTTGTTATTCTCTCTTTATGCAGTCTCGTGGGAGTGTTTTGCCTTGGGGGGGTCAGAGAATGGTTTGCTAATGTTAAATGATTTGGACTCACCCATGGAGGGGGGCTATAAATCATCCTAAACGAGGGTCAATTAGGAGTTGAAGACTCTCAGTGTTGGACTTAAACTCACTCTTGGGTATTGTTGGAAGCAGGCCCAGAAATACATTGTCCTATAGTGCCAGCACACATATTCAGAGCATACGTTACTGTGCTGTGAGATTAATAAGTGCCACCACACTGCTGCCACATTTGCATTAGGATAAAACTGATGTATAGAGTCAGGCTTCTAGCACTGATCCATGCACTCCTTCACCTGTACAATGTTACATATATTCACACATGCTGTTGCATACTGTATAAACCTCTGTGCACTCCTGCCAGCGTCCTGCTGTGCTTGATTTACTTATCAGTGGTGGTCCGTGCGTAGGCAGATAGATTAGATGTTGTTTGTGCCCGTTACAATCTTTCCTTCATGGAAATGAACTCGGCTGCTGTTGAGTCACACAAAGCAGCTCTGAGTCAGCCTGATGTGATCAACTTAACTCCAGTGGAGGGCTAAGCTCGCATTGCCTCCAGACCCAGTTCGTTTAAATATGGAAAGAGTCACGTTAAGAGGAGCTAAACCGCAACAAGACAACCGACTCTGAACAAATTCTGGATGTTTTATTGGTATCGAATGTGTTTCTTTTGTATATTCAACTTTAGGTTATTTTCTAAAATGCTATATGCCTATATATGTTTTATTTGTTGGTTGATTTATTTTTTTTTTTTTTTGAGTGAATTGACAGTCTTTTTTCTCATTACATGACACACTAGAAATTCAATTTTACCAGACTATGCAATAAAAATAGATAGTCCCAGAACAGTCTCCATCCATCTGAAACCCATGCAAGCACAGTTACAACATGCAAACTCAGCAAAGCCTTCAAGCCCAGAAATGAACCGGGGAGATTATGAGGCACGAACGCCAACAATCGCACCTTTGTGCAGCACATATTACCAGGATTTATAAGATAAAATGGATAGAGTTAAAAAAGAAAATTGACAAAAGAAAATGCTGACAAATTAGTTGTAGCTTCGGGTAAAATTTCTGCCTCGTATCAGCGAAAGGACATAAAAATATGTAGGAGATTTCAAGAAGCTGCTGCTAAAAACATTGAATATTTGAGTCAAAATCACCGACTGTGTTTCTGATGCGAGGGCATTTCTTGGCAAATGGAGAAGGATTCATGTGTCTCTTTTACTCCTGCACAGGATGAGTACCTGAATGAAGAGGTGGATGCTCGCATGATTGAGTACGAGGACAACCGGCCACTGCTGGACCTGTTCTTACAGAAGCCCATGGGGATGCTGTCACTCCTGGATGAAGAGAGTCGCTTCCCACAGGCCACAGACCAGACTTTAGTAGGTCAGTCCTTCAGATTTCCATCGGAATAAACTTGTTTCAAGGCAGATTTACACTCTATAGCTCTTTATTTTCATTAACAAATGGTCATGCAAACAAGTCAACCGGACAAAGACACCAAAGCTTCACTTAATGAACATCTGCACGGTTTAAGAAAATACCACTCCGAACTTTGTTAATTCAGTGCAGAGAGATTAAGTAACAATGATCCCGTATTTGTGATGCTGATTAACTGACGTCTAATTTGGTTTTACAGAGAAATTTGAAGATAATCTAAAGACAAAAAGCTTCTGGAGGCCAAAGAGAGTCGACCTGGGCTTTGGTATTCACCACTATGCTGGAAAAGTAACTGATGTTTTGATCACAGTATTGTGTGCAAGGTTTCTGGACTGAAGTGAGTCGGTTTTCACATGTGTTTTTTTTGTTGTTTTTGTTTTCCTTGCACATCACTTAGGTGATTTACAATGCTGCAGGATTCTTGGCCAAGAACAGAGAAACACTCCCAGCAGATATCGTCCTGCTGCTGAGGTCGTCAGAGAACGAACTCATCCGAAAGCTCGTCACCCATCCGCTCACCAAAACAGGTACAGGATACCGCGGGTGTTTCACGCTATTATTTGAAATTAAATGTTCCTTCAGTAATTTAGCAAGCAGTAAATAATATAAGAACTTGTTAAATTATTTTTAAGTTACAATGTTTGACATTATTCTTCTTTATTACCTATAAACCTTATCACAAAAACAATGATCTTATTGATCATTATTGCATTATTGGTTGCTGCAAAAGCCTTGTATATTTCATAAAACAGTCTTATAACACATACTGAATCCATCTCTTGACAGCATGGCTTTGGAATGAAATAGTCAAACTTGTTGTCCAGACTTTCACCAATAGAAATTAGGAGACACAAAGCACTCAAATAGCTAGAATATGATGACAGTTAAAAGAAAAAGAGACTATATCTGTCTTACAAATATCCAGCATCTGATCTTCTCACCCTTTAAAACTTTACAGACTGTCCCAAATCTTCAAAAATGTGTTGCTGAACCTATATTTTTTTATGTAATGTCCTAATTTCTACATCTGACAGGTCTCAACCTTCTTGGAGTCAAGGTTGCTGTTAAAGTAAAACAAGAGGCTTTTGTTACCCTGTTTAGAAAGGTTCTTGTCTGCCAGTCTATTGTGATACTAAGCCGGACCTGGCACAGTGAGCATCCTTTGTTGGCAGCCTAGGCTTCCAGCCAAACTTAAATCACAAAGCCAATAATCTCCTGATCACTTTTTAGAGTAGTCTTAAAGCTGCTGTATCAAACTTATACAATTCATCACAGTTTGAGGTTGTTTTCACTGCACTTCATTGATGAATTATGAGTTTTAATGTGTTTCAGACTGTTTTTACAAGCACCTAATTGAAACTAGATGTAAGACTAACTCTGTGCCCTTATTGAAGTTAGGTAACTGACTCACTCCCTGATCTTCTGTTTATTTCACAGGCAACCTTGCCCACACCAAGGGTAAAGGCGTAAACACAATGCGGAGCCCGAGGACCCCGACACGCACCATCACCTTCGCCAAGGTACTTTCAGTACCGTCTGCATTTTCTTTGGATTGTCTCCCACATGAAGAACTTCCTCTCAAAACTTTATTTATTTATGCTCCTGGATCACAGTTCAGCCATTTATACTGTGACAATGTTATTCATATATACTTTAAAGGAGACATATCATGCTTTTAAATCCTTCCTTTTTACATATAAATCATACAGTTGTGGTCTATACAACGCGAAACTGCAATGCTTGGGTCTGAATTCCTCATTATTAGAGCTCCACAGGCCCCTTTTCAACCCCTTTTCTGATGCGCTTCTGAGAGCAACTCGTTTTGGGGCGGTCTCTTCAAATGCAAATGAGACACTTCATACCCCGCCTCCTCTCCAGGTTGCAGAGGTCACACTCGGTTCAACGTCACCCTGTTCGGCCATCTTTGTAGTTTGATAGAACAGATACAATTATCTAGCGGCGCAGAAACTTTATATTCACACATTATTTACAAAATGTCAACAACGGAAGATTTGTCCATCCAGCCATACATGTTGGAGCCAGAGTCGGACCCGGCGGAGCGAGATGAAAATGACGATGATGCACCTACAGAACAACAGTCTTCATATGGATGTAACGCAATGGTGTGTTACTATATTTACACTAACTTCTCCATCCATGCCCACTACTACAATACTGCCTGTATTACAACGACTATTTAACACAGAAGTTACATTATAATCTAAAACGAGCACACAGCGCTAACATATGAAGACGGTGCAACTGCTAATGCTAACAAAACAATGACAGGGACGTCTTATCATCACACTTTTTAGCGTTATATACAGCTTACCGAAGTGCTCTGTTCGTCGTCTCCATAGATAGAAGGAACTGACCGCTCAATCAGACCAAGTCTTTCGGCAAATCCTTCTTTATACTGGCGGAGGTTGCTGAAGCAGTCGTCCTTAAAGTGATTCGCGCACACAAAAATGACCTTACCCACAGATGTGGGTACATTTCTGTGAAAAATAAAACTCAACCAGGCACTTTGAAAAGGTTCTGATGCTGGGAGACGGTGTAACGAAGCTTGTGGGTTACTACATCCAACAACCGAACATTTCGACTTATCCTCTCGTAACTTCGGTTGGACTACAAAATCGCAGCGAGAAACAAAAATGGCGGATTGCTCGAAACGTCGATGTCCTAATTTGGCAGTTCCGCTGAGAATACTGTGACGTCATTGTTCAAAAAACGTAATAGAGAATAGAAAAATCGAAACCGATCGCAAAATATGACCAAAACAGAATATAAAGATATCAACGGAGCACCTGAAGAGACTACTTTGAACTTTTCTGTACTTCTAAACACTCTAAATATACACCAAAATGCATTTAAGGGCTAAAAAAGTGGATTTAGCATGATATGTCCCCTTTAACTGCTTTTACTGGCACTGTGATAACAGTCCATTTTATTTACTTTCTTACCCTTTGTCTCCTTTTCTTTTTATTCCTTCATCTCTTTTTGTGCCTCCGGATTTCTGACGTAACAGATGGGAATGCAAACTTTGTACAGTTTTTTCTCTCTTAGTGAGGTAAAGACCATAGTTGCATTGTATTATAGATTTTACAAATTTAGAGCCATTTGTCGCTCCCTTTATACAGCTAAAATGGCACGTAGTTTTGTTAGAGCCCAGTCTAGAATTAGAGCTATTACACATTATAATCCATGCACATGCTGGTAAAATGCTGCATGCATAGACATCATCTCCCATTGTCTCCTTATGTATTTCCTGTGCAGTGACCATCACTGTGGTATTTATAGCACCATGCCAGTTGTTCTTAGGAACAATTGAAAGATTTCAATAGTACGCCGAAAAAAATAAAAATATATAATATAAAGTATCAGAAATTTGTACTTAAAATGTTCACCAATACATCCTACGGTCTCTGCAACTTAAGAAAAGAAACTTGATTACATGACTTGCTCACGTGATTCGGTTCATTCTGCAGCAGTACGTAAGCCTGAACATAAGCCTCGAGGTGATTTGCTCAGCTAAAAGCAATTGAAGGGAGCCACGTCTAAATGAACTGTGTTTGATTTGTTCTTGCATTGATTTCCATTCATCTGCATATTTTGGAAACAAAAAATAAATAAAAAATGAATCAAAGGCCTTGAAGCCACAATGAGCGATTTAAATACTACATGTATTAGGCTGACGCTGTGCTATAAAGGTGGTTTCCCTGCGTTGTGTTTGTGCAAAGAAAGACATGTAGAGTTACAAGGTCACCAAATATTGATTCTATTTAGTTTGATGTCTCATGTCGTTTTGTCAAATTATAGCTGTAGACGAGCTGAATTTCAGCAGATCGCAGTCATGATTTGGCACCTTGTTTATCCATTTCTTGCGTCTCTTTTGCAGCCTTCTCCAAAATACGTGGTCGATGTGCCTCTTGATGACAGAGTACAAATGCCAACGGTGATTGGTGATTTCTCAAAATCAAATCAAAATGTGACTTGCAAGTGTGAATAAGTTTATTCATTGTCGATATCAGAAAAAAGAATCCCTATTAACTTGTAGGATAAAACATCAGTAGAATAGTGATATCTAACCTTTTTTTTTTCAATTTTTGAAACTGTGGTTTTCAAAGTGTGGGGAGGGACAAGAGAGTCAAGACAAGTTTTTGGGTAAAATAAAGGAATTGCATCAGTTTTAAACTATATGTATTAGGTATTTACAGTTAAATATCATGAGCACAATGTGAGTGGTACAAATTATTGCATATGGATGACAACTGGCATTAATTGTATTCAACTGCATTTTTCATTGTAATAAACATTAGGAAGTCCTGCTTTTATCAATAAATTAGAACTTGGCCTGATTCATTCGAGTTGGGGGGGAAGCTAATCCTCTCACTTTGAAACCCACCTGATGTAAAATATTCCATTTTTAAAAAAGTGTAATGTGTGTTTCTTCAGCCAGGTGATTCTTCAGAAACCCCCTCTCACCCGAGAGAAACCACAAACATGAGAACGCAGACAGTGGCCTCGTACTTCAGAGTGAGATTTTATTCTCTTTCAGTTGCTGGCATATTGCGGAAATGTAATTGTACACCTATGCTCTCGTCCTTATCCCAGTCAGCTTTCACCTTTTGCTCTTTGTAGTACTCCTTGATGGACCTTCTGTCAAAGATGGTGGCAGGGCAGCCTCACTTTGTGCGCTGCATCAAGCCCAACAACGACCGCCAAGCCAACAAGTTCGACCGAGAGAAGGTCCTGGTTCAGCTGCGATACACCGGCGTTCTGGAGACGGCCAAGATCAGACGACAGGGCTACTCACATCGCGTCCTGTTTGCTAACTTCATAAAGAGGTTTGTTCCTTTTCACCTCCGTGTTCATCACTACCCGTGTTAAGCACTTTCATTTGGATACACATTATCTGATGTGAATAAAATGATTGTGAACAAAAAGGAGTGAATCAGCCAGTCGTATAAAAGGACTTACACACCTCAATTCTACTAACTAGAAAATAAACTTTATATGGGATGACATTTAACAATATTTTTCATGTGAAATTCCTTAGGAAATCTATTAGCAGTTGTTTTTGTGATGTTTATTGTAATGGCATTAAAATCCCCTAAATGGATTTGCATGTGCATGTGTGTATTTAAAGACAATAGGGCGAAGTGATGTGTCATTCCTCTCAGAGGGGAAAATGAAACAGTGGTTGCCCTCAGTTTAAGGAAAGGTCTGCCATCTTAAAGGGTTATTGATGTTTAACACTGTACAGTGATTTTTCATTTGTTTGAGAGTCCTGCTGATTACAGTGATCGTTCCAGGTACTACATCCTGGCCTTCCACGCTCACGAAGAGCCGGCTGTGACGCCTGAAACATGTGCTGCGATACTGGAGAAGACCAAGCTGGAGAACTGGGCAATGGGGAAGACGAAAGTGAGAGATAATTCGTCTCAGTAAAAATCACTCAAACTTCTGTATTATAAGTATTAATCTCCTACTGGTTCTGTGTTTTATAACCACATTTTCAAGTTAGTGTAACAGTTTTACTAATTTAATATGAGCTGAGACGTATTCTCTCATGGCCAAGAAAGATTTTCTTGCAGTCTACAAAATTAATGTCTTCTGAATAGACCTGACCTCAAAAATAAAACCCTTGAGAGTGTCTTTTGATTGTATAGTCTCATTATTTTTACAATATAATCATCAGGAATAAATGAGAATGCTTCTTCACTCAGACAGCTGTAAAAAGTTTAAGACTGTTTTAAAAGTGAAGTAAACGTTGCAACACAATGGGGTGTTTTCATAACTCAAACAAAATGGATGTTATGTGTTGGACTGCAGTCAAGTGCAAAGGGAAGCCTGGTTTGTATAAATGACGGCTATCGAAAGTGTTTTAGTGCCACGTCAGAGCATTTGTAAAAGATCATCTTCCACTGAAAATATCAAAGCTATGAAAGCAGCAACAAATCCACCGTCCATTTTCATCACCAACTTTATGGATTGGTTTTAAAAAAAACAAAAAACTATACAGTACTGGGAATCTTTTTAACTGCTTTATAAACAGTTGTTCATAAATGTTTCCTCTCACATCAACAATCCTGTGAAATAAATGCATGCTCATTCTGAGGAGGGAGTGATGAACAGTATTTGTATGCGGCCCGTCCCTCAGGTCTTCCTGAAGTACTTCCACATCGAGCATCTGAATCTGATGGTGCAGCAGGCCACACAGCGAATCATCCTGCTCCAGGCTTGTGTCCGAGGCTGGCTGGGCGCCAAGCGGTACCGGCGGATATTGAAAGAGAGAGAACAGAGCGCCCTGGTGCTGCAGTCAGGTTGGTAAACTGCACTCGGGTCGCGAACCAGAAGACCAGCAATTCATGGAAGAGTCGGACTGATTCAACCTTTTATCTCCAGCTTACAGAGGTCACAAAGTTCGGAAACGCGTTGCAGACGACAAAAGCAAAGCAAAGCTCGAGGTCTTCGTCATCCAGTTTCAGGCTGGTAAATACAATCTGATGTGAACTCCTGCAATATCCAGCTGCCGAACGACGCCGGTCCACCTCACTTGTTTTCTTCAGTTTGCAGGGGATATCTCGCAAAAAAGAAATACAAGGAGCTCGTGGATGAGAAGAACAAAGCAGCCACCAAGATTCAAGCTCGCTACAGAGGGCACAAAGAGAGGAAAAGTTTCCAGAGAAAACGGTACGAGACACAGTTAATGTACTAACTGTGCCACCGAAAAACAAACCAATCATCAATTGTTTGTTGACAAGCGTGTGTGCGTTCTCTAAAGGGAGGCCAGAGAGAAAGAAAAAGAGGAAGCGAAGGCAGAGGCGGAAAAAAGCACCACTGAAGAAGAAAGCGCCTCTTCTCCGAAAAGCAACGAAAAGACCGAGGAAGAAGAGGAAACTAAAGCCGCTGTTGTGCTTCAGAGCAACTTCAGAGGATACAAAGAGAGGAAGAAGTTTAAGGAGCGAAAAAAGACGATGGCCGGAGCTGAGCTGGAGTTACCGGACGAAGAAAAAGGAGCCGGTGAGCCAACCGGCAAAGTCGAAAAGCCTGAGAATGACGAAGATGAAAATACTTTTGAAGCAGAGGAAAATGATGACAGCGATCACACTCAGGTGCCAGATGACGATGAGAATACAGAAGTGGTAGATGAACCCGTGATTGGAGACGCAGACGCTGGAAACGAAGGGCGAGAAGAGGACAAGAAGGAGGAAGTGAGTGGACAGGAAGAAGCTGGAGACCTAGAAGAGGAAACCAAGGCGGCCACTGTCCTCCAGAGTAATTTCAGGGGTCACAAAGAAAGGAAGAGACTGCAGGAAGAACGGAAGATCCCAGCAAAGAAACAGGAAGTGACGAGTCCCACCACCGAAGAACCAGAAAAGGAAATTTCCAGTGAAGAGACTGATAAAGAAGAGTCGACAGAAGTGAAGTCAGAGGACGCGGACCAGGCCAAAGCAGCCGTGGTGCTACAGAGCAACTTCCGCGGCCACAAGGAGCGCAAACGACTGGAAGAAGAGGGGAAAATCACCAGGAAGAGGAAGATAGAACCAGATGTTCCACCAGAACCTCCCAAAGAGGAGCAAGAAGCGTCGACAGAGGAGCCAGCGCCAGAATCCCAAGAGCAAATGTCTGGCGACACCTCCGGGGGTCTGGAGGAGGAAAAAGCAGCAACAGTCCTTCAGAGTAACTTCAGAGGCCATCGGGACCGAAAGAAGCTGAAAGCAGAGAGAGACGCCCAGAAGAAGGCCGAGGACGGGAGCGAGGTTCCCGTTGAGTCGGAAGGACAAACAAAGGAGAACGAGGGGGACGTGGACGAGCAGGAGGAGGCGCTGGATGTCGACGACGTGCAGATTGAGCGCAAAGACGAGACGGATGTGGAGAAGGAGCGGCAGGAGCAAGAACAGGCTGCGGTGAAGATCCAGAGTAACTTCAGGGGGCACAAGGACCGCAAGCAACTGAAGGCCAACAAGCAAACCGCTCAGCACCAAGCCAAAAGAGTCGAGAGCTTCTCCAAGGAGGTGACGTTCTGAATCTAATCACATTGTGCACAGCCAGTCATACGGCTGGGTTTTTTTTTTTCCCCAGTCATTTATTGTTTTGTTGTTTTTTTTTTACCTGTATCAACAGATCGCTAAGACTTCTCAGGAGTTTCTCGCACTGCAGAGGAAGTTGAATGAGATTATCCAGGCCCATCAATCAAACCCGGAGAGCAACGGCATGTTTGTGAGAGGAAAAGCAATCAATGGCTACGCTCCCCAGCGTCGCCAATCAAGTAAGATAACGGAGATCTGCTCTGTTAGAAATAGATTATAAAGAAAGAAATGTACTTTGTGACGTTGACGGTTTAGGCTCTTAAAGCCCTGAATCGTCAGATAATTAAGAGAGTCAGTCATGGTGGACATGACATGATAACTTTCAATAGAAAAGGTTCAGAATTCACATGCTTTTTTCATGATCATTTCAAAGTTAAAGAGTGTTTGAACTCATTTGAGCTTTTTCCACACCGTAAGATGCCGATTTTATTGCCTTGTTCATCCGAATGTCCTCAGTCGACATTATCGACGGAGGGCGTTTTCTTTTATCTGCCGTGCGACTTCATTAGATGAAGAAAACCAGAGAAAGTCAAGAGCCAAAACAGGAGGTGCCTTTCTATCCTGGCATGTCATCAGAAATATAATGTGATTTACCCAGGTGATAGCTGTAATTGCTTTCAGCGGGGTGAGCGAGGGGGGAAAGGCAGCAAATTGAAAGTTCACCATCTTTGCAAAACCGAGCTGGCAGCTGAAATGTCACCGCCGTCTGAGGTTCAGGTGTCTCCAGTCAATAATGTAATTATTATGTAATGAAACCAGTGACTCTCCTTGGTTGCTGTCATGATTATTCACACATTTGTTTGATATTTGGCGTCGGGTACAGTTTTACTTCAAGTGTAAGGAGTTTAAATTAGATTTTGGATCTCTTGGATGTTTACTTTGTTTCTCAGCATACTAGCTATTGGCAACCCCTGATATTGAGTCTTATAAGGATCTCACGGCCTCTTTCAAAAAGCTTTGATTTTCCTTCCATTATTTTAATTGTTGGGATTTTTGGCATTTTATGTCACGTTAGAGGTAATATTTGAAAAAATGTACCGTTAAAAAGACTTCAAAAATATCTTCTGTAGTTATTTCATGCAAAATGTTACAGAGATATTGGACTAGTTCTGTTTCTTTCAGTATACAGTTGTTCTGTTATACACTATAAGCTGCAATGCCATGTGACTAATGTGGTGCAATGTTAAATGACCTCGTGTGCTTAAAACATTTGTCAGTCAAGATTTGACAACCTTCGAAAGAAAAATGCAAATTTCTACAATTATTTATATATTGATGATCTAACTCTTTTAACTAATGGGCTCAGTGTTGCAATATCGGTGTAAATTGAAATCATGACTCCTTTTGGCTAATGGAAAACGTTGGTCACAATTGGATCTTTAACCGCTCTTCAGGAGCTTTTAGAAACTTTTCAACCTGAATTTATTATGAAGCTCTTTTCTCATATCTCTCTGTGAAGTGACAAATGTGACCCTGAACTCGAAGAATGGTTCAGCAATCCGCCGATGAATGAACGTCACATCCTAACATGTCGACAAACCATAAAAGTAGCAAAAACGGCTACAAAAAGCTAAACTTCAATTATGGTTTAAATGCCTAAAACGTTTAGCTATAATTGTTTAAATTGTTAATAATGATAACGAAATGTCAGCTGTTCTTCATTGTAGCCCATATTAATGAATAGCTTTGGTAAATATAGGAAAATGTAATACTTTACGAGTGCACACGCCGTAGAACGGCTCTGTGGATCATGTACACAAAAATGTTCTCTTTATATATCTTTATAGATCTGCTCTGAAAACCTCCCTCTGTTTCCAGTCTCTATATGAGGCGAAGCTAACCAGCTACATATGTAGTGTACCGACATGAGAGCGGCATCACATACTGCCCCACTCCCTTTAATCTGGCTATGTTTGCCCTTTACGAGCTTTTCTCCAGCACAGCACATTGCCCCGAGGTGAAGCGGAATGAATTATCCGTGCTATTTCCAAGGGCAAGTGCAACTCTCATGGAATAATTCTTTTCCAGCCGCCACCAAGTCATTTCTCCATCGACAGTGTTAATATGTCCTCATGAATTTCATTCACATAATAAAGCAAATCAGAATCGTTTGTTAGTCCGCACGACGAAAGCAGAAGCATGCCAGTCACAATGCTCGTCATGGAAAAGGTCATCGAATGTTAATCACGTTTTGGGAGCCAAGCTTTCCAACAATTATGGCAGGAATTAATAAGACGGTGTGTAAAATTGGCTTCACTTGTATGAGCACTAGAGAGTGACCTTTTGGTTGAGTTGTTCAATAATATCACAAACTTTCTTTCAGCCTCTTTACCTGAGAGCGTTGTGCACATGATAGATCGTTGCTTCCCCTCCTGTACGAACTTGTGATTAATACTGAGCAAGACACAAAGGTCGCTGTAATATATTTGTCGTTGCAATAACAGAAATGAGGGATATTGTTACCGCGTGTCAGTTACGGCAAATATGATGGATTGCATGAGGTGGGAGGTGTCCACGGAGGTGTCCACGGCCAGTTTGCTCACAGACAAACTGGCCGCCTCATGTTCAACGCTGCAGCGGGAATCGAACGCGTATTGACACGATGTAATCCGACACTTTGCTTGTATCAAAGGTTGTTGGAAAATTCGAACCGGCTTCGTGCCTCAGGTTTAAACAGCAAATCATGCAGCGGGTCAACGTGTGCAACAAGGTCAAAGATCGACGTTACTTTTATAGTAAGTTAAAGGAAGTGGCGTCGCGGCATCTAATTGAATTTTTTGCGCATAATTAAAGCTTATACATACTTAACGTTATTTGTTATGTGTGCGTCTGAAAGGCGGTGTGGATAATGTAAATTCTGAGTGAATGATGTGCGCATGAGAACTTTCTTTATGTGGAAAACAGTAGGTTGGTGATTTAGAACAATTTATACAAGAGGTAGTTATTGTGTGATTGTGCTAAAACAAAGAAAGTACAGTAAAGTTTGGTCTTTAGAAAATAACTTAATTAGGTTTTCTTCAATATGGAGGAACTGAGATCCCCCTGGTGTAGAAGTGTAATATTATCAGCCTCAATCATTGGTTTAAACCATGATAGTTTAAGCTGCCCTGTGCAGTCAGAAAAAAAAGAAAGAAAACACTTTATACAACTTTTTTTGTTGCTATTGTCAGTGGATCAGAGATTGTCGAGGACCCCCCGCAGGACCCAACAGCCAAAAACCCTGAACACGCCGGAGGATTCCACCTATTACACCCTGATTCATGTGAGTTACAGAAAGTACAGAAAACAGTTCCAGATACTTTTTACAGCTGGGACTCAAACTGCCTTCACAGGTATCGACGTGCAAAATGTCCGATTGATTAACAATTCATTTTTTTCCTGCAGCAGAAAAATCTAACTGTTTCAAAGCTGCCTGGGAAAGTATTTTCTTAAATACGTTTATCTGGGTTTTTTTTAGCAGTTTGTTTTTGTGTGAAAACCAATTCCTTTCTTGCACTGAATGGATTTCGTAACTTTCCTGTTTGTTTTGTTGGATTCACATACAAACAAATCAATAAATCAAGTCAGGAATCAGCAAATATCAGAGATTTAGTATGCAAGTACAAAATCAATAATCGTTCCATGTTTTAGGAAGATTTCTTTGCTTTCACAGTTTATATTAACTAGGATTTCAAAGGTTGTCTGTGTTTAAGCTCTACTTTTTTGACCACATCACTAATATCAGTTCATAAAGGCAAATCTCATTTGGGAGTCATGGCTTTAAATTTTCATACCATTAGGTCATGCCATTTTTAATCAATATATTTAACTCTTAAAAATAGGAAGATTTGAGGTGTTTGATATTATGGAAATGGTCTTTGTCTCAAATTAATTGTAAAATGATAGTTTACTTTTTCTGGGAACATGTAGTCATAAGGACATATTATTTGATTTCAGTTATTAAGAAATGATTTGTTGAAATCTGCAGATAAAATTTAATTATTTTTTTTACCCCCAACATGAACTAGAAGATCCTGTATGGTTCATGTTGTCCTCTCTGATTCACAGGAAAAATCACAATATTAATGTTTTTGTGAAATATCATCACTGAGCTATTTTGGTCCAATCCTGCAGGATTTAAGCTCTTTCTTTAATGGTATATTTCACGATAAGATTTCAGGGGATTAGCTGGGTTATTATTATTGTTTTCCTGCAGATTATCAAGCAGTGTAGAATAGCGTAAGACTAAAATGGTTAAAATTGGGACTCGTATGTAAATGTACTGTACCTGCTTTGGTCACAGTTGGTATCCATATTAAATCTGTGATGAAGGCGACAGATTTGTGCCTTACCTTGTCATACACATTTAGTTTGACATGTAATTCTTCTGTTTTTCTCTCTCCGGCCTCAGCGTTCTGTCCAGGATGATAAACGGAAGCCCAGGAAGGAGGAGTAAGTGATTTCTACCTCATTTTAACAACCTATCACTGCCGTTTTGAGAAGCCGGCGTGCTGCTGGCTCGCCACACCTGACCCAGAGTAATGACTGCAGCCACGCGGCTGCATAAGGATGGCGTCTGGTTCCCAGCTTAATGATCTGCAGGGTTACACACTTCCCCAGCGAAATGAATTATCTGCATCTTCACCTCAGCCATGTAGGATGAATGGATGTATAAATAAATACCATAAGGTGTAATTTATCAGTGTAATTCTGTAGATGAGAACAGATAGTTTTGAAAAGTACGTTTCAATTAAAACGGCAGGCGTCGTCTTCTCTAAAACGGAGGAAAGAAAAGAGTGTGTGTATGCGTGTGTCCATGCCTTCATGCATATGTATGTGTTGCGCAGGCCACAAGGTGAGCAAACCGCCCAGAGTGAGGGGGTGAAGATGGACTGATAGGGCGGGCTCCACAAGCAGGGGCCAGAGTGCTTTATCACACTGTCTGAGCAGGCACAAACACACACCTTGATGTGCACACACACACACACACACAATACAACACATCGCTTCAACATCAAGGGTAATAATTTGTTAGCAGATAAATAAAGCCGGCGATGGACAGGAGCAGTTTCCATGCATCATTAGGGACGAGAAGGTCAGCAGGAACTATAGCATCTGGGGCTGAGGCTGACGGCAGAGGAGGAAATTTGGGTGAGAAAGAGTAAAACTAGAAGGAAATGTAAGTGAGGATGCGCAGAAGGAAATCCGAACCACAGAGCCCAGATGTCTGCATTTCTTAAAAAAAAACTTTTAAAAAGGCAACATGTGATTCAGACTATGGCGAACTGCTGAAGTCGTCTATGTTTGGCTTTTTAAAGCACCCGGTGTGTGCTTTATAGAGGAATAATCGAAGCAACGTCTTCTCTGTTTCCAATTGCAGTTGCAGCAGTTTGTCAGGAATAAACAGCAGAACAGGATGTTTGGCACCAGAAAAACTCACTTCACCACCACAGTCTAAACTCTGAGGGCTGAAATGTTTCCGTGGCGGGTTCAAATGATTTCAAAATCTAAAAACGGTTTAATACGATGGTGGTTTATGTTTTATATTTTTCGTTGGAAATGATACCTTGCATATTTGCATTGTTGGAAAGTTCAATAATGCCTCAAATATAATAGCTGTAGTCATTGTGAGGCTGTCTGGTTTCTACATTGGAGGCACATTAAAACATACAAGGAAAAAGTCTATTTTTGTCTGCTATTTGAGAATGAAGCTCAACCTTCAAAAATAAAGTCATAATGATACGAAAACATAGGAAAAATATAATTTACAACAATTGGGCTAGAACTCCACATTTTCTTTTTTCTTTTTTTTTAATCATTTTGTTAATATAGAGATCATTGTAAGTAAATTATCTGAAAGCTACTAACCGTTTGTAAACATTTACCAAATGCTTTGTTCGGGTGCGTATGTACATTTCACCAATTCTTTCCAGAAAAGTTCAAATTCAAAAGAAGTGACCGGGTAACAGGCTTTTTCAAAATCTTGTCTGTTTTTGGTGTCACTCACATCCCCTCTATCATGTCAATTTCTAGAAGTTACCCTCCAAGATGTGCCACTGCTCCGTCAAGCACTTATTTCAGCCAATGAGCCGAACAACATGGAGCTAATAATAATGAAGTTTTTATGCCACAGCCCTCAGAACATCGCATTTATCAGGATTCATTAGTCAGAGGATTGTTTTCACCCTCTCACCCCCATTAGAAGAGGCTCTGACCTCCAGCTCATCACAGGGTCACTTTACTGGGCAGCAGTCGGCACAATGGTAGATTTCCGATTGTGCTAATCGGTATATGTTACCAATGTGTGAAGCGTATTGATTTCAATGTGGAAACTGTCCTGCCTTGGTTATGTAATGTGAATGTCAGAGTTCAACCATGAATGAGAGTGTTTGTGTTTCTGCAAGCAGCTCCATATTTATCCAGCTTTTTCTCATTTCCTCACAAAATGCCACTGTGCTTTTTGTCTACTTATAAATCACCTTCACCACAGAGACATTTACCATATTGATAAACCTATAGATTACTACTGTGACACCGTGGGAACCCCAAAAAGGCTGTCACACAAACAGGAAGAACATGCAAACCAAGCACAAAGGGCATATCCAAGCCTGTAATCAAACTGGGGTCTTCTTGATGTGAGGCCAGTGTGATTAACACTACACACTACGCCCTGACGCCCGTAGAGGAAAATATGCA
This sequence comes from Lipophrys pholis, assembly GCF_963383615.2. NCBI lineage: Eukaryota > Metazoa > Chordata > Actinopteri > Blenniiformes > Blenniidae > Lipophrys > Lipophrys pholis. The sequence goes on along the minus strand of NC_137648.1, from coordinate 15,305,491 downwards.
GAGTAAAGAGTTTCCTTCTTGAGAAAGAAGTGGGGATTTTATGCTTCAGCTCAGTAGAGAAATTGTCTCCCTGCAATTTAAAAAACTGCAAATCCTGGGAAAAAAACACACAAGCTGTATCTATGCAGGCCAGAGCGGGAACGTGTCCTGACTGGAAATCGATGACTGAAGATAAATAACTGCTCGGCACAAAGTTATATGGAATAAAATTAACAAAGGAAAACTTCAAATATACTGAAATCATTGCTGTCAAACTCATTTTACTTCAGTGGCCACACGCTGTATGACGTTTCCACCAATTCACCATCAAGGCTTTCTCTTCTGCCTCTGCTTCAGTCCGGGGAAGCTGCTGGACGTAGACGACCAGTACTACGGGACACTGTCCACCTGCAGGTCCGAGCCCTCCATACCCACAGAGACCGCCTCGTCCAGCAGCGTGCCGGAGAGGAGGCCGTCTATGGGCAGGAGACAGTCCACAGCGAGGAGGAGGCAGTCCACGGCCCGGAGGCGCTCTGTGGACGTGCAGCAGCCGGCTGATCAGAGAGCTGCTTCCAGCCGGCCGCCCAGAGAGAGAGCGGTTACTGACCCCGAGCCGCCCACACCTGCCAAAGACAACAGGTAATCACAATATCTTTTATTCAATACATTAACACATTACAATAAATTACAGATTCGACAGAGTTTGAGGATACAAGAACCGTCATCTTTGAATGTCTGGCTGCAGAAACCCTGGTGTCCACCAACCCAGCTAACCTCAGCCACTCCAGTCATGTAATACCACTTTGTACCACAAGGTGGTGTAGTGGGCCAGTGTAGCGTCTTGTCAGCTACCTCTTCAGAAACCAAGCAGGAAGCAGCAGAAAACAAAAATGGCAGAAACTCTTAGCTTGAAAAACCACAAAAATGTAATACTGCCTTTAGAATCAGAGGAAAAACTATATTAAAACCCTCATGAAATTAAAATGCATTTCCCTATCTGTGTGGACTGTGAAAGATTTTACCTGATAAATTTAAATCTATAAGAGGAATGCACATGAATGAATGAATGAATGAATGAATGCTTTATTTCGGTTAAAAATAAAAAATAAAAACAAAATCATGTTTTTACAAAATAAACAGACAGCAACCGAAAAAGGAATAGGCTGAAGCCTCAAGGCTTATTTGTGCCTATCCTGTACCATCATAGGATTAACTGAATAATTCACAATAAAACATCACTAATACTCCATTGCTACTGAAAAATCTAATTCAATCAAATTTCATTGTAACCTTTGATAATTTTAGACTGTAAAGTCTTCTTGAAAACATACATAGAATTACACATCTTTATTTCATCATTAAGTCCATTCCATAATTTTACACCCAAAACTGACACACATCTGTACCTGATATTAGTTCTTACTTTGTGAGTGTCAAACATTAGCAAACCCCTTGGACTGCCCCACATGAATCTCCTTTGACACCTTTGACATACATAGATCAGCCATAACATTAAGACCATTAAATAGTGCCATGAACAACACTGATTGCAATCTTGAGCATGGAATACGTTAGCTGATGAGATATATTAGACAGCAACTTAACATTTTGTCCTCAGAGTGATGTGTTATAAAGCTATTTGATAAGTTCTGGGCACCAATCATAAATCATCTCCCATACAATTGTCAATCCTAAATGATTTGATTATGATGTTGTCATGAAATACCCATCTTCTGATTTCCCCTTTGTCCCTTTACTTGCTGTTGTGTGTTTTATTTTCATGTTTGTTATAAAAGTTACAAATTAATAAAATATTGTTTAAAAAAAATAAGTGCTGACCAGAAAGTTTCCGTGAGATTTACCAACATGGGACTGGGTCAGAACAGTCTCCAAGACTGAAGACCTTTTGAGGTGTACCCAGTCTCCAGTGATGGTCAGTATCTCTCACAAGTGGTCAAAGAAAGGAAAACCAGTTAATGTCAGGGTGATGAACAACCAAGCCCATTCCAGTCAAGGCTGGCACGTCTGGTCCGACTCAGCAGACAAGTTACTGTAGCTTGAACGGCTTAATTTTGTCTGGCCATTTCTTCAGATGATGGTTTGAAACAATTTTTCATTTGTGCTTCTCTATTTCCTCTATTCTTTACCTTTTGTATGAGGAGACATTCACAAATTGTCTCCACCGATTGTTTAACAGGCGTTCGGTTCCCAGAATGTCGTCGATGGACAGTCGGACCGACGACAACCCGTACGGACAACACCTACTGAGGAAGACCTCGCAGAGACGAAGACTCATCAAGCATTACTGAGCACAGGAAGGAACTTTTGACTGTTGTGCAAATACATCTGACACTCTGTACTCTTTAAGTGGCATATTGTGTTGTGGTTTATTAAAACACAAAGACAAAGCATTTGATTCTCTACCGCTTCACTTCAGTCAGGAGATGAACTCTGCTGCTACATTTTCCTTCAAATCACCTCTGAGCTAATTTTGTTGAATACAGGATAGAGTGAATGTAAATGTAAATAATTAAATTATTGTGCTAAATTATTCTATGGATTAAGGTTTGTTTATGAGAACTGTAATCTAGTTCTTGATATCCTGCATTTTATTTTTATTTTCCTATAAGAAATGCTATCAAACTTGAATACTTTGCATTTCAGGAATACATCTTTGGAAAATCTGAAATATTGTAAGAAAAGTCTGTTTTCTTTCTCTGCTGTCATTTTTGGTTTGTTCATTTAAACATGAAATACATCGAAATTCCCTGTCATTTTATATTCATCTCATTTAACTGCTCTCAGATTTCCTCCTGTAATGTGGAAAAATATAGAAGTGACTAAGCATGTGCATTTATAGTCTTTCTACATTTATGCTGCCATGTTTGAGTCCCTTTCACATTTGACCTTTAACCTTTCAGTGACATTTCACTTGGGATGGACCCCTGCAGCAGTTGTTAGTGAGCCCACACCCACACGTACTGTACTCACTGCACTGACACAACAGTATGCATGAGAATGAGAGACAAAAGCTGCAAACAAGAGAGTAATATAAGATGTGTGCCACTTTCCACCAACCAGAGGAAAGAACGAATGCTGAACGGTGATTTTTAAAGGAGAAACATGCAGCATTACTCTAATCAAAAAGCTCCAACACAGACAATCGCACAGTCACTAATCATCTGCATGTTCATCTGTTATGACTGTTACTACGACAAAGTTCCGGCTAAACCAAAAACTCAAATTTACAAATTGAAATAAAAAAAGACGGTTTGACTTTACTGTCAAATCCAATTGTCGGGGAACATCTTGTTAGTTTTTGTTAAAAAAGAAAATTTTAGATTAACAAGAACTCTTTGGTCTGCTCAGCACTTATTTCTATTATCTCAGCATTGTGTCCAGGCCTGCACTTGTACGCATCAATTATAAATATATAGTATGATTCAAATTCGAATTATAATAAATATAATTCCAAAAGATACAAACCTGTCAAATAATGAAAATACAATTTAGATGTTTGAGATGGTGACCAAGTAGAGCTGTTACAAGAACAGGACGTTTGTAATCAAGCAGCTCCATTCATTAAAATATAAGATTTCAAGTGAAGGCATTGCTGTTAAAAAGTAAAGATAAGACGAAGTACTTTTTTTCTGAATCTACTAAAATATTAAGTGTAGGTTATGAGAACAGAGTATGGATGAGGTGGAAAAGTAAAATAGCAATCCTTTTGGAGTTCATGGTGGATTTTAATCACATTGTAAATAGCAGTAACTGACCTGTATAAAACATACTAATAAAACACATTTTTGACTGTGCTTGAAAAAAATACAGTGCAGCAATTAGTCAACAAATGTACATATAAAGTATGAACTCTTTAACTTAAAAGAATAAACATGATGGCAAAATAATGGCGTTTAAAAGGTTTGAACATTAAATGTGAAAGTATTTGCAATTTATTTAGAATTTAAATGCAGAACAACAAGTCCAGAATAATGGTGATATCTGCGGCACAAGAAGAGTGTGGAGGATGAGGTGAAAAGAAGTAACGGCGCCTCAGGAAGAGAGGACGGGGCCATGCGCACTCGTGTGTTTGCGCGGAGCCCCGCTTTTCCCTCCACCAGAGGCGGGTAAACACCCAGCAGCAGCGGCTCAGAGAAAGACCCGCGATGACTGGCCACATGAATTAGTTGGCATTCACTGTCTGTATGGAGGGTAAGTTGGACACGCAGGGGGCGAGATGTTGGGGGAGGCATGGAGTCACGACGCACGACGCAACGCGGTTCGTCATGACCTGAAGTGAATCACGATGGGATTTCTTTAGTGACGTGAAATTTAGGTTGGGTGTAATTAGGCAAGGGTCGTGTGCTGCGTACTCACCAGCAGCTGTAGCGCTAAAGCGAATTTTTTTTCCCACCACGTTTCATCCTCCCTTATTTTCCCCCTCCTCCTTTTTTGATTATTTTATTTCATTTTTTCTTTTTCTTTTTTTTATTTCCCATCAAAGCAAGCTTTTTTCCCTCCCCCTGCATGCCCAAGTTGCGCAAACTCTGATGCTCCATTTTTCTTGATTGAGTGGAGACGTCGGCGGCGCGCTGAGCCCGGTGCGCCTGTGAATTCAGGTGTTTTGCGGATTTTCTCCGCGGAGGCGCAGCTTCATGCTTCGTGCACCTGTGGACGCCTGCGTAAAGAGCGCAGAGGACGCCTTTTTTTGTGATCGGAGCCCGGTTTATTTTTAGCGGGCAGCTTCGTGGCGCACGGCGGATGCACGGCTGGATCGGTCTGCTCACATTCAGCACCACAGCAGCTTTGAACAGCTCCCGGTCGGAGCGTGTGGATGGGCTCCTCTGGTCTCCGTGTCTCCCGCAGCTCCTAACTACCGGCGACAATGGCATCACAGGGTTTCTGGTCTCTCGGCGGAGATAATGCCGCGGCCAACACCGGCAATCAGAGCCCAAGTACGAGTGAGTGGCCCTTTTATTTTTTATGTTCAAACCACCTCTGATGGACCGGGCACAGCTCTAATTCCTGACCATTGTCTCACACCAGCCAGACAGGCCTGCGACTTATAATCCTTTGTTGTTGTTGGTGGTGTTGATTTTTTTATTTGCTGCACATTTCTTTTCACGCGTAAAGGCTTTATTTGTTACAAGTTTCGATGCGCCTTTTTTTTTATTTGGTTTTCCACTGGTGTTTCTAAAGTTGGGCCAAAGCTGAAGCCTTCACATGGTTAATTTGATGTATCCCCCCTTCTCTCTTTCAGCCAGGGCTTGGTGCCAAGCGGCGGCCCAGAAATTATCCGGAGGAATTGGATCGAAATTATGTGGTACGTTGGTTCGCAGAGTGGCGGGGTGAGGTGGAGGAGGAGGAGGGTGAGGAGGAGGAGGAGAGGGAGAGGGAGAGGGGCGACGCGCCACCCGAGTGCAGTTTTATTTACAAGCTGGCCTAATCGAGAGAGCGTTAAATTGAAATATACATCTCGGTGGTGTTTTGTGGCTGTTTCCAAAGCGCTGCTGAATGTCGGGGAAGGGGAGCGAGTCGCCGAGCCGGCCGCCAAACAGCCGCCGGAGAACAGCGCCGGAACATGCGGCTGCAACAAATCCTGCAACTGCACCAAAGGAGCCGTGGTCTTCTCCGACCTCTATTCAACAGGTACAGAAAGTGAAAACATGCTCTCATTTAGCACCACGTGACTCCTCTCAACCCTTGCAACAAATAAATAAATAGCGTAAATCGAACCAGGTTACCTTAGAATATTTTGTAGCATGTAGTTTTCCCTGTTTTTTGTTTTTTGTTTTAATCATCTTAAACGTGATCCGACCAGTGACTCAATTAAATAAGGAATGGCCTTTTCATCCTGAAGATGGCAAAATATGATTTTTAAAATGTCTGACCATCTTATTTCACGTGAAGGAAAATGAGTGATGAGTTGTGATGACATGTTGTGAGAGGTGGGTTCTCTCGGAGAGGTCACCTTCAGCCAAATGTTCAGTTCTCGGAGGCCGATTGTTGCAGAAATAAACCAAATGACAAACATTTTTTTTATTTTCCAATAAAAATAATGAACCCTATATTTTTAATCGTGAATCCATGAGGTGATTTCAGAGTAAATTTCAGCTTAGTCCTGATTTCGAGGCCTGCACGTGTGCGTGGAATAATATGACTAATAACAGCTTTTTCATTTTAGTACTATTTCACACACACGAATATAAATCCAAAAAACCAAAAAAAAGTCTACGCGCATAATACGCTTTACCACTCTTTTTGAAATATATATCAATTTCCTGTTTTGTTTTTTTCAATTGCCTCGCAGACCTGTTACCTGCCATGGATGGAGACACGAAGACAATGACCTTCCTGCAGGAAGTTGTGGATATTTTACTGGCCTACATCGTGGAGTCTTTCGACCGGGAAACGAAAGTGATAGATTTTCATTACCCAAACGAGCTCCTCCAGATGAATAACTGGGAGCTGCAGCACGATCCGGCCACCCTGGATGATATCTTGATCAGCTGTCGCGCCACCCTCAAATACGCCATTAAAACAGGTAGGCCTGGACTTCTTCTTTATTTATATCTTTGTACCTGCTTGCAAGCTTTAAAATAAATTATAAAACCGTTAAAGTTCTGATGCTTCTTTATTTAATAAAAAAAAACGTGCGCAATAGTCCAGCTGCAAATTTTGATGCTATTTAATTTAAACAGAAATGATTTCATGAAAAACAATTCCCAGAAAATGACGTGCCTATACCGGATATAATATATATTTATTTATTTTATTTTAAGTGTCATAAAAAATGTATGTATATAACTATTTAAAAAATGGTGCCTGTAAAACATGTCCCCTCTTCCCTCCTCCTGACCAGCAGACCGATAAATGCAGTGACGCAGTAAATCTGGTTCACCAAGTAGGAGATAATAGCTAATAACCAGGCTTCATGGGCCAAGTCCATTATTCTTTCTGACTGACACGTTTTACAGCAGCAGTGCCAAACAGATTTCACCCCTCCAAAAACACATACAGATGCATTTTATGGAATTAAGCTTGAGATATTTTAGCTCAAGCAATAAATGATTTCAAAGACGCTGTAATGCATTTTTCTAAAGGACGTTTTGTGGTGACATGCTGTGCTATATTATTGAGTGTTTCTGCAAGCAGGTGCATTAATATTATAACATCACAGCTTGTATGAGGTGTGTAATACATGAGAATTGTTAGTCATATTTTTCAGAAACAATCCCAAATGTTGAATCTTTTTTTTTTTTTAATTCAAGTGTCACTTGCAGCTCTAATTCTATCCTATAATAAAACCCATTTTGGAAATAATTTTTTTCAATTTTCCAGACAGCAGATAAAATATCCAAACTGCAGCATTTCATCTCACACCCTGCTCCTCTCTCTCTCTCCCCCCCCTCTCCATTCAGCCCACCCCAGGTACTTCAATCAGCTCTCCACAGGATTAGACATGGTTGGGCTGGCAGCCGATTGGCTCACATCCACCGCCAACACCAACATGTAAGTATGTGGCCCCGCTTCATCACGATTTTAAATGCTGATAATGATAATGACAATGAATTCCATTTCCGGCCCCTCCGTCTGCGTCTGCACCGGCTGATAGCGCCTCTTTCTTTTTCCACACAATCACAGCAAATGAAAGGGGTGAAATGAAAGACAGACCCCCATCCACACTCCTTGCACCCCCCCCCCCCCCTCTCCCAACGCACGCCCTCCCACCTCTCCCACCCCTGTCTTTCATCCCTCCCCCTCACCTCTGAACCCCTCAGGGATTCAAGGGGAGAAAATTAGCTCTGAAATTAAATTCAGACTAATCTGGAGCTAATTCGAGATGGGTGTTTTTGGGGTGATAAACTCTTTAGCTTTGCCAACTGTGAGGCCTCAAAAAATAGATGCTGGGCCTTTTTTTTTTTTTTTTTTTTTTAATTTATTGACTGATGCTTTTCCACATATTGATTTAAAATACATATCAGGAGAGCCAGACAGCTGAGATGCATGTCTTAATAGATTCACACAACAAAGACCGCATTTATGACAGTGAAATTAATTGGAAACATTTAAAATATAATAAATATAAAAAATAAAGGTTAAAGCCTTAAAAATGTTGTGAGTTCCAGTCATGATCACATTGGGACTGATCCTATGTGATTGTAGACGCTGTGTATTGACTGGATTTTGACTGGACATTATATATATTGCATATTATACTATAGGTATTGTGGATGATATATATTATATACTGTATATATATACTGATACATTTTGTCATCCGATAGATTTTAAAACTGGACTTTTTTGGGGGAGTGTATATTAACCTTTATTGTAAATCTGATTACTAACCTGATACAAATCTTTTTTTGTTGTTGTATGGGGCTGCTGAATACTTGAATTATCTATCTATCTATCTATCTATCTATCTATCTATCTATCTATCTATCTATCTATCTATCTATCTATCTATCTATCTATCTATCTATCTATCTATCTATCTATCTATCTATCTATCTATCTATCTATCTATCTATCTATCTATCTATCTATCTATCTATCTATCTATCTATCTATCTTATGCACAGCCTCCTGTAATATAATATATATCTTATAATGGCCTGATTGTCTCCTCGAGCAACAAACTTGTAGAACGGTCTATTTTTTCGCTGGTGAGTCACGATGCTCCCATATATTTGTGTAACCAGCAGCGCCACGTGATGCATCTTTTGTAACGCAGGTTCACCTATGAGGTGGCTCCTGTCTTTGTGCTGCTGGAATACGTCACTCTGAAGAAGATGAGGGAGATCATTGGCTGGCCGGATGGGCGAGGAGATGGCATTTTTTCCCCCGGTGCGTCTGTGTGCATGTAAACCCAGGCACCCCTCTGTCTCACTGGGAAATGGGCTTGCCTCTGTGTGTGTGTGTGTGTGTGTGTGTGTGTGTGTGTGTGTGTGTGTGCTGTAATGTGTCAATTTGCATTTTGATGATATAAATGGAACTCGTTTCAGAGTCAATTAGCATAAAAATAATTTTCCTTTCCTGGCCTGAGCCCCCCTCCCGTCCTCTCTTCCCACCAATCTTGAATTTGTCCCACACGCCTCTGCTCCTCACATGATGAGCAGCAATCATCTGCAAATTTGATGACAGAGCCTGTGATTACTCACATTGTGCAAACTGTGATTTTTATTTAATTTCTTTCCTTTTTCTGGTGCTGTGTCATCTCTCGATAGGCTCTTGGGCTGCCGTGAACAAAGGGTTTTGTTGTTGTTTTCTTAATTTTTTTTTTTTTTAACAAATGCAGACATTTTGAAGCCCTGTCATGCTTTGTTTCAGTCAGAAACCCCTGCATCACTCCCATGAGACGCCCACTGACTGAGTCCCGTCTCTCCTCTAGGGGGTGCTATTTCCAACATGTACGCCATGCTGCTGGCTCGCTTTAAGATGTTCCCCGAGGTGAAAGAGAAAGGAATGTCATCCGTTCCCAGACTGGCGGCCTTCACATCTGAACACGTAGGCATCCCAGTTTAAATTCAGCCGACAGGTCTCCTCGCTGCTTCAGACAACAGATCAAACTTTAGCTTTTTTTCCCCCTTGAAATCAAACGTCAAAGGTCTTTTCAAGTGAAGCAGTTAACAGGAGTGGTCACATTGAAGCTTGATGTGTTTTTCAAAACGTGACTTTGTGTCACTGTCGTGTGTGACGCGCCGAAGGACACAAGGTGACCCCGCGTGTGTCTCTCACATCATATGTCACCTCCCTTCGTTTTTAAAGGACATTTAAAAGGTGATGCGAGCAGAAAAGCCATTAAACGACACATAAACGGCTCAGTTCCTGTCATATTTACTGATTTCACGTAACCCCTTCTTATCTCGTCACCCCTTCGGTGTTTTGTCTTCTCTCCCTCGCCTCACAGAGCCATTTTTCAATCAAGAAAGGAGCGGCGGCTCTCGGCATCGGGACTGAAAGTGTGATCTGCATCAAAGTAGATGAAAGGTACAGTCGGCTTCTGTTTGAAGCATTTCCGCAGGCGGTCATGCACCTTACAGGAATAAAATCTTGAGACGTTGCCACACATCCATTTTCATTTCAATTTACATATTGATGTTACAGGAGTATATTCGTCATTTGTCCTTTGAAGCTCAATTTCAATTAAATTATTGGTCATCTAAAGAGGTAAAATGTGAAAATATAAACTTCTTTATCCCATCAATCATCTTAGGACAACTGAGATTCATCTTGTGACCTTTGGTAAGGAGCACGGCCTTCAGATTTGGAACCACTCGACTAAATGTGCCAATTGTGCATAAAGTAGTTGAAACAAGCATCCAACTTGAATTTAAGTTTTCCCACATGTGTCTGTGCTTTCCGTGCATTTTTCAAAGCTAAAGCTACATGCAGACCTTCTTGTGTGCGCAATCTGCAGCTGACAACAGCTCATAACTTTTAAAAACATGCGCAAAAGTGGAGCGAGGATCCATAAAATGAGAAGAAACTATTTAATGATGTACTTAAATTTTGTTCAGCTGGTGTTTCCAAAGTGTGGGAGGATAAGCTCCCTCCCAGAGGAGGCCCACATTACACTTTAAAAACCTCTGATTGGCAGAATTTTCTTATCTCATTAAACACCAACGCAAACAAAATACCAACCACATCATTAAAGTTAATGCATAAGTGAAGCCGAGCACCAAAATCAAGTAAAATACAGCTCAAATTTGCAAGATTGTGTTCGTTCAAAAGTAACTCCAAAGGTTGTTAAAGCTTGTTTTTTTTTCCTTTGGCAGTGGCAAAATGATCCCCGCTGACCTTGAGAGGAGAATACTGGAGGCCAAACAGAAGGTAATGCAACACACATTTATTACCCTGCCCTGCTATAAATAGACATATATTCCTTCATACGGCTCTCGTTTTATGGGATTCACTGGAGTGAAGCAGCGCAGAGGAAACGTGGAAGCAATGCAACATCGCCACAGGTGCTTCCTCGTGCCTCACGCTCGCCGTGTCGTCTGCTCTCTCGCAGGGTTTCGTGCCGTTCTTTGTGAGCGCGACCGCCGGGACGACCGTGTACGGAGCCTTTGACCCGCTCATCGCCATTTCTGACATCTGCAAAAAGTACAACGTCTGGATGCATGTGGACGTGAGTGAAGCTTAAACTGAAAGCTGGAACCGTTCACGGGTGGAAATAATAATAGCTCTTCCCCGGCTGCTTCATTCAAACACATCAGGAGCCGAATGTGTCTCCTCAAAAGGTTTTTTTTTTTTTTTTCTGGGGAGAAATACACAGACCCACAGAGCTCGCCACCGAGTTTGACAAATCTATTATGTCTGTCTGGCTTCTAACTGCTGGCGGTTGACCTAGATAGAGAGCGAGCCATTTCCTTTCTAACACTGGAGATTAGAAAAAAACTGGAACAGAGGCTGTAAATCATCTCCCCCCCTGACTTTGCCATCACGGGCGCTCTCGCTGAAGGAACTCTATCTATTAATGAAGGTGATTTAGTCCTGACAGGGGGACACCTCTATTAAGAGACATAAATGGTCTTGTCTATCATTCCTCAATGAACGCAGGTGGTAAAAAAACACACATCTCTCTTTTATAGTGTCGTGGCACCTGCTGCTCTTGATAGATGTGAGTTTGTGGAGGACAGAAGTGTGCTTTCATTAAGTTTCTTAAGTCTTTTTGGTAAACTGACTTGGATAGCAATACAGTAAATCTACAAAAAAAAACATACGCATCTTAAAACTGATCATAAAAAATGCAAGAATTGTAGAAAACCTATAATAATTATTTACACTTGTGATTATTTGGTTTCTTATGTTCTCAATTACCTAACAAAATATAAAAAAAATAAAATCCCACATTTCAACACAGACATCTGCACATTTGACTTGTTTAGTTTTGATTCGCGAGGCGTTATATTTGAGGTATTTGTACACTGCATTCCTTCCTCCCTCAGCGTGCATCTTTTGATGAATGCCCTTGAAATTGTTTAATTCTTCAAATAACAGAACAGACTAATGTCCATTTAGACTTCAGCCTAACAAATATTCTGTTTGTTTCGACCAAATGCCTCCAGAGCTACAACGTTTAAGCTCTATCAGTAAATCCTTTCAAACAGTTCATGGTTTAGTGTTTGATATAAGTTGAGATGTTTTTTTTTTTTTTTTAATTGGATCGTAGTAAAGTGTGTGTGTGTGTGTGTGTGTGTGTGTGTGTGTGTGTGTGTGTGTGTGTGTGTGTGTGTGTGTGTGTGTGTGTGTGTGTGTGTGTGTGTGTGTCCCTTCAGGGAGCGTGGGGAGGAAGTCTGCTCATGTCGCGGAGACACAGGTGGAAGCTGGATGGCGTCGAGAGGCGAGTGTCTTCCTGTTTGTGGAGAACTGGACACAAACGAGTGCTAGAAGCTGAGGAGAGTTTGACGATGAACGATGGCTGTTTTTATTCCTCGCAGGGCCAACTCAGTCACATGGAACCCGCACAAGATGATGTCCGTCCCGCTGCAGTGCTCCGCCCTGCTGGTCAGAGAGGAGGTGGGCCGCACGCTCTCATCTTCCGAGTTGCTGTGGTGCTCCTTTATGTTTTTATTTTTTTAATAAAAGTAAATGCTCTGATCTTTGTGGATGGTACTTTTGCAGGGTCTGATGCAGAACTGCAACCAGATGCACGCCTGCTACCTGTTCCAGCAGGACAAACACTACGACCTGTCCTACGACACCGGAGACAAGGCGCTGCAGTGCGGACGCCACGTGGACATCTTCAAGCTGTGGCTGATGTGGAGAGCTAAGGTGGGAGCGAGTGAGGGGGGGGGGGGGGGGGGGGGGGGGGGTTTCCGGAGAAGATTTTCATTTTCAAATTCCTTCAGTTTGATTAGAATGTTTCCCATCAATCAGATTTCATCCATCATTCTTTAATTTTTTTTTTCCCTTCAACAGGGAACCATTGGCTTCGAAGCTCAGATTGATAAATGCTTGGAGCTGTCCGAGTATCTCTACAACAAGATCAAGGACAGAGAAGGATATGAGATGATCTTTAATGGGAAAGTATGTTCATGTCTACGTTTCTCGCTCCAGAATATTGAATCAGAGGAGAGTTCATGTCAGCCCACGTGGCTCCTTTCACCTCAGTGTGTTCAGTGTCATGGCGGGTGACTTGATTGGCACACAGAGTGCTCTTGCTTTGTGTTGAATGAATGCCACTTTTTTTTTTTTTTTTTACCTCTGGCCGCAAGTATAATGTGCTGCTATTATGTCTAATGAATAGCATAACGACTCGTAATTGCTCATATGCATATGAATAGCATAGTGTCTGAAATATCCCCAACCAAGCTAAACGACAGGACAACGCAAACATATGTGGGAATGGATGGGTTATTAAGATGAAACTCTCCCATTAAAGGAGTGCTTGGACACCCAGAGTCATTTATAATGGGGCCTCTTTAATCGTTCAAGGCTTATTGTTTTCCCACTGAGCCCCAAAAAGCCTGAGAGCATCATAACCCAGAGGGTGGCGAGGAAAAGCCAAGTCCTCTGGGCGATGGCCCAGGTGTTCACTTGTCTGTGCCTCCCACTGAGCCATTACATCAATCCGATGTTGAATATACTCCAGCCCAGCTGTATAAATGAGGCTGGTGCGCATGGTTAGTCAGCTGTCGGTAATGACTGCCTCTCCGCTCGCAGGCAGGCAGTCGGCTCCGGCTCCAATTCAAATGCCAAAAAAATAAATGTACAGTGGCGAGGGTTGGTTCAGATATCTCGAGAGGATCTGAGAAGAAATGCTGATTCACCTCACAAACTAAAAATTCTTTTAAATTCTAGTGTTCTTACTTAACAGCCTTGCAGAAATGTCATTGGATTATACAGAAACATCTCAAATTATTATTGCAGTCTTCATGAAAACATCTGAGAAACTCTCATTTCTGTACAAATCAAACACGTGTTACATTTAGTTTTCACTCATCTGTGTAATCAACATTTATATGTATTATATTTTCACTCTTGGATACTGTTAAATTGTCTGCACACATATCTGAGATGCCTTAAAGTGAATTTATCAAATGAACCTTGATTTACCTCGATCACTAACATGGTTTCAATCAGTCCTTTAGAAAGCTGATGACTAACATCATTTTAGTTTAGCTTTTTAGTTTCTATTTATTCGCATAAATGTATAACGTAAATTACAAATCTTATACAAGTTACTGAAAAATGACAATTAGTAAGATTCTGTAAGATTAAAAATCTTTATTTTTTTTGGTTTACAGTCCCATTTGCATAAATATGGACAGATTGTGTTCAAGAGTGTCGGCAGTTATTTTGATTATGTATAAATATCTATGTAAAAAGTATTTCTTTTTTTTTAAGCTACACTAGCTAATATTTTCAGCTTCATTAAGGATGACTTATTTTAACACAAACTAGAATATTGATGAAACATGATAGAAATATATTTGCAAAATAATTAACATAGCTCATTTTCTCAGTAACTTGCTTCACTTTCTATCAGGAACAAGAATTGAGTTGCGGAGTAGTTGGTGACGAGTCAGAAATATATTTCAAGACGAGTTTCTGAGTCACACTACTTATATTTCGCAAACATTGTAACCAAATGCATTCAGTGTGAAAAAAGGGTTGTAACGAGAAACGTGTAATTCAGTATTTTCTTGAATAGAAAGTCACAATAAGCAATGCACGGATCCTGAACGATTACCCCGACTCGTGTAGCCTTTCTTTGTGTCACTGTGGCAGTTCCTTCCTCTCATCTCGTGTTGTCCGTGTCTCCCCTCAGCCTCAGCACACCAACGTCTGCTTCTGGTACCTCCCCCCTGGGATCCGCTACATGGAGGACAAAGAGGAGAGGAAGAAACACTTGCACAAGGTGGGTGAGCGGAGATAAGAGGCCCCACCGCAGTATCTGCCACACACACCTTTCCCTGCACCTCCTCCGTGCCCTGACAAGCCCCGTCAGTCATATCCAGCCCGACCATCACATGTCCCTCTAATTAGGGACACCTTATACTGAGGATTAACAAAAAAAAACTTTGCCATGCACGTGTGGAGCGGTAAACTGTGCCAGTCTCAAAAATAGGACGGCGTTTGAAAAGAAGCGTAGCTGTTTAGTTAGCTAACGTGGCGGTCCATCAGATAATCCCACAGCAGCAGGGGAGTAATAATTGACAATTAGGACCAGCAGATGGTGAACGTGCCCAACATACAAAGATTGCTCACCCCGCCCCCCCCCCCCTTCCCAGAAACATCAGCCATAAATCATG
The DNA here is from genome assembly GCF_963383615.2 of Lipophrys pholis. NCBI lineage: Eukaryota > Metazoa > Chordata > Actinopteri > Blenniiformes > Blenniidae > Lipophrys > Lipophrys pholis. The sequence goes on along the minus strand of NC_137648.1, from coordinate 15,290,246 downwards.
ACCACTTTTATCTCTTGATGCAGATGTTTCTGTTTATACTGTAAAGTTTGATTGAAGCAGCACCGTCATGCTCCGCCAACTGGATCGACCGTCTGGCCTACGTTTGCCTTTTTCCATCGACTTGGAGTTTGAGATTGAGTGATGATGCAGCGTTGCCAAATTAGCACTTTGAAGAGGGAAGTCTGATCTTCCCTCAGTTTCCACATCATGTTGAAGTGACTGTTTCTTACAAAAGCGGAGAAGTGGAAATTATCCAGAGACTGATTTAGGGGAAATCAGCAGCAAGTTGATTGAGCTTTAGAAGGAAAGACCTGATTATGAGGATTCATACTGGGTATGTGAACACACTGAATGACTTTAACAGATCCTTACTTGGCCGGCTAACACTAGTGGGAGTTTTTGGCTTAGTACTTCCAAATTATTTTGGACCTCGAGGTTATTTGAGTCACAGTAAACTTTAAGCTTCACGCTGTCTCGTCAGTTTGCAAAAATCTTTCGCATAATCTTCAGCAAGGTCAGTATGATCGTTTCTCTACCCTAAAATAGTATTTATATTATTAGAGACTGAAACTGAAATGTTTTCCCCTCAGCGAGCTGTCTAACTGGCTGCTGTGGGTCCAAACAAGAAGCGTGACTTCTTAAACTTGAAATTGAATCTGTCGCCTCTCGTCACAGCAGCACAAAATCCACACTCCCGTCGAGAATCTGCTGAGCACAAAATGAATGACTGTCAACACCTCGCGCTGAGAGATAACCCCTGGTCTTGGCAGCGGCTGCAGCCATCAACGTGCCGCGTTCCCCGGTTGGTGTCAGATTTAGTTGTCAGGCTGGTGGGAGATAATGAACTACGTGGGTTCGGATCAGAGCAGTCTGGGAAGACGTGTCATTTGTTGAGCTGCTGATAAAGTAAACAAAGAAGACGGGAAAACAACAAACATTTCCGTTCACCAAACAGTTGTTCCTGTCAGGAGTTAAAACTCTACACATTTTATTCTCAAGTCACACAAGCCCCATTACAGAGGTAACTACAGATTTATAGGCAATGTTTTGTCAACAATTAGTCTAAAATAATGTTTTTAGGTTGTTGAAAGGAACCAGAGTACTCGCAGAGGAATGACAATATGATCAGTTCAAAACTGAGTGGATTTTAAATCAAAGAAACAAAGCTAAAACAGTACTTTAAAAACTAATTTTCTCAAGATTATGTCTTGTTTTTAAGTTTGGTTATTATTTTTTGATATTTTGATATATGTCCCTTTTTTAAGACTTGTGTACAATTGTACTGCCAGAGAAGCTGCTGACCATTTTTCACTGACTTTGACAAAAATAACAATAAAGTATATAAAGTAAGTTCTAGTTTAAAAATCACCAATGAAAAAAACCCTGAACAATGATGAATGCATATAATGTGAAAATGACTCAAACTTCACTGAGACTAAAATGAAGCACAAAGAAAAGAACATAACATGACAGCAAAGAAAATCGAAATAAATAGAGATTCAGAACAGTCACAAGTGCCTTTTAAAATGCCCACAAAGAAAAAGACTGGAATTGAGCGCAAGCAGATTCGAAAAAAACCACAAAAAGACTCAAAAACAGTACAAATAGACATAAAACAACCATGAAGAGACTGAAAACAACTATGTGATCTATATCTAACACCCAGAGACTCAAATCAACCACACAAAAACCAAAACAGTCACACAAACACTCAAATCCAATACAACAATCCAAAACAACTGCAATGAAACTCAAAATCAGCTCAAGGAGATATTTCAATTTCAAAGACTCAAAACAACCACACGAAGGCTCAAAACCAATACAAAAACATCCAAAACAACTTTAAAGAGACTGAAAACAGCCATAAAGAGATTTATATCAGTCACAAAGATACTCAAAACAACCACACAAATACTCAAAATAACCACAAGGACATTTATAGACACCAAAAAAAGACTAAAAACAACCACACAAATACTCAACACCACCATAGAAACACTTATAAGAACTACAAAGAGACTCAAAACCACAAGAAAGATATTCAAAATCATAAACTCCAAATGATTTGTCTGTTCACTCTGAATGCCTAAACTCTTGAGGGCCTTTTGGCTTCGTGAGTAGTAGAAGTTCCCGTTTTCTGACGCTCCCCCTGCCCTCTGTGTCGTCAGGTGGCTCCTGTGATAAAGGCCAGGATGATGGAGTACGGCACAACCATGGTCAGCTACCAACCACAAGGGGACAAGGTCAACTTCTTCCGCATGGTGATCTCAAATCCCGCTGCTACCTTCGAGGACATCGACTTTCTTATTGAGGAGATCGAGCGACTTGGCCAAGATCTATAAGACTCGTCTCACCAGATCCTCCTGTGCTGTTCCCCTTGACGGATGAATTGTTTGTCGTGAATGTACTGGTAAACTTTTCTTTTTCTTTTCTCTATTATCTCTCCTCCAAAGTCACATATTTAAGAGTATATTTCAGAAAAAGATCTACAGAATATATCCATATATTATGTATTGTAGCTTTGCCGTGGACTGACTTGGTCCAAAGCTATGTAAAAGTGCTTCTGTCTGCCTTTCCTATTGTGTAGTAGAGCCCAGAGTAGTGTAAGTGACGTAACTTTATATGTACTTTTTGGTGATATGAAATGCTTGTGCAATAAGTGGATGAGGAAGAGTTTATTTTTGGATCATTTCTCATTTGCCGAGTATGTCGTTAAGTGCCAAACGTGGCTGTGTTTCCTGTAACTATTAACATTTTAAAGTCCTGGTTTGAAAACGAAAATAGCACTTCACCTTACCTCAGCTTAATCAACTGCCTTTACACCCGCATGTAGTGTTTTTAACTGTGATTTTGGACACACACCTTCTTATAACTGGTGTCGTATTGCAGTGCCAGCATTAGGTTAAAGACGAGTCCCTGCCAGAACCAGCCATGTTGTGGATCCTCAAGCATGCAAAGTCATTAAAAATGCCATCGGAAAAATGACACGAGAGCGACGTCGGTTCAGAGCAATTATATCCATGTGAGCTCATCATACATCACTGCAGCTTTTCACAGCTTAAATCCGCTGCCTTTGTTACTTGTAAGGCTTTTTATCCCTCTCTCCGGTGTGTTTTAAAATGGTAATGGCTTGTTACACTTTATATTGTTTATGTCGCCAATAAGCTAAAGGAACCATTTCCCTCTTGGCTGTATATTTAGCTGTGCTAAATGTTAAAGCAACCATCAGCGCATTCCTTCTGTCATTTTCTCCTATATATCAAACCCAGTTGCAGGACCACTATTTTCCTGGCTGTGTCCTTTAAAGGTTTCTCTCTGTCGTGTTCATTGTTACCGATGGATTCAGATATTAGTGTCTCACTGGCTGCAGAAGACAGCTCAGTCCTGACTGCAGTGTTATAACTATTGTTTTTTCTGTTGCATTCCTGTTGGGAAAGCTGCTCACAGCATGTCTGCTGCTCCTGCCGGTCAATGCATGCTCGCTCAGCTTTGTGACGTTTAGTAGGCTTATTCAGGCATTCATCATTTCAGCCCCATTTGCATTAGCATCACCTCTTCAAGCTGGCCCTATCCTGAGTTTGGAACTAAAAACTCTGGCAACAGAAGGAGGCATTCTCAAGTGTGACTGGTATGGAATGACTGTGCAGACAGTGAAATCAGTTCATTAGATAGGTGACCAACAGCTGCCCGAGGGTCCTCACCAATGACTGACCACCAAAGTCCAGCGTTCACTGCACGTTACAGCTGGTATTTATTGTTTCAACTGCCTGCCAATTACTTTGGACTTTCAATAATTGTGATCATGTCTTCTACGGTGAGTGCATGTCACTGTGTGATTATGACTTGTACAAAGTAAAATTACCTATTTTTTGTCGTTGCAGTGGATTTAATGTAAACTTGGAGGTGACAGGGTGCAGTGTAACATGCCTTGAGTGCTAAAAAAAGAAAAAAAAAATGTAATCCCTCTATAGTGTCCATAAAGGGTTATTCGCTACATTTTAAGCTGGATTTTCAGCCTGTAGGTGCTACATGGCTTGCATTACCCCTTCTGGTCACTATTCAAATTTCACCAATTTCCCAGGATGGCTTTGTGCAGCTTAGTCATTGGGGACAACTTAATCGTGACTGAAAAGTTTGACAATTTAAATATAAAACAGCTTCATCTTATACAGAATTGGATGAGCACCCATCCATGATGGTTGTGAGAAACGGAGCAAGGCAGTAACCGTTTTTTGTTCACAGACCGTGTGGGAATTTGACCAGATTCGCAGCTACTGTATACCTGACATCACTTGCACTAAATCTTTGTGGGGGGAGGCAGTTTCTCCCCCCCTGAGTATTGCAACTGAGATTTCCTCTTTATTCATTCACAAGCAATATTTAAGAATGGGTCCAATCTACAGTATATATACACATATATATATATATTTATCCTGCAAAAATATCAAAAGAGACAGTGAATCGAAATGTACAATAGTAAATGATAATCAAGTTTCAAGACCAAATGCACAGTAAATGGCGAAAAAGAAAAAGAAAAAAAAATTTAAACAAGCTCATTATAAGTGGCTGGAAAGTGAACTCTGACTCCACAAGCAGAGGTTCTGTAGCATTTCCATTAGAACAAGTTAGAAAAGCACAATCTGCTCAACATGGTCAGTTAATGTACAATCACTTTTAATCATAGATTGTAAATAGTATTTCAAGATGTCCTAAGTACATATCTTTGCGTATACATAGATGTATATAAGACATATAGCCAGAGACTATTTGTGAGGTAAAGTTACTCATATTTTCTCTATCTCCAAAATAGATTTCCTGTATTTTCATCCTGTTACTCCAAAAGGCTTTTCCCCCCTGTGTGTATGTATGTACGTGTGTATGTCAGATACTTGACTTTGTGACTCTTCTAGCTATTACAAAGAAATCTTGTTTCAGGGACTGGCTTTAAAAAAAAAATTAAAAAAAAACAATTGGACAGGTTTCACCTTGAAATATTTAGGAGTCGAGCTCAGAGGTGCAACGACTCGGCCGTTCGGATTTTAAATCGAATATGCAAAGCCATTTTGACTCTGAAGCTCTTTGTTTTTTTTGTGCACAAAGTGATACTTGACGGTATGTGCCAACGTGTACCTTAGTGTGTGTGTAACTGTGTTGCCTTAGTATGAATTTTCCAGTATCGTCTCGTTTTCCTCCGAAGAGGAGGTCGTGCACTTTAGAGTAAAACACATGACCTGATAATGTGCAATGTCCAATGGTTGTCCATAAGTTGATGTTTTAAAAAAAAAATCTACTCAGAAAATGTAACTTAAGCTCTTTGGTCTGAATGTGTCTTTAAATCAAGGGTCTGTTGGAAAACTAAAGCATTTAATATTTTTCTTTCTGCGGTTTGTAGATATTGTAAAGCTTTTTGTTGAACAAAACTTCAAGGGTCGTATTTCTGCTCCCCCAAATGAAATTGGCGTTCACACTGTGACACGGACAACATCAGATTTATTACAGCGACAAAGGAATCTCACTGTGGTAGTCTTGGAAAGCCAGACACTTTGTTTCTCTCGCTGCTGCTGCTAGACTTGCTTCCTTTGCACGTGCATGCAATGCCTTGCCTATCCAGCTTGTTTGATATACTGTCTCCTATATATATCTCTTTCTATATATATTATATATGCACACATATACAGTACGTGTAGCTCCTGTAATTAGCTTTAGTGTCCAATGTATAGCTTAGCCTGTAGATTAGTGCACTGTCGCTCTAGCCTTTACTCGTGATCTCTGTGTCTTGGGCTTCCTGTAAAGTTTCTTTGTGCCGCCAGCATGCTAACCTCGCCTCGCAATCTGTAATCCTCTCCGCGCTTGATCTGACTCTCTCTATCCTCCGTCTTTTCTGCTTGAAGACTGTCGCCGCTCTGATCGTAGAGTATTATATCTATACGTGTAGTCCCTCAGCATGTCTCTGAACGCTCCTCTCTGCTCTGCGCCTGTATGACCTTTTCTCTCTTTCTCTTCCGCTTCGCCCTCTGGTAGCAGTGACATTGTATCCTCGCGCTTTCCTCTTTCTGGCCTACCCGCTGTTGTTCTGTTTGTGTGTCTGAGACGGTATGTTGACTCGTGTCATGGTGTCACCGCGCCACTGTTTCCCGTGTTCTTTGACACTATGGGATGTTTGAGAAATGGAATAGATAAGTAGTCAACACAGACCCAGAAGTTTATTGGTTGAAATAAATATTGTTTGTTTATGCGAACATTTAAAGCCCCTTAGTACTCAGAGAATAGTTCATTTTTGCTTAATATAGTGCAGTTTTGAAGCATATATTCTGCAAACTGCCGTGCTAGCCTCTGGAACGTTCATTTGTCCTGGATTATATGTTACTCTTGGGAAAATAGAAATAAATATTGTCAAAACAACGATAATGTGAATCTCTCTTCTTTTTTTCCGACAGTGTATAAGTCCGTCAATTTCACAGACTTTGTTCTACCTACGCACCATCTAAACATGACCTGCGTCTCATATAGGTCAAGGAGTCGCGCTATGTAAACAGAAAACGTGTACATTGTTACATAAACTTGTGGAAATAGACCTAGTGCATGCAAAGTGGTACTTTAGCAGCACTTCGTGGTAAAGATGGCTCAGCTTCTCAAGTATTGTTCAGAATCTGGAACATTTTCAAACCTCAAATACAGTCATTTCATAATCCCTGGTTATATAAAGTAATTCTTCAATGGATCACAGATTTTTTTGAATAAATACTGGGTAGATTGTATACCTATTAACATACTGCATAAAGCAAATAGGACTGTATTTAATTTGTACAATACAAAATAATCAGAATTTATCTCCAAAATCTGCAACTCATGGAGTTTTCCAGGTCTTCAGTGCTCAGATTTTTGATTTTTTAAGTGGCCCACTGGAGCAAAACCAGTAAACTGGGCACAAGATCAAGTCCGGACTATTGTCATTGATACATGTGGCCCCACTGAGGCCCACCGTTGCACTTCCCAGGACTTAAAGGATCTGCTGCTAACGCCTCGGTGTCAGATAGTACAGCACATCTTCAGAGGTGCGGTGATATAGTTAGGGCCGTTTGGTGCACTGCAACACACAACAAACTCTCTGACATTAATGTTTATCTTCATAATGACTGAAAAATGCAGCTCTCACCTCCTCCTCTGTGGGGTTGTGTCTGAGAGGGATGTCTGGTAGCTTGCTTTCTTCTCTCTAGATGGCAGTGCTACCTCACAGTTCGGTCGGTACTGAAAAGTCCTCATGTACAGCCAGTGTGGCTGGAATTCTCTGCAAATAAAATAATTTTTCCTTTGTTGTCTCAGTCTGTTGTTATTTTTACTTCCCTCTCTGAATCATTTGTGATCAAAATAATTTCAAGTCCAAAAAAAAGAGGAACACTTTGTTTGGGTTTTTGAAACGCACGTCTCAAATGATGCAAAGGTTTCAAGACGGGTTACCTAATCTCTGCCTCGTCTCCACAAAAAGGGAGGAAACAATGGGTTGCCTAACGGAACCACAACTCAGCCCATAACACCCCCCCCCCCCCCCCCCTCCTTCCCCCATTTGTTGATGTGTGTGACATGAAAGCCCCGATAAGAAAGCGAGACGTGGTTTTAAGGAAACATCTGGGGAGCACACTATCAGCTGGCTTTGACTTAAAACTGCAGAGAGGAAACAAATGCTTTTTTTAACATTTCAAATATAGCATGTAATCATTTTACTGTCGCCACACAGCAATTTGAGCATGTTTGGATGTGTGTGTGTGTGTGGGGGGGGTTACAACAGTTCAATCCTTACATTAGTCAAACTCCAACACCTGATCAGTCCACAACAGGCAGATTAGCACAGGTTAAAGGGGAGGCTGTATTTCTTGCTTCACCTCACTGTGGAAACCTGCAGACACCATTTCAGCGTGTAATCTGGTTGACTGGATTTTCTTCCTGTACAGCTTTACGGTTCATGGTTGTGGCTACCATGTTACAGCATGTCATTGTGTTACCTCGACCACAGAGAAATGGATATGTTCACATCTGGTATGTATTTTGTTTCATGTCTTAGAATTCTGTCCTTTCGTCTCCAAATGGGTGAGATTGTGGTGTGTTGTTCTTCTGGTGAGAGATTGTGACAAAAACCATGGAAGATGATAGACAAAACATTGTCAGTGAAGTAGATAAACTTTCCGATTTTCCCTATCCATCCACACGTTGTACCAAACTACGAAACCAGTATTCTAAGTGCAATAAACATAATTGTAAGAAGCAGGTCCAACATTATCTAGTGTTCTGAGTGGTTTTAATTAATTGAATCTTGTCCAACACGAAAAAACAAACAACCAGACAATGGAACACAATCACATTCACACCAATGTTAAAGGCATTCATTTACCTAAGATTCCTGTTTTGGTCAGTGTTGGAAGCTGGACTACCTGTAGAAAACCATTAAACCCAGAGTCAAACTGCAGACATGCTCACTGTGAAGCAAGAGTGTCTCGATCTCGACATCAACCAACTCCCAAACAATTATTATATATTGAATCTCAAATAATAAGGACTTTGTCTTCACACCTAAATGTTACACGTCTTGTTGTTGCTGTTAATGAACAGTTTACGGAACTAATCAAACTACACTTTAACAGCCTAACTAACTAATAAAAGTTTAGCAACCACTGTACTGGTTAAATATTTAAATAGATGCTGGCAATCTACTAAAAGCTAAAGAAACATTTTCATATATTTCTTCAGAACTGATTGGGTTTTTTTTATATTTTGTGGCACTCCCTTTAGAGATTGATGCATCATGATCATATGTGTCCCTGCATGCATTTTTGCAGATGAAAATACATTTTATTGGTCATTATTCTATATTTTGACCAATAGCAGCATATAAATGTTCACATTGCATCTGGATGTAAGTGTCAGGGAGCGTGAACAGTGGACCCAAATGACCGAAGAATGTCTGGACAGTTTATTCAATATCTAGAGGCAGACATTGTTCGGTACACATGCAAACACTCAGCGTGGCAAAAACATGGAGGACATTCAAAACCGTGAGGTCAACCGCAAGAGAGGGTCAAAACAAGACAGTCTATAAGGCCAAAAGCTGTCCTCAAACTTCACACGGTGCCAACATGTGGCACAGCGAGACAAACTGGTAACTGACAAGTATGAAGATACATACAGGGAGGGGGTGGGGCAATCAGGCACAGGTGGAAGTTATCAAAGGTAAGAATCAGGTGAGACACGTGAATAGTGGAATAACAAGAAATGTGTGGGGAAGGTTGTGTACATGAACACAGACCTGACTTGACGGTGAAGTAAAACATAACTATATTTGACCTGGGAATGACGATACAGTGAGATGAGGTGCAGGAAAACAACTTGACCAAACGCTGGACCCATTGACGGAATTTAAACCAAAGGACCCAGGGCAAGCAAACCATGAAGACATAACACATTATACTAGGAAGGAGACAATTGTTCACTTAAATTAAATTACATGGTTTTGGTTTTGTGAAAAACTAGAATATGATCCATCAAACACAACGTAGCACAAACCGTTATACTGATAAGTTTGCATAAGGCTGTATCCCCATAAAACATTACTGTTTAATAATGTCCAGTGTCACTTTTACATGTTGTGGACCAGCATGGTTTCAACTTTACATTATGCTCATTATATTCTTGTAGGCTTGTTAAAGCAACCTAATGTGGTGTGAAAGTGAGTAGCAGTGGATCTCATCCAATGTTTTCTGCCTGCTTCTGTAGAATTTACTGTTCTATAAAGTTCTTAAAGTCTTGAGAAGACCATAAAATCCAGCTTTTACAGAGATGAGGCTTGTGACTTAAAAGTCCTGTCACAATGTGCAGGTTGTGTTCTGAAATATTTTGCATAAAGCAGCATTTTTCGATAATCACAATTTTGAAAAGAGATCAAATAAGGCTTTAGAGTTTTGCGGATGATGAAAAATAATGGGTGTGTGGAATTCAAATCCTCCATTACCACCCACGGCGGGATCGTTACAAGCCATTGTGCCTCCTGCACAGCCATACAGATACAAAATGGGTTGTCAGCTCATTTTCCATTAATTATCATCAAGGAATTATCTATGTGTACTCTTGACATCACACTGAGGGCTCATGTGTCATGAGACTTCCAAATTAATTTCAATCAACCTTGACATGCAGCCTCTGTAGACTCCCTCACCACCGTTATCTCATGACAGCCACTTCAGTCTTCCACAGTCCAAATATTTTCATCACTGCTTTTTAGAGATTAGAAATGACCCCCCAAGAATAGTGATTGAATGACCACGGCGTCTGGCATGTCTCATGGATTCACCTGGCGGGGTTGATGATCGGACATGTTCCCATATGAGCTCTGGATCACCAGCGTCACCTGAATGGTCTGCTCACTATCTGCAGCAACCTCCGTCGGCCTGGAAAGCCTCAACACACTAATCCTAGAAAGAAGGGAAACCGTTCAAATGCACAAGTTGCAGACAGAAGAAATGTAGCAAACACGTCATGAAGTTTAAGACTGTGAAGTTGTTCCTCTCTAAAACTTGGCAGTGATTTACAAGCCAACCGGCAGACGATAGAATCGGGGCGGCTGGCTTGAGAGAGGCTTACCGAAGCATCTCCATAGGAGCCGAAAGGATTCTCCAAATACGCTGTGTGTGTGCGTGCGTGCGTGCGTGCGTGCGTGCGTGCGTGCGTGCGTGCGTGCGTGCGTGCGTGCGTGCGTGCGTGCGCGCGTGCGTGCGCGTGTGCGTGTGTGTGTGTGTGAGTGTGAGTGTGTACAGAGCGACTAAGCCAAGCCAGATGTTGGCGTCTGTTGGACTTGGTGGCGTTCACCTCTTTTGAGTTGCCTGAATGTTGCCGCTGCCCCAGTGTCAACCCAGGAGCTGGGAGGTCATCTGTTAGTGTTTGGTTTCACTCAAATACTGTTCGGCTAACACATGAAAGCCTCGTCACCTTCAGCAGAGAGGCCGCATGCTTGGTTGACAGCAGAAGGAATCAAGCATGTGTGCGTTTTCTCATCAGCATGGAGTGATATTTATCAGGGTTTCTTTCGTCCAGAGGTCAGGAGCTGATTTTTACCTGCTGATTTCAGCAAAGCACGTCAGTCCCAAAAAAAAAGCACATAATTATCTTATCTCCTCTACCTCAACTGCAGAGAATGTAGTTTGATATGACCCAATAGAAAGGCTTGATGTGGTTGGAGTGTGCTCACCTCAGGCTCCCCCACAGACGCTGCAATCGCTTCTTATATGTTTATCACTTGCTACAAAGTGTGACAGGGATTTCATGGACCTGGAATATAAGTTTGACTCCTCAATGTCAACCTTCAACAAATTGGAAGTTAGGATAACATCATCCAGGTATGCCGGCGACGTCTTCTGGGGATAAACAAATGATGCTAACAAAGAACTGAGCCGTAGTTCTTGAAGCATTGTAATGAGTTTATCTCATACTTTTTTGTGTCCTTGCCTAATGAGTCTGTGAAACAGATGTTGGTTTGAGTCCAAATACGCATTTCTGGCAATGTCACTTAAAAGTAGAGAGGTCGTGCGCCAGATTTTAATAGAGATTTTCACTAAATGTGTATTGCTGTCCCCTGACAGCTTAAACTCATTTCTAAAGCCAGCTGTGTTGTTGAGTGAAGCTGCATATGCACCATGGTGGTTTGCAAGAGGCAAAGATAGATCTAAAAGAAATTCAATGTACAAGGAAAAAGCTCAGTATGCAAGTAGATGCAGAATGTGGACGTGTATTTTACCTCCTGGGAATATGTAAACTGTCATTTGGGTTTAAAGCATGTGTCATATTTATTGTGCTGCGTTTCTATTAGTTGATAGTAGACACAGTCATACTGTAATGCAGCAAGATGGTTGTCTTGAAATTTCTGACACTATCAGAAGATTTTTTTTCAGGATATCTTAGGTCTTTTGTTTGCAGACTTTTAAGATGTTTTCTATATTGAAAATACAATTTTTTTTCTCCTCTAATAATGAAATTCTTCCGCCAACATGTCAAACTGCAGGTTTTGCTGGTGGGGACTCGGTGATCCATATAATAAGACCATGGAAACAATATAGATTTACATTACAGCAGATTATTTACGTTAATTGCCCATTGCATGCAAAACTCTCATTTCAATGCTCTACTTTGTGTGTAATGTCACACATAGTGGTTGGTTCTTTTAAAAATACATTAACTACTCAGTTCTGTGATTCTGATGTATCGACACCCTTTTGTTGTCTCACAGTAATCTTTCCATACCGCTTTATTTAACTTGGGCTACTCGGGACGAGAGCCAGTCCAGGGTGACTATGGGAGACGACCAGGTCGAAGCTGAACAGGTCTCGCTCAGTAACAAGGTGAACACTGAGAGAGAGAGACAATCAAACACACTCTCAGGGTGGATCTCAGCGAACTGTCAACCTTCTGGCTGAGGCGCAAACTCCTAGTATAGCGTCATGGTAGGACTAAAGAAATAAAGTACATAAAGCCCATTTTGCCATAGGGTTTTAATCTATCTTCACCCATGGCCATGTTCAGGTTTATAAATGCGGCAGTGTGTTGAAGCGCCTCTGAAGAGGAAGTACTCTAAATACCCTGACACTCCTGTCTTGTTTTCTGGGTGAGTGTTGAGTTCAATACTTTAGTGGGAGTCAGTCGCACTCATTAACCTCTGTGACCTCGCAGTGCAACACACACACACACACACACACACACACACACACACACACACACACACACACACACACACACACACACACACACACACACACACACACACACACACACACACACACACACACACACACACACACACCTCACTCTGCTGGACTTATTGTGGTATATGCAGAGTCATTTGTATGGATGCATACAGTGAGATAGTTAATCTGTAAGCGCCTGCCGGAGAAAGCAATTAACCTCACGGACCACCGGGGAGTTGATATGAGCGAGAGAGCATCACTCCGCCATTTAAATATACACCAGAGGGGCTCGTACACTCACATTCAGCCAACGTATTATTCATCATCAGCGCTTTAAATGGCCTCCTCACGAAGACAGAACGACAGACCCCTCTCTCTATATTACATATACACGTGTATTTCGTATGCACACATGCACACACACACACACACACACACACAGGTATTTATTTCCACACCCAGGCTGACTGATTCCCGCGGCTCCAGCGTTTCAGGTTGCCCTTGACGCAGAAATGATTAAGGTCAGCTAAAGAACAAGAAAATTAAATGCTGCATTCCTGGTGATCAGGGAATTTACCAGCCACTGGAGGAAACTATGCAGGGTCCTTGCCAAGTCTGGAAAAGGGAGATAGAGATGTCCAACTTGATTATTTTCATTTTCAATGCCAACACAGGTTTCCCCTGGCCAAAACCTCCAACTAAAAACAAGTTATGCTAATGCTCTCCTCCTCGACAGGAGGACTTTTTCTCTCTCTTCCATACGGACTCAGGAATTCAAATGAGCTTGGCGGTCAACTTTCCTGTCTGTTTGTCAGACCGCAAAAGTTTTCAGAGGCTGTTCTATATGAATCTCACTGTGTGTTTGTGGCTACTGACCTGCCAGCTCATTCCCTCATGCACCAGTACCCTCTCTAATGAGGAGAGAAACACCGGCACAGATGGACCACAGAGGGGAGGAGATTGCGACAGTCGAGTGGACGTGCAAAGGAGGGGGATGATGGAGAATTTGTGATGAAGACAGCCACCTATAGATATGAACGCAGTGGATCTGTCCATATGTGCAGGCACATTATATTGGACTTTTTACCCGACGAAGCTTTGCAAGTGGAGCTAATGCCAGAGTTAGATGTGAAACGAAGGGGAGCCACATTTTAGCCTCACTAATTTCACTCGGAGGATCTTTCACAATACAATTGCCCCCACTACTGTTTCATAGATTTCACTTCCACTGCTTGCCAATAAACAGCTAGTTATATAGTCATTCAGTAGATTGTTAACAGCTCCCAGAAGAAACGTCCGACTGATCTACCACAGTATCTCCATCAGGTTGACTTTTCACCTATTTGGCCTCCTGATGAACTCTCAGATTAGGGGTCACACGGTGGAGTAGTGGTTAGCACTCTTGCCTCACCGTGAGAACAGTGATTCTGGGTTTGAGTTTACAGAAGTATGTTCTCAATATCGAGGAGTGTGAGCCTCCCAAATCGCAAAGCAGTGCACAGCAGGTATATGAGGATGGCTCTGTGAATTAAATCTTTTGTATTCTGCTTTCAAGCTTTGATCAGTCAGTCAAATTATCAATAAAACTTTATCGATGAAGCCCTTTTCATGCAAACGCCTAAATTTCGAATGCTTCATTGGTGGATCGATAGAGACAAGACAAGACAAAACAATGGACAAGGAAACATGAAATATGACACAATTATGGATAAAAAAGGGTAAACTTCATTTGACTTATGAGACTGAGGAAAAAGGTAACATAACAGGGTTAAAATTAAAATTAGAGAATCAAAGTAAAACCAGATAAAACCATTTAAAACACCTAAAATACCTAGATAAAGTATTTATAAAAAGGGAACTGATATTAGAAATCTGATAAAACTATGAAATAAGATCAATTGTAGAATTGTCAGTGGTTTGTTAGTGTAGACTTACATTAGCAGCAACAGGATGAACTGTAATGATATATCTTTTCATTTGAAACGCCACTGTGTGGGACTTAGTGACATCTAGTGGTGAAGCTGTAATCAGCCAAAACAAGAGAGGACATGTGATGGCCAGGAAACTTGTAAAAAAAAAGTTTTTTATAAAGTTTTGTTTTTGTTGTTGATCTTCTTATGTTATTGTCATCAAGACATGTAGATTAACATTATGATTCCTGTCAATAACATCCTTGACTCGTGGTTAGCTGTAAGCCTACGGATGATGATGGTTTGGCAAAGTCGCTGTTTACAGAGAAACCTTCACTTCAAACAGAAATCTAAAAAGTTCTGGACTAAAACGTCATCTGGACTCTACACAAGCCTCATGACATAGCCGCATACTTACGACTTTAGCGCTGTATGTCTCCATTCATGTTCTAATGACATCATTCAGTATGTTATTATCCACTTAATCTCATCCGACGAGTCATTGAACAAGGTTTTAATCATGTCAACAAAACAGAAATGTTTGAATTGAAGCACCACCCGGGTTGTGAGCCGTGCATCACTGGTCTCTATGGTTTTATGTCAGACCTTACAAAGGATTTATTCTCCACAATTTAGACAATTGTAAGGAGGAAAGGCAACAATCTCAATAAACAATGACAAAGATTTGCCTCACACCCCACAAATAGGCTGTACAGCCCCTTTTGTACCTCGGGAGGTTTGCAGTATCAAAATCTGACCACATGGTCTAAACATTTCCCCGTGGACAACAGACCTCGGCTCTGACAGCAACATCCGCTTCTGATTAAAGCGAGTCCGTCTCAGGCTTTGTCCTTTTTAAGTCAACATCGGAGCAGACTGGGGCCAGATCCGGGTTAGGAGGGTGTTCACCCTAACCACAAATTTCCGCGACTGATATGTGTATTAGAATGGCACTGTGTTGTGTCATGGCCCCACAAACATGATCTGACATGGCCGGCGCATTTTCTGAGTATTAAGATGAAAAGGAGTCCTGCTGGTTCGTGCGTGACGTTTCCGATGCTGCAACAATCATCACAGTCTTCTGCTGCGTTAGAGTAACTCGCATGCCATTGACTGAAGCAGCTCCAAACACAAAGACGCTCAGAAAGGAAGTAAACTCACAACAGATGCAATGCGGCGATGAATGATGTGCTGTTTTGCGACAGGCACACTGGCATGCAAGGCTGCAGTTCTTAAAAATGCATGGATTCTCACAATCTTTATTGGTTAGTTATTTTATAAGTATAATTTAAGATTTTAGGACATTTCTCTTCCGTTGACAGCTTTCTTACGATTTTTCAGCGGTTTACTCACGAGCTCACGCGAAGAAAGGAAGAAAATAGCTCGTGAACAACAAAACATCGATCTTCTGCCCGTTTGGCTAAACATCAGCTCTACTTGCCTCTTGGCTTGGGGGTTAGCGACAAACATGGGTTGAAAGGAGGTCGACTCAAACGTGACTCTGAATGAATATGAACAAACATCTGCTTCATGTGTATAGAGTCAACGTTAGCTCACATGTTGAGCACATGAACATTGAGGCTGCGCTTGTCATCATGTTTCATTGTCTCTGTGTGCTCGCTCGTTTCTGATTATCCGGGGAAGATGCTTTTCACAGCTTGCCTTATTTCTTTTATTTTCGGATTCTCAAAGCCACAAGTGTAACAGATGTGACAGTTGCAGGCCATATAGAGGGCCTACCTGAAGTCTTTAACTAGCATGAACTGGGGAAGAACTACTCAGCTTTAGTTTTTTTTCTTCTTCTTTTTTTTTATTAAAAAAAAACAAGTCGAAGCTGAAGATGTTACCCCTTGTTGATGCAGACTGAGTACTGCTGTTTGTCCACCATATAGAGTGCAGGATGATTATTGATTGCAGAGTGGTTTCCATACAACATCTTAAGAAACAAATACGCACTTCTTTTAGTTTACCCGCATATTTGTGCATAGATATAGTGCGTTTGTGCTCCATAGAATTTTGGAAAGTTTTTAAATACAAACCAGGAACAATAACCGCAACGTTTCACCTCATCTATACTATAACTTTATATTCCCAATTTCATCAAAGAACTGTTTGTATTTCATAGTTGAAGAACAGCTGCAGCTCATCCTCTACGTAACCAAAGACTGCTGAGTCAGAAGTCTTCAGATTTTACTACCCAATTTTCTGACATAGGGCGCTGATTTATTTATTTATTTATTTTGTCCAAGCTGACATTCTGAATGTAGTGTAGCACTAGTATATGTTGAAAAGGGAGATAGAGAGGAATTGAAGGAGGGGGCTGAACAAAGACCCGTTAAGCATTATGAACCAACAAGTCATCTCTCAGAGGTTCCTTCAGCAAACTGAGTCATTGTAACCTGGTCATTTGAATAAGAGAGAAAATACATACAGGGATGACACAAAAACATTGAAACAAATTGTGCTCTGATCTTAGAATAAGTGTTGAAACAGAGGCTTGGAGAGCAGCAACATCGATCAAAGGATCATGATGGATCCTGAAAAAATAAAGAGACATGACTATTTCTATTATGTTACCTTTATGCAAAGCCAAAATGAAGAACAATCTCATTAACGTGCCAAAAAGCCCCCATCTTAAATGTTCACAAGTATCTGGAGAAAACATAAAATTTTCAAGGTCAAGTGGTATATTTCATCAAAGTATCAAAAATGTTTGTGTTATTGGATGTATGCACTTTTCCATCATGGTGTAACAATGTGCTTCACAATTCTCTTGAAAATGTATGGAATTGAAACGGGGAGAATGGATTTCAGTTTCTAAGGAAGGGATTTTGATAGGAAGCATACATTTGAAGTAGTTGGTGTAATATTGATCACTCAGTCTGCAGAGTTTCCGCTGCTGCTCTACTCAAGAGTGTTTGCTGACTGTGATCTATGAACCGAGGTGTTGATGGTTCCTAAACTGTTGGTGGTCTTAATTAAAAACGGTCTGGGTTTTTTTTTTCTTCATAAAGAAAGTCACCTGAAAGTAGCTCAACTTCATATTTCAGTGCTGCCATGATGGATCACCTCAGTGCTTTAGGTCTCACAACAATCAGTATACCATCTCCCACTGTCTGGAGTTCTAATGCATGGAAGTGAAAACTCCTTTTACCTCAAAGCGTCTCTCCATTACACAGAGGGAGAGAAAACTCTTTACTGACTTTGCAGCTTCCCCAGCTATTTGACAGCCATTTGGTGCTGAAATGTTCGATAAAGTGATCTTTTTAGTTCCCCGCTGGCTGTTGGAAACTGTGCCGACGAGAATGGGATTTGTTACAGTGAAAACAGAACTAAAACAGGATGAATGAAAACTTTTCTTTTTATTGAACGCAATCAATTGATCTGCAGTTCATTTAAAAAGAAAAAAAAAACTGAGAGGAGATTTGAAGGCAACACACACACCCTTCTCCTTTGTGTCTTTTCTCCTTCCTGTTCTGTTTCTCTGTCCCCGTTTCTCCCCCTGATGTCTCTGAAACTCCTCATGTGCTGAAGGTCTCATTTGATCTCCAGCGTCACACATCTGGAGCAACGCTCCACTCAAACACCTGTTTTCAATTCAGGAAACCGACAGAAACATTTGATTGTTTCTTGCAACCAGACTTTCTTCAACCTTTTTTTCCCCTCTTCTCATTGACTCACAGACTATTTGTTTTGTTAAAGCCAAAGTACAGACCTTGTATAGGTAATAGATGGGAGAATAATTTGAACTGGATTAAGCCAAATTGTGAGGAAAGTAGAGTTGTATGATTTCCCAGGTACTATGTCACCTTTGCTGCTCAACACACTTTTAAATGGGTTCAATGTGTTGGAAATTCAATTCTAAAGACTGCCTGAGTGTTTTTCCCCTTTAAATCTGCAGTTTTCCAAGTGTCCCTGGAGAGGTGGTAAATAGTTGGAGCACAGCAGCAGGAAACATTTGGGGGGCCTGGGTGATACCTTTTCCTGCAATCATGATAGAAATACATTATTGGAGAATAAAGCTAATAATTTTTTTTTTATTTATTTATTTTTTTTTATAATAACCATTTTTTTCAAATTTTGTTCATTATAATTGTAATCAACACAAATCAAGTTCTGAAAATAAGTTTTAGTACAAATAGTTATGACAAATTCTACCTTTTATTGGCTAAGAATCTCTAAAAACCATCAAAAGTCCATCCATCCAGTTTTACTACTGCTTTATCCAACTTAGAGATGCTTGAGTTGAACTTACGTAGGTGATGAAGGCAGAGGAAATGATCAACAGGTCAATCGGTCACAAATCAACCGTAAATGCATGTTTTTGGACGTTGGAAACAAACGAGATTGCCTGAAGGAAAAGAAATTCAAGCACGCACAGACAAAACATGCCATGTTCACACAAAACTGCCCCCAAGCCTGAACTCCGATCTGTATTTATTGATTTAACTTAATGAGAAATAATTGTGGTAGTATCTGACATGGTTAAAAGTGGAACCATTGGCAAAAGTGAAAGTCATTTTTATTCAAGCAATGCTGGGTGAAGAAGAACTCTAATCATCTAACAAGCCTGTCAAATATATCATGTCTTTCTATGAAACATTTAGACAATTGTATTTTCCCTTACGTTGGTGTTTTGTTTGGTTTCTTTTGGGGGGGGGGGTTGAAGACAACAAAATAAGAGACAGAATACGACAGAATGAAATTCTTCTTCCTGGCAAAATATATGTATATTTTATTCAGCGTTGAACAAGAATACATACTGACGTTCCACAAGACGTGTACAGGGAGTCCGACGACACCCAGAACGTCAAAAAAAACCAACACAACAAAGTGAGGAAACAATTCCAGCGAGAGAATTTCAGTGGCGGCCTCGCTGCCAACTCTCTGAAACACTTAATTATGTCTAATTGTTCAGAGGACAAAACACACACAGAGGCAATTAGGGAAGACATGCATGGGCGGCTCTTCACAAGGAAACCGCATTTCGGGAGAAGCATAACAAAGCATGATGTTTGAACGTGCCAGAATACTACGCTAAACTATACGTGTGCAACGAAACATATGAGAGAAGCTACAGCTACTGCATGTGTTTGAGCATCAACACTGTCGGTGCAGTGTTTTATCATAAACTCCACATACTCTTTTTTCTGTTTATGCTCATGACTGACACCTTATGCACATGTATTCTATAGTGAAATACAAAAGACCTGTTTTATAAAATAAATACCATTAAAAACACCAAATATCAAAATTCCTGCTTATTCAAAGGTTACATTGCATGGGTGAAACAAACTGAACAGACTGTAAAGGATTACTTTGACAGTTTGGGAATTGTGCTCAACCAGCTGGCTTGTGTCTGTAGAAACCTTCCAGCTCAACCGTTTGCATTGTAAAACTTGTGTGTTTAGGCTGTACCCAACAAGGAAGTTTTAGTGTCACTTAGCTGCTTGAAAAGGCTCTTTTTAAAAAAATTTCTCAGAATGAGTCCCAGACAACTCTATAGATGTTACTGGTAAAAAAGCCTAAAACATATTTCCATCCATCCTCTATAGCCCACGCAGGGTCGCAGGGCATTGGAGTCGATCACAGCTTGCTATGGGCGAGGGCAGGATACACCCTGGACAGGTCTCCAGTCCAAACACACAAGAGACAGACACTCACATTCACACCTAGGGGCAATTTCGGGCCACCAATTAACCTCACATGCATGTTTTGGGAGTGTGATAACTGTCACACACACGGGGAGAACATGCAAACTTCATGCACAAAAGGCTCTGGCCGGTATTTGAACCCAGACCTTTCTCGCTGTGAGTGCTAACCACTGCCCCACCGTGCGGCTCGAAACATAGTTCCACGCTTCGTAAAGCCAATTTTCTTCTGCATAAAACAGCGGGTGAGCCACAGCTTAATAATGTGCTCAGCCTTGGTCGGCGCAGAGTGCCGAAGCAGCTGCTGGTACCAGAGGTGGAAGGTAACAAAGTGAGACCGCTTAATGTACATAAGCAGACTTTTCAGGTCTCTGCGCTGTGCTTCAGCAGGTGGGTTTCCTTACAGCTTTCTACTTTCACCCTCTTCCGTTTCACTTCTCTTGGAAAAATGTTGTCCCTTCTTTATCCTCCTCTCACATTTTAAACACAGAGTTAGTTTGCATTGTCGATTTCATGATTTTCACCTCATTGTGTTCAATATTAACATTGAGACTGATTTCAAACTAAGTGAATGATATTTTGATATCTATGTATAGCTTGGTAAAAATAGTTAATATTTCTATTTTTGCAATCAGTTGACATATTGAGGGTCTAATGATTATGGGACTGGAATAAGGCTGTGAAAAGGTTCCAGATTCAGAAAGCATTTCCATTTGGGGTTTGCATGTTCTCCCTGAGCATCAGAGGACCTTTTCTTTCTGTTCTCAACAATTGCCTCACATGCTTTTTTGAGCAGTTGGACACCCGTTTTCTTCGAGTGTGGATATTTGTGTGACATATTGCATGAACATCTTTTACGTCCTTTAAAGGTGCAGGATCCTTTTTTCTTTTAAATCAAAACATTAAAAAAAAAGAAAGAAAAGCTAATAGAAACAGAAGTTTTTTTGTACATATGGCTACTACTGGAAACATATTAACCAGCTAATCCAAACCTTTCCCAGCATCTGTGTCAGCCAGGAAAATGGCAGATTGTACAGAAAATTCACAGACTACAGCTCTGGGCACTTACTTACTAAATAAACAAACAGGGAAAAGACTACTAAAGTAACTTATTACTGTCATCTAATGCATAATAGTGTCTGAAATCAAATTTTACCAAGTAATGGTGAAAACTATTCAAGAGAAGAGTGAAAAAAAGGGTCTGGAATGTACTTTTATAGTCACAGTATGCTTCTTTACATGAGTAAAAGTAGAGTAGTACTTTAACCAGATGTTTATTTTAACCATATATCTGTTCATCTTCTTGAGCAGTGAGGATTGTTTAGACTTTTCCACCCCTGGCTTCTGCCCTGGTGACATGCTGTTTATGCTCCACTGTGGTGGAGCTCACCATTAGCTGAGAGGAGAGGCAGCCGAGAACAATGTCGATTCACCAACTCTAATCCAGAACACTCATTTCCCAAACTGTGAAAGCACGGCTTTAAAGTCTCGTCAATAGAATACAAAGTAGTTTGTTACATACTTAAATATATGCAAGGATGGAGTGATTATACACCTTAACTGACTCATACATCCCAGTATACGTAAGTAGGCATGCCAAAATGTGTGTACATAATGCACAAACATACTGAAGCACCACTGCACATTTATGTACACACACACACACACACACACACACACACACACACACACACACACACACACACACACACACACACACACACACACACACACACACACACACACACACACACACACACACACACACACACACACACACACACACAGAATTGGTCACTGCTCAACCAGCCGAAGTACTTCAAGCAAAAGCAGTACTTTTAGTATATAAGTTTTCCCCAAATATTTTCCCCCCGAATGTCCTGAAATGTAAAGAAATACACATTCAAGACAATCACGTGACAGAAAATGAGGACTAATTGATCATCAGCCAATGTTCCACCGTATTTTGGTCAAATCTGAATCTGCTCAGCAATTCAAGTTTGTGCAAAAGTCTTTTTCTTTTTCTGTTTTTTTGACAAAAGTGCTCCATCACTTTTTGGATCACGCTGCGACCCAGAGGATTGAAATGTTTGTGCCGCCTTCGTGCGTTATCTGGTTAACTCGTCCACGGATGCAGTCCAGAGTGACGTAAAAAGCGGTGCCGTTCTGGACCTGAAACGAAGCCCTCAGTCCTATACTGGTCCACTCGCTTCCTTCAGGCATGGATCCGGACACCTGCTGAGCTACAGGACCTGCCTGCTTGCCCTGATCTCCCGCTTGGTGCACAGTGAGTTTAACTATGTTACAGGAATGGATCAGCTTGAGGTTGAGGGCTATGTTCGCCGTCCCCTTCTGGTGGAATATAAAGTTTTTCCGGCTGCTGGGCTCTCCCGAGCGGGCCAGGTGTACCTGAGGCGTGTCTGGGCTGATCTGTTGGAACAGCAGCGGTTTATTCCTGACCGCACCAAAAGGTAGACCAGTCCTGGACACCGTAGCCGTCAAGGCTGTTGAAACAGCGGAGGGAATCCAGATGAGGCTCAGCATGCTGATCCCAGTGCTGTCCCCGAAGTAACGGATGTTGCACTGTGATGGCGACGTGATCTCAAAGCTTAGCGTGTCTCCACTGTCGACACTCACTGCTCCAGAGAGAGTGATAGAGGTGTCTCTGTAGTTGACGCCAGTCTTGAAAGCCTGCATCGCCTCCTGGCCGGTCCCGTTGCGGTTTGTGTAGGCGATCAGAGAAAAACCTTCTCGAATGCAGGTGTGACCCATGGAGTAAAGCGCCTGTTGAAGGACGAACTTCACGACTCCACTCTCAGTGAAGCGAACCCCGCGGTTGTCATGAGACAGGTTAATCATGTAGGGGTCGGAAACCGAGGTCATGCGGAAAGTCGGGCGGTAGCTGGTCTGGTAGTGCGCCAGTAGAGACATTTGAGCTGTCATGGCGACGGCTCCCGTGTCGTGAGACAGCCAGAGCAGACTCAGAGAGGGAGCCGCCACGTCGTAGACGTGAATGTCCTTGCTCTGATTGCAGTGTTGATTCGGGCTCCTCAGCAGCAACATGAAGGTGTGATTTGGCTCCACCTCCACGCCGGTGCTGACGCTGACCCCCTGGAAGTACTTTCCATCTGGCTGCTCAATGCGAACGCCACTGAGGTCTTGACCCTCCTCCTCCTGGCTCATGTTGAGCCTCATCCCCACCTGGAGGAAGTTCCTGCAGCTGTGCTTTATTGCAAAGTTATGATCCAACCACACCAGACCGTGCTGCTGGAAGGTCACCCGCCCCATCTCGTTGGACAGCAGATCGCTGCTCTCCTTGCCTCGTATCGTCAGCTGAATTCCAGGGAAGATATGGGCACTGGGCGTCCTCGCAGAGGGAATTGCTACATTTGCGGTCCAAGACTGGGAGAGGCGGCTCTCTTGGTGTTGGCCACAGACGGAGTCACTGATGGCCGTGCAGGGAACAGTGACGGATTCACCGTCGCAGTCTGTGCAGGCCTGGCACTCCTGCAGCTCCTGATTGTAGAAATATTCCTGACCACACAAACCCAACACTGCTTCTCTCTCAGAAACTCCCAGGCACCTGAATCCTCCTGCCAAAAATAAAATTATAATAATACCAAAAACAGACATTTACAAGTTGTACAAATGTGATAAAAGCATATCAAGATGTTTTTTTCTTCACAGAAGTGGACATTTTTTTTTATGCACTTTTACTTTTTACTCAATTCCGTTTTATCTTATCGCTGTTTTTTTTTTTTTCTAAATCAAAGGAATCCTGCAATGATTAACCTGTTCATCTCCCTGTTTCCTGCTACTAGAAAAAAAGTCATCTCAATATATCACCATTTCCTTCCTGTTGACTCATCTAACCCATCTCAAACTACATTGTGACCCCGAAACCCACAAAACTGTGACGCAAAGTGAGAGTTAAGTAGCCGAATGTCGGATTTTTCGCAGTCTTATTGTCACATTATTACATATTGACATTGATGGCCGCTGACTCTTTTGTTGATGGAGGTTTTCAGTTTGAAACAAGTAGATCTTTAATAGTCTCTTGCTGTTGTGACAATAATAGTTTTGGAACCATATGTAAGTATTTAAATTCATCTGTATTGCAGTTACAACAAATTCATTGATAAAATGTGCATTTTTAATTAAATTGATAACAGTTTTACACTACAATTCTTATTTTTTGTCCTCAGAAACTAATGGGAAAAATAAATTGCTACGAAAAACCATTTCTCTTTCCCCAAGATTTCTCCTACTACTGGTTAACTACGCTATTTAATGTAACCTTCTGTGGAGTTATGAGAGTGTCAATATTTATAGGCACAGTCCCTCATCAAGAAAGTTTTCCGTGGATTTTCCCACTAAGCGCATTTTTATACTTATCATTTTGAATATTTGTTTATATCTAGTGTGACAAAAGTATGTGAAGACATTGCAAAGGAAAATGTCAGAACCACAGCAGGTTTCAATAAACAGAATTCCTAAGAATGTGTGGCTCATAATAAGGAACTCAAGTGAGGAACTTACCTGGTGTATTCAGGCACTTCACTCGTTCTCCGCAAATAGTTGGTAACTCGAGGCATTCGTCTCTGTCCTGAAATTCAACATTGGAAAAAGAGACAAATAATTTGAAAACACATTTTTCTTAAAAACTTAACACTTTTTGGAACATTGATATGCAGTGGGCTTTTCCACACACCAGATACATCAGCAATCTTAGACAGATTAAAAAGTCCAGAAAGTGACGTATTGTATCATAGTGCAGTACCTGGCACATTCTGTCAGCAGTCGGAGAGCACTGTGAGACGAGGAAGAAGCCTGGAGGACACATGGTGCACTTCTCACACTGCGGGGGGTCCCTGTGAAAATCACAGTACTCCTCTGACCCACAGGGTGAAGGACATCCGAGTAGAGGCTGAGGGAAGTGAGCCTCCCCGACCACGTCCATCACCTTGGAGTCAATGTCCATTTTGTGGACGGCATAGGATTTCTGCAGGTGGCTGCGGGCCTGGCTCTGCAGGCCTGCCAGGTGACTCTCGAAGTAGCTCTGCAGCTCGCCCTGCAGGCCCTGGAAGGAGACCTGTTTGACAGTGTCCGAGAGGAGCCCGTACTGGGCCTTCACCACATCCATCTGCTCGTACATCCTCCGCTGTTGCTCCAGGATCTCCCGCTGCTGGGACAGAAGCGCCTCCTGTTGGTCCGCCAGCTTATGCTGCAGGTCCCGGATGATGCTCTGCTGGGTGCGCAGGGCCTCCACAAGCTTCTCCTGCCCCTTAGCCAGCTGGAGGTGCAGAATGAGGGCATCTTCTGACGGAACCTCATTCTCCCCTAAGAAGAAATGAAAGCAGAGCTGAACATTTGTGTGTGAGGCAGATTTCTTTGAAAGGTTTTCAAATGTGAAAGAGTAGTCCAGTGAGGGAACATTGTGGGCATAAAGTGTGACGACAATGTGACCCTGGACGCTCGGCCCAGCCCTGTCAAGTGCACTGAAAGTTTCCGATATGGACCCACATCAAAGCACTTGAAATTTTCTGGACAATTGACTCAGAGACATTTTTCCACTTCAGCTACTCTAGCTGCACAGCAGGGATTCTTTTTTTGTTTCATTTTTTTGGAGGGGTGGGGTGTGTGTGTGTGTGTGTGTGTGGGGGGGGGGGGGGGGGGGGGGTGTGAAGGTCAACCCTGCCTTGAGTAGAAACCCTTTTGGTGATCACTGATGGATGAAGGGGGGGGGTTAAAGTCGATAAAGAGTGATATGCATTTGGTTAACTTTGAACATAATTATAAAGATCAAATTTCTTTTAAGAATATTAAAAGTTTTTGGAAGACCTCTATTCAAAAACTGCAATTGTTTCTTTAGTCTGACAAGCAGGAGTAAATTATCTTTCAGTTAATGCAATGGATGAGACTGATGATGGAGATAGCAGACCTGGCTTGATGTCACATGTGAGTTGAACACCCAAAGACGCGCTGCCAAGTTCCGGAGACGGATGTCCAAACTCCGGAAAATCCCCTAGAAACTGCGCGGCTCTGTCGGACAGATGGACCGGAGGAAGCTGGCTGGCGCTGGAAGATACGCTCTCCTCCGCAGCCAGACATCCCTCCCCCACGCAGGACTTTGCCCGGTGTTTAGTCCGTATCTTCAGCGGCAGTCTGCACTCGATCCCCCGACAGTCTCGGGTGTCGTTGGTGGGCTGAAATGGTTTCACCGGAGCGGCGCAGTCCGCATCGGCGCACCCTGCAGGTAAAACTTCGGGCGCTCTCATCCGCGCGCCTCCGTGCCGCGCGCGGAGCAGCTGCGCGGAGGTAAAGGACTCCGCCGCCGCCGCCGCCACCGCGGCTCTCTGGTGGTGCTGGCCCGTCTGCACCGTTTTACCTGGAGTCATCGGGTGGAAGTGCCGCGGAGGTCTGGAGGACCTGCTCCCCGGGCAGTGCTCGCCGGTGCACGGTCTCGGATCAGCGGTGTCCCCGCCGGGGCAGTGCGTCCCGCGGCACATCTCCGCTCCAGCGCGCTTTGGCAGCGACACCCAGGAGAGCAGCACCAGCAAGACTGGTGTTACTAAAACCATTTTTTTCTTAAAATTTGCTTCAAATATGTGACTCTTGTTCCCTGCAAAAAGAAGAGAGAGTTAAGACAGGAGATAGACAGTCGATGGGAAGGAAATCCCCTCAAATTGCCATCACTGATGTTGCCTCCTCAGATGAAACCCTCCTCTCTCACAAGTGGAAACAAACTTTACCACACTTGACACTAGAGAAGCTTGATGTTGAGATATTTACCTTGAGCTCCGGGCTTTAGTGAGACTGGCTTTCCTGGCTGTCAGTAAGGGCTAAAAACCTCAGACGCACGCATTACTGCCGGCTCTCTCCATGCCTGACCCACTCTGAAGGCTTTCTGCACTACAATGTCAGTATGTGGCATTCCTAAGACTTAATTAGCATCAGGTTTCCCCGGCCACAAATTAACCCTTCACCTTCCCTCCTTCTCCTCTGCAGAAGAATGTCCCTCTTCCATGGATAAAATTTGATCATTAAACATATATTTTCATGTTTATAAAAATCCATTTCTAGTTCCATGTATTTCATTAGTTGTTGTTTTTTTTAGCAAAGTGACTTCCTCCTCACTTTTCATTTTGCTCACTGTTGACTTTTCGGTGACCCTTTGGCCCTTCAAGTTGCCAAAAGTGGCAGGACTTTTTTTTTGTTCACAACATGTTGAATGTTGAGACAGCTGCTGGTCGTCGACCCGCCACGTCCTCCTTGTTATACTGGCCTTGTCAACACCGCGCGTCCCTTTTCATAGACAAAGCTGGCAGAGGTCAGACTTTTGTTGAAGGGACCTATGGCAGACGTCAGGAATGTGAACCACACAGAGCTTTTGAATATTTTGTCATTTTTGTGTCACTGCACAACCACACATTCTGCAAGGAGGTTATGTGAGGCTGCTGTGGGTCTTTGGGACAGTTTCATAGTGGGATAATATTGATTGTTGCATTGCTTGGCATATTGGTTGATTCATGGTGAGAATGTTATAACTTTGCAAACTTTGCACATTGCACCTGTACATACTTTATTTGTATCCAATATTCCAGAAACATGCATAAGATAATTGCTGTCCAGAAAGGAACATGTGAATGTAAACAAAACTTTGACTAAGTTCAAACATATTTTGACTCCCATGTTATCGTGACTGAAGTCAAGATTTAAATAATCATCTCATCACTTGTGCATGATTACAAATCATTTAAATAAAAAAAGATTGAAAAAGATAGGCCTGCCCAAACTTCTGAAACCAACAATTTCAGCTTATTTGATGAATTACATATGAAAATTGTGACCTCATAGTTGTTGATTTCTTAATATTTACATAATGATTATTTTTAATGAAATATCAAAGCTTAAATTGATCATTGTTTCTCATGATTTCATTCGGTAAATCACAGCAAATCAGGTGCTTGTCTCACATTTGCAAAAAATAAACCCTGTTTCCATGTTTATTTGGTTCTGGTGTTCATTACATAATGCCAAACAGAGCGGGGAAGACAAACACCTTACATACAAACAAAAACACGCAGCCAGCTTATTTTCTTGGTGTAAACTTGTGGTTTGGATTACTTGCTCCACAGGCAGAGAAAAAAGAAAAGAAAAAAAAGCTGCAGGTTGGTTGCATGAGATGCTGCACGCCTCCCGCTGAGTCTGGCATGTACAGTACAGCCGAGTACAAACAGAGGGCACTACAACACTCCTGTGCGCATCACTTTTCACATCATCTCAGTGACAGGTGATCCTCTGCACTACTGCTTTTAACAAGTGCTCTACTGTTTTGCAAGGTGCCCACTGGTTTTGTCATTATCACCCCATTTACTTTGAGCGCACGAGCCAAAGGAACCCATTTAAAGGTGTGCTGGAGCACTCAGGTATAGAGTGGTGGAGTCTAATGGCTTTAAAGAATGTCCTACACCTCACACATTACCATCTGGGGTCGACATTACTTTATTAGTCAGTGGGATTTTCCTTCAAATAGGTCTTTCTCGTTTCTGTTCTGCTCAACTTCTGTCGCTGCCGCTTCATTAAATGAACCAACAAGTTAACTCGACACCATGTAATCCATAAGCTGCAACACACACCAGCAAAAAAATCAAAACAATCATCGATATCCACCTTGCCAGACCACCCTCAAAATCCTAAATGAGACTCCAAAGACACGACACAGCGGAAAAAGAATCGCCTCATTTTCAGCTGCCCAGATCCATGACCATTAATCAGTGTATTTATTTGAGAAATGTTCTCCGAGGCACCAGTGTGCTTGTGTTGAGGGGATGTTTGGAGCTAATGGGGAAGGGGGTTTTCTTTGGAGTCCATCTGTTTGTCAACCGTGGGGGAGAGAGAGAGAGAGAGAGAGAGAGAGAGAGAGAGAGAGAGAGAGAGAGAGAGAGAGAGAGAAAATGATGGTGGCTGGAATACATGCCCATACCCTTAGTGTTTGTTTAATACATCACATAGTCATGAAAGGCTCTTGGAACCATTCAAGGTTATTTAGTTTCCCCCCGTGGTGCTGAGCTTCGCCGTTTGATGACAGGATCTTGCCACGGAGAGGGTGGTCGTCTTTCCCACTGGAGCGACCGGTCTTGGGGTAGAAAAACAGTACAAAGAAGGGTTAATTATGAAGCTATAATGCAAACAGAACCTAACGTTTGCCTGGAAAATGATAGCGAGGAGAAAAGGTGGTTTCTGAGACGATATTTGCATTAATTTCCTGAGATTTTAAGCTCAGTTCAGCTCAAAGTGCAATTTGTTTAAACAGGTAAAAGAAGAAAAAGGTGAAATCTTGTTTTTTGGCCCCCCAGGTTGACTCAAGGAGAAATGCAAATAAATAGAGCTATCTGTGTCTGCATGGTCAGATAAGAACCAGAGGCTATTCATAGCTTGACAGTTTGACTTTCCTTGGTTCCCCCTGAAGATAAGTGACCTTGTTGCACCACCTCAGTGTCTCAAGATAATACCTCCCGATTTTTAACAACAAAATCTAGCAATTTTTTCAGTATCCATGTGAAAATTATTTAATTTAGTGATTGTAGCAAATTTTCTGGTCCACAAAGCGGTCTATTCATTGGAGAAAGTAGCAATACAGCACACATTTTATCTGAGATAGAGTGTCACGCAAACAAAAGACTGGACGACTTCAAATCCCTGTAATGACGTTAATCCCAGGACCAGACAGGTGTGGCTCCGAGAGGCCGTCCGAATTATGTGTGACCACAAGTGGATATTCCTTAAGATTTAGATATAAACTAAAATATTTTGATCTAAAGACAGACGAGCAGAGAACAGGCTGTTGGTTTGTTATCCACCTGAATGTGCACAACTCAACAGTCGCACATCTGAGAAGTCTTTTTTTTTTTTCTTTATCACATTTGTACAACAGAAAATGGATGCAGAGCAACATCTCACCCCAAGAGGTCAGAATAAGTAAATCTGCCCAGCGAAATCCTCTTAGACCTGCAAATGACACTTAAAATGAAACGCTAGTGCTGCTTCATGCAATGCGATGCCAATTGTGAACATACAGTATTGGCGATAAATCAACGTCTTGAACCTGTCAGTTGTAATTGTATTCACTCCTGGATATAAATTTCATGTCATTCAGTCATAAAGCTGCTTTTTTTTTTCCAGTATAGAAAAGATTTATAATCATGTATTCATTATGAATTTTAAACATTTATCATGTATGATGTGCTGATTTTATATCTTTGCTGAGTGCACTTCAAATGTCGCGCTTAAATCTGCCAAAAAAATAGATTCGCTGATAAAATCTGTCTTAAATTCTGGAGTGGCATTATGTAATAAAATAATGTACCACGCAACTTTTTCCAGCTCATAATGCTGCACACCGAGCTGTTCCAAGGCCAACCAGAAGGTTTAATCACCCAACTGGTCCTGGGCCAACATGAGGATTTATCTCCAGTTGGACGTATTTGGTGCACATCTGATAGAAAGCGAGCGTCCAAATCAGACCCCCGAGCAACATCAACTGGCCACACTTTAAAGCCGAACGTTCAGAATAAGTAAATCGATTAAGTACTGCGAACTTGAAATTAATATAAAAGTCTCACTTCATTATATTCTTTGAGTTTCTTTTTAACATTCTGTCATTTTCTTCCCTTTTGATTTGATATAACTGATAATTTTTGGTTGACTTGAACTATGATGTGGATCAAGTAATCTGCAATTAAAAATCGAATTTCACTGCATAGTGCAATTCCTTGTGTATTTTCATTTAAAATGCTTGGGTAGTTGTCAAACTATACCGAACTGAAAATGTATTGTCTGTAAACTCCCCAAAGAGTTCTTGCAGATGTTTCAATTAGAACATTATGAACCCAATTATTCCTCAACCAACAGTATTGTCCCTGTGGGAACGTACCTTTGAGCTAATTCTGGATGGTTTTACTCCCCATAATGCTACACAATCATAAGATGGTCAGTTTTAACAACTGCTGTGGTCGTGTTAGTGTGAATTGGGGGTTCTTAAAGCGTGTGGGGATGCAACCACCTCAAGTTTGTAAACCAGGTTACAAGTTGACTTGTGTGTTTTACCATGAGGAGAGGTGCACAATCACTCCAGGCTTTGTTAAGCCATTCAAATTCAGAATATTCCGATGTTTCTTCGGGCGAAACTGAATCGTGTCCACTGGAGCTCAGCCGGAGTCTGGTATCCTTCAGCACTGTGACGTGCCGCATTACCACTCCTGTCTAAAGACCTGCTGTAAATCAGTTTCACTGGGGTGAATTATTAACCGGGACCCGCCACACTCGTCGTGCTGATTCAGCCGTTCTCTCGATCAAGCCAAGAAACACCAGCTTTTTGTGGGGGGTTTTCTCTCGCTCCTTCTCTCTCTAAAGGTTTCGTCAGTCACCACGACTGTCTCCACTGAAAAGCCACCACAGACTTTCTGGTCTGCGGGCCTCCTCCGCCGACCTACTCGCCCATCTGCAGCGCTGAAAGAGTTACAGGGCAGATAAGGAGCCCTGTTCAGAGGTGGGATTGGCCTGGACAAGACTGTTGTGAAAGTGTGGAGCTCTTGGCAGGAATGCAGTGACAGGTCTAGACCTGAACTTCCGCATTGAACAGGAAGAAGTGAACAGTCAGCGAGCCAGATGCAATCTGCATCAACACACACCCAGAATCATCTGCCTGCTCATGACTGCCTGTTTCTCAGTGTTGAGCCCTTTAGAGAACAATATTTCAGTGGGGGAACTGATGTCGAAGAAGATATTCTGAAACTGGTGACACAAGGACTAAAACCTTTAAAAAGGTGAGTAAGATCTCTGCCAACTTGGAGGTTGTGGCTTCAGTTAACGGTGAGCTGCTTTCCTGTGACCGCAAGGCAAGAACATTGTGTTTGTTTTTGACTTTGACAGTGAGCTTTGTGTTTGGCACACCAGGCGACAGCGCAGTGACCCTCAGAGGACTTTTCCACATAATATATTGATAATAGAGATGTAAACTCTCACACAGGCTGACACATTTTGACGAGCTGAGATAAGAATCCTCCAAATCTGTGAAACTTTGACATGAAACAGTGATTGTCACAAGATCTTTTCCCTCGCATGAGATGAGACTTAATAAAATTGCATTCCTGTGATAAGACATTTTTTAATAATTTTGGGGTTTTTTTTTTTACAAAAAAGATTTAAGGTCTTGAGGATTCTTGTTTCCTCTCCAACTGGGTGGACCCCGCTCTTATTTCAGACTGCTCTATGACTCAATAACCACATGTAACTGATAGGGCTGGCCTCTTGTTTTAACGCTAATGGCTCCGTCAGTTTGTCACCGACGATGAAAACATTTCGTACATTTGGCCCTTGAAATGAGATTAAATCACTGATATATGAAGTGAATTAGTTGCAAATCGCATAATTGAAGGTGTCCTTTTTGGAAGAGTGCAGTAAAATAACAGTTTTGTGTTTTCTGAGCGTTGTCAAGTGATAAAGCAGCAACATTTTAGTCAGTGGAAACACTCCATGAGTCACATGCAGCTGACTTCGCATAGAAATATAGCAAATGTTTGGCGTTTTACACTAAAAGCTTCTGCAAACATACTGTGTGAACAAGCTTGTGTTTTGATTATACTTCAGCTTTGATTCTTGGTCTTTATTCACATTGGAGTTCTGTTTGGGTTTTTTTTGCTGCCGAGTCTCCAATTTGCCAACTTTACAACCGAGTACATTCAGTTCTGTAAACACATCTGCTTTAAAACTATAGATATTTGATCTGACTGAGAGAAGGAGTTTCTGCTCATCGTAGTAAACATATTGTGCTTCAATGCAACCGCTTGACGTCTGCTTTCCATTTTCTCGCCTGAAGCTTGAGGTTCATCTGCGTGGGCCTAACAAGACACTGAGACATATATTTGATATTATGCTTCTTCTTCTAAAGGAAAGCAGAAGTTGCTTGCTTGCTTTAGTTGTTCAGTCAGTAAAGTGTAGTTGTGTTTTTGAGAAGGTTTTAACCACTAATGTTTCCAATGATATCTATGAATGCTGACAAATCACATATTTTCCACTCGGGTTCTGGAAAAGCAACAGCATTGTGTTAATACAGCAGTATTCTTCTATACAACAAAGAGCCTTCAAGGTTTTGTGAGTAAAAGTGCATAAATCTGAACTTGGCTGTACTCACAGTGCCTATTGACAGGAATGGAAATGATAGCATTGTTCCCTCCACCTCACCTCAAACTGAGGAGTTGTTATCTCTATTTGGTCTCTCTGTAGAAACATGTTCGATTAAAGTGGAAAATGGAGCTCAGACCTCAAAGCAGAAATAACTCGTCCGTGTCCATTAGTCACGCTGGTCGCGTACTTCCAACAACAACAACAACAAAAAATCCCTTGTATTGCTGATTTGAAGAAGAAAAAAGTTTGGAAGGGAGCGTGAACTTTGATTTTAAAGTTTTTTTGGGGCTGAAAGTTTCATTCTTACTGTATCGCTGTAATTTCTGGACGCTGAATATGGAGGTAGACTATTGCCAGGTTCTGCTTCACCAGTAAAGATGGGGAACAAGTGCTAACAAGGTTCTGATCACTGATAACAAAATCCACCTCGATTGTGAGCCAATACCTTCTGTTCTCGAGAAGAAGGTGTATTTCATCACATTTGGCCCCAGCGAGGCCAGCTTTTCTTTTCCTTTTTTCCTCATCCTGTGTTAATCTCTTGACACGATCACCTTTTCATTACTTATCTCATGATTGAGTTCGCAAAAATAGGACTTTATAAAGTTCTGGCAATGATGCTGATAAAGTAAAAGTGATGTGAACAGTTACAATTGGCAGATCTCAATCTATTGTGTCAGTTGTTCAAGGTAATCTGAAGAGGGAATGACTGTTTTTAAAACTGGGCAAGCTTTCGTTTGACTCTTAGGGCCCATTTACACGAAAAGCGGTGATATTTCAATGCGTTTGGTCTACTTTAGGACTTGTTTTTACGTTTGTGCTAACGCTTTCAGCTTATTTGCCTTTACAATCACAAATGTTCTGTTATGTCGAAGAGCAGAGGCTTGATGATTCTCGTTACACTGCCACCTATAAGTTCGGCATGCTCATAGTAGCTCTTAAAAAGGTTTTTATGCGGGTTCGTCTAAATGAAAAATTTTTGGAATACTCTTGTGTGAACAATGTTATTTCTGAAAAAGTACAGGGGAAAATATTCGTGTTTGTAAATACCCGGCTCATTGCAGCAACTTTATATATGTGTGAGATCAAATCAATGCATTCAGTCTCTTGGAGTAGCTTTAAGGGCCTTACATGATCGTAAAAGTGCACACTGAACGCCACATATGGCGTTTTTCTGTGTGTTTTTGCAAGTACAGAGACTGCCGTTACATATACCGTTACAGCTTGCAGGTGGCTCCAGTTGTCTGTCACCATTTCCGATACCATTGCAACATATGGGTGACAGGAAGTTTACTCCTTACCACTTCCTCGTGAGGATGAGCAATTAGTGTGACAGAAGGGGGACGGAGCCCACGCTGCCAGGATGAGAAAAGCCCCACATGTGCATTTCATTTGTATTTTTGTGTAAATATGTCTCAGCGCTTCAAGGAATTCCACCAACCTGGAAAATACACTCATAACCACAGCTCGAACAGAGCACATCCTCTCTCTCTCTCTCTCTCTCTCTCTCTCTCTCTCTCTCGCTCTCTCATTTTCACACACACCATCTGTTAGCAGCTGAAGCAGTATTGATCCTGTGTGAACTCCTGCCTGGAACACAATCAGTCACACTTGTCTTTTCCACCGTGTCATAGAGGGTTTACCTCGGGAGTCTTATCATTCAATTCCTACAAACGTCTTCGTCTATTTTCCTCGTTGTACGTAAATCCTGCAAAGCAGATCGGCAAACAGTAAAGCGAGACTTTCACTGAAATAATGCTGGCATGTCTAATGTGCCGCAGCAACAGCGAATGAGAGGTTTTTATTCAAATGAGTGAAACACTGAGAATAAGACTGGGCGGACATTTACAGTAGCATGCAGACAGAGTGTAAAGTGTTTGACTCATGTCAAACCCAAAGCTATTTTTAAGCAAACCACAACCGCTACTAAAGTTAATGTTTGAGTGCTGTCACGGTACACAGAGATTCCAAATAAAAATAACACAAATCTTTGATTGTATTTCAGTCCAAGTGTTTCAATACAGCTACAGTTTGTTGTCCAAAATCACCTAAATAGGTCAAAAAGCTGCATATTCTTTGCACCTGTACTCGAGTTTTAAACAAAAACAAAATTACAAATAGAGACGATGACACAATAAGTTTTTGATCTTATCTGTGTTCAACAAATGCAAGCTGAATAAACTACCGGGAGACGTTGATCTAACCACGATCTACAGTCACACTTGACCAGTTAAGATGTATTAACACGAAGTCGTTCAAATTTAGGTGTCAACAAAAGTGGGCTACGAAAATATCCAGAGAGACCAAGGCTGCCGCGATATAGCAAAGTGGAAAAATAGCAAAGAAAACAAACTAAACAAAAGAATTGAAAATGAAGACATCAGCGACGCAGCAGTAAAGCTGGCTACTTAAAGCTGCAAAAAGTTACAA
Source organism: Lipophrys pholis (assembly GCF_963383615.2). NCBI lineage: Eukaryota > Metazoa > Chordata > Actinopteri > Blenniiformes > Blenniidae > Lipophrys > Lipophrys pholis. The sequence goes on along the minus strand of NC_137648.1, from coordinate 15,254,348 downwards.
CTGAGGGACTTTTCTTTTGATATTTTGTTATATTTTGCACTGGTGGCATCGCCGTTTTTTACGAGGAGAATGCCCTTTTTGCACTACAATGTTAAGATTGTTCAGCTGTGGTGAAAATATAGACGTATTTTGATCATGCTACCAATTTATCTCACTCCAAAGCAAATTATTCTGCGTGTGGTCTCAGAATAAAGAAGACTTATTTAAGGTTTTGAAATGACAACAAATTACTCGAGACGGTTCAGCTTCAGCTCGTGAAGGAAATATTTCGTATTTCATTCATATGGTTTTCTCAAGGATAGATTGAAGTAATAAATACTTTTCACTTCCTCCTTTGTCTGTTTTTAGAACTTTGTTTAAAAAAAACAAAAAAAAACACTAAGAGCCTGCACGGCAAACAATAACGCAAATTGATTTTCTCACATGCATGATAACAGATATTAATCCATGGTGGTCAAAGGTGGTTGGAGATTCAATTCTATCTTTTTTCCAAGTTTGTTCTCCAGGTCCTGGTGCTTCATATTGATGTTGATTTTCACTGCATGTGAGAAATGCGAGTGAAAGCTTCAGAAGAAAAACAAGAAGGAAAAAAGAATCATTAATAGTCGTCCTCTTGGGATTATGAAGAGAATTGCTCCAATTGGGTAGATGTTTACGCGCTAAATTCATCGATTCGAACAACGGATGTTACGGCTCGAAAAGCTGTTTTTACCATTTTTAATTATTCTTAGGACTGAATAAAAAAAACGTCGCCATTGAGTAAACGCCTGGCTTCAGTGGGTCAATTACTTTCTGTTGCCGCATGAGAGCAGTAATATACTAACGCTCTTGATTCCTCCTCGATTCGAGGTGTGCTTTAGTACATTCGATATTCAGAAAGCGTGGAAATGACAATAACAAATGAAACTGGCAAACACACTCGTGCTGTGCTTGGTCAAATGCTGCATTCAAAGAAAACGCCTTCATCTTTCGCTTTCTGGCAGCTACTTTGGCGGTCCCCGTGGACTGATGTCTTTTTAACCAACGGTCCTGATGGCGACGGTCAGTTGAGCTCGTCCAGTGGCTGGTCCAGCTGTTTCACCCCACTTTCTTTTTCCTTAATCAGAATGAAATCGCCAAACGTGCATGCGAGATGATATTGATATATTTTCACAGATATCACGAGGATGCTGGAGGAAGTAGATGAGGGAGACCATGTATGACTTATATTACATATCTGCGATCAGCAGAAGTTGAACAACTGTCTGAACTCTCGGTGACACCTTCACTTTCCCCGACAACTGCCCCTCTGTAAGAAAAGAAAACAGTGGCTCTGTTTTGACTTCACATTCTAGACCATCATAACATTTGCTTTGAGAAATGAGGCTTTAAATAATACATGTAAGAGAGACAGCGTGCTGCACATAATTACCGATGTAAATCTCCACTGAGTCTTCGGGAGTTGTTTTTTTTTTTTTTTTAAAGGAAAAACCAACAGCAGCGACTTTAAGCTCAAACAATTAACCTTGACGATGCTGACGTTTCACTCCGTGCATCCACGTCTGAGCTAAAAAGTATATGACTCCGTGAGAGTTCAAATGTATGAGTCAGTCCTGAGTGTCGATCAGCAGATTGTAGTTGTGAAAATTATGCAAGCTTGCATATTTTGTGCTGTCAATGGTTTGACTTTCATAAGAGCTCAGCATGTTTCAGGGATCCGTTTTTTTTTGTTTGTTTGTTTTTTCCAAACTAAGTGATCAAAATCAACCGGTACTGGTAAATATATAGATGGAAAGGTTTGAGATTTATGAACATTTTCAAAACCATATCACATCAGTGTTGTTTTATAAAGAGTACCACAGTACGTCCTGGTGGAGTGACTGGCTCAGGCCTCTCAGCTTCAAAAGATTCGATTTGATCTAATCAGAGAAACCTGTAATAGAATCTTAAAAAATCCCTCCAGTTTAACATTTGCGGCAAGGCACGACAAGTTCTGGCAAATAGCGGGTGCCTGGAAGTTATGCATGCCTGCTTTTCTACTCCCAGTCTTGGTCGGTGATGTTTTGTAAGATAGAATAGCCGCAGGGCACGAGTCACAGCTGCACACGTGTCGAAG